>NC_072440.2:104740000-105045312 GCF_028878055.3 Symphalangus syndactylus | reverse complement strand
TCAGCAGCTGGACCCTCAGCCTCTACCTGGGGATGCTGAGAGCCAGAAGGAGCCTCCCTGCAGCCCTCACAGGAAGCGAGGCCTGGCTAGCAGATGGCCAGGGACCCTCAAGGAAGGAAGCCATAAACACCTGACAATAAGCTGATAGAAATGCTCTGAATTCAGCAGAAGGATGAAAAGAGTGAGAAAGCAAAACCGCATCTAAAAGGTTCTTAAAAGTATCAAACATTCAGCCAGGCGCGGTGGCTCACGCTTGTAATCCCTAGCACTCTGGGAGGCTGAGGTGGGCAGATCGAGAGGTCAGCAGTTCGAGACCAGCCTGGCCAATATGGTGAAACTCTGTCTCTACTAAAAATACAAAAATTAGCCAGGCGTGGTGGCACGCACCTGTAGTCCCAGCTACTTGGGAGGCTGAGGCAGGAGAATCATTTGAACCTGGGAGGCGGAGGTTGCATGAGCTGAGATACCACCACTGCACTCCAGCATGGGTTACAGAGCAAGATTGCGTCTCAAGAAACAACAAAAACAAAATATCAAACATTCTAACATCTGCAAAATTGGAATCTGGGAGAAGATATCTGAAGAAATAATGGTCAAGATTTTTTCAAAAGTAATGCCAGACAACCAAACCAGAGATCTACACATTGAACTCCCATCAGGATAAATATAAAAACAAAAACAAAACAAACAAACAAACAGACAAAAAAAAAACATGCAAAGCAAACCAAAAAACAAACCCCACAAAACTGCCTGTGTGCACATGCCCACACACCCTACGCAGATTATATTTAAACTGATAAAAACTTAGCTACTGCATAGTATTCCATTTATAAACTGCAACTAATGAAATTTGTTGGTTTACAATTTTTGAGGTGCTCCAACTAATGAAATTTATTTGTTTACAATTTTTCATTAGTTTAAAAAATTTTATAAACATGTCTATGTTTAAAAGCTGCTTTGTATATAATTTTATTTTGCATATAAATATTTAAATATTACATATAGATCTGTACATACTATTTTTTGTATGGATGGCAGGTAGAATAGTAAATTCTGAAATATACTTTGGAGTGATTCTTGTGTCTCGG
The DNA here is from genome assembly GCF_028878055.3 of Symphalangus syndactylus. Classification (NCBI taxonomy): domain Eukaryota; kingdom Metazoa; phylum Chordata; class Mammalia; order Primates; family Hylobatidae; genus Symphalangus; species Symphalangus syndactylus. The sequence continues at coordinate 105,044,224 of NC_072440.2, read as the reverse complement.
TATTTTATCAGAGCTCCAATAAAAGATGGAGGCTTCTTCATGAAACAAATTATGTACAATTTGCTAAGAGGAAAAATAAGCACACATTTTTTAAAAATAGACAAAGTATAAATAACAGATAAAAGGCAGCCTAGCTATTACTTAATTGTGCCTCAGTTTTCTCACTGAAAAAAAATGGAGATAATCATGGTTAACTACATGACAAGGTTGTTATGAGGAACAAGTGAGTTAATATTTATAAAGCTCTTAAAACATTGGCTGGTGACATCGTTACATAATGTGTCAAGTGAAAGTTGTGATTACAGTGTGAGTCTCTTGTTAGTTCCCCGTGGTCTTCATTGGGAGTCAATGGTGCCCGGATCTCGGATAGTACCCCGCTTCACGTCCTTTTTGGTCATCTTGCTTCTGTGCCTCGTGCCTATATGACATGCATCTTTATACCAGGCTGACGGGTTGCTTAAGGCTTCCACGTATTTACCAAGTATTATTAGTTTCTATCTGCAGCTGATTAGCATGCAGTATTTAAAATAAAGAAAGATTCCACCTTAACTCACAGAGCTCTGAACCTGTATGTGCCACATCAACGCTTTTTGCTAATTTTGTTTTCTTTGCAAAATCCATGGAAAGAAGGAACCCAGGTGACCTACATTCATGAATGGCTTCTGTAAAAGCTCTCCCTTGGTGGAACTTTCCATAGGAAACATTTTTATGGACTTCAGTTTTTTTTAGGTATGAAAAACAATCTCTCTAGGGAACACTTACTACATCGCCCTGACACAGTTTTCTTCTGTAGTTGTTTCCAGTCTTTTCATTCCAAACATCGTTATGCTATAGCATCTGACGTTAGCTGCCCACGAGCCTGTCTTCAAGGGTGGTGGAGTGGGACGTTGCGGAGATTCATCCTGTTCTGCACACAGGCTTGAAGAAAGAGGAAAACAAAACAAAAACTTGAGGCAAGAAATTCTAAATAGATTTCATCTTCTTTATTGATTCCAGACGGCTGATGACGTAAGGGCGGTATTGAGAAGAAGTGAGACTCCCTGGGCCTCTCTGAAAAAGTGCCTTGTTCCAGTTTCCTACGGGTAGGGCTGGGGCTTGCAGGCACTCCTGTTATTCATTTGCAATCCTATTTCTAAGGGGTACAGGAGGTATAACTAGACTCAGAATATTAGAGGGAAGAAAAGACATGTCTGCATTTTCTACTAGAAAGTAAATAAATCTTTAAACAGCTCTCATAAGTTTGAGAAATAGCTGTAAAGAAACAAGAGGGAAACTTAAAAAGCTCCCCAATGAGAAGGACCCAGAATAGGCACTGGACCCAGTGAGGAAGACCTAGAATTGTCATTGTGTGAGAAATGCATGTATGGACATAGTCAGCATTTTTGAAAATAAGTGGAGATAGGGTGGCATGAGGATGAAAAGACATTCCAGCTACCTTATCCAGTGACACAGAAGCCAAATTCAAATTGTAGCTGGTAGATTACCAACCAGCCAGTTGTATGTTTCTACTGAGCAAGAAAAAGAATACACATCACTATTCCCAAATGCTTAATTTATGAAGTAACTTATTAAATCCTCATAGCATATAAGCTTCTGTAAGATGAGAAACAAAATGATACCCCGAAGAGAAAAATGTAAGTATATACAATATAGCTGATAGTTTATAAATACGTATGATCAGTGTGTTCATCTATATGTAATGAATATTAGTTTTTTAAAAATGAAGAACTACATTAGGGTATATAACGTCTGCCTCATAATGAAGATACATGAGTTTTAGATGAGATTCTGAGCATCAGGTACACCTGGGATAGTCTGTATTTTAATCGAGATGCCATATAGACACTTTTGAACATAAAGTTGTCTAATATTCATTATATGACAAAAAATAGATGTGGCAAGGTAATATCACATCTCACTGGGAATGAACACTGGAAAATTGAAGAGCAAATGCTTCATATACACATAAAATTCTTGGTTTAGAAACTACTTGACTTCCTTTATTTAAAAAAAATTTTAAGTAAAAATAATTTCAAACATTTCCATTGGGCAACAGAACTGATGATTCACGTACCCTGTTTTCAATGGAATACCCACATTTTTCAGTGGAGTGAATATCAAGAAGTTGTTTCTGCTGAAACGTGGTAATATAGTTTTGATGTCTGGTAGCTCTTCAAAGAGAAACCGTCTAAATGCAAGGGTGTGTCCTGCAGCAGAGTGGTTGCGTGTGCCACTTCTCAGAGGGCGTGGACACAGGTGTCTGCATTTGGGCCAGGTGGCTCCACCCTTCCAGAGACAGCTGATTACCAAGGTTTGCACCCACACAAATTTTTCTCTGTCAAGCTAAGTGGCAAACAAGAATGGATCAGATGGGGTTGAGCCCTGGAGTTTTAAGATAAGGCAGTGTCACTGCCATGGCAGCTCAAGACACATCTGAGCAAATGCTGTGGAAAGCAAGAGTGAAGAGCCCTGGGGAGAAGCTGGGAGCCAGAGAGGGAAAATAAAGAAAGATGCCGTGGAACATCCGTGGAAAACTGTGTCATCCTGGAGAAAGGTGGAGTTACGCAGAGGAGTGTGTTCCATGGGATTCTTCTGATGTTACCATAAGCTGGCTCCCTTTCCTTAACCCTGAATTTACGCTAGTTTGAGTTGGTACCTATTTTTTTTGATAAATATCCTTGACTGAGACAAACATAAATAATAGCCAAACTTTTAAAAGAAAAAAGAAACAAAAAATATTCATCGCAAGTATCTCTACAGGAAAGAAAATACGCATGGGATTGTGTCAGAGGCAGCAGCTACTGAGATTGAAAAACATTCCATTAATTTCAGATATGTCATTAGACACTTACATGCATATCATGAGAGTGTTAGAGATGGGATCAGAGCTTAATATGACTTTACAAAGGGCTGCTTCTTCCAGCTTATCATTAAGCAAGAGAAACATCACCATTGACAAATACCAAAGATCTATGTTTCGCATAAAAGTCAAAGCCTTCTTACTGTATCCCTGGATTCATCCTATCTTTCTAAAGGGGAAACTATTAAGGAATACATATGAACCTGGGAAAACAGTGCCTCTGGAAAAAATCTACATAATAAAATAGTGAGTATTGATCTGAGGATGATAGAAGAACTGATTGTCCCATTAAAGGACAAATTCTGTAGGGAAGGGTATTACGGAAACATTTTGCATCACAGCTAAATCAAAGCATTAAGGAAATTAAGATCTGGTTTTGCTTTCATTCCTTCCAGCCACTGCATATTTCTATAATCTTGAACTTGTCTAATTTAAATATGATTTTGCTTATATCTGCTGAGACGCTGATACACAGGGCTCTAACACAGTGTTGATGCTGATAAATCATATTAAGGCCGTGCAGTATGACTCTGCATGTTAAGTTGTCCTGTAACTACAGTCACTGCTTTACCTAGTGTCTATAGTGGTTATTCACTCATTCATCCATTTATTCAAAAATTATATTGTCTACTATGTGCCAACTAATTGCCTAGGTACTAGAAACACCACAGCAATTGGGACGGTGTTCTTCACCTCAGGAAGCTAATAGGAGAAAGTGAATTACGGAGAAGGCTACAGGATTTGGTGGTAGTAAGTCCAACATGCTGTAAGCACACTGAGGAAGGAAACTTAATCAAGTCTCAGGAGTCTGAAAGGGGTTCTGGAGGAAGTCACTTTTCAGCAAAATCCTGAATGTAAATACAATTTCCATGGCTGAAGTTTGGGTAGAAGAAAAATAAAAATAAGACACTTGATCTTAGCTAAAATGCTGAGCATAAATGAAAAATAAAAATAATAAAAGGAAACTTTTATTGATGCTTTATGTCCCAGACTCTGCAAAGCACTTAACAAGCATTATTTTACTTAATTGCCATCATAGTCGTAGGAGGTACATACCATTCTAATGGATGAATAAAGAGAGTAAGAAGACAGAGAGAGATTCCTAATTAGAATTACTCAACAACAAAATGAGCAGCTTTTAGAAATAGTGAGTTTCCACTTTTCGTAAGTAGTCAGACAGTGGTTAAATAACTCAGAACCAAAATAGATTGAAACACTGAGTAGGGGATCGCACTTTATCAAATGTTTCTAAGGGCTCTTCCAACCCTGAAATATTCTGATATTGAAAATGTATCCTAGAAGATTTATATAGCAGGACATTTATTATGATAATGTACTTGGATGATGACTAATATTGTTATAATGTGCTAAGATCTGATTAATCTGAGTAATAATAACATGTTTTGGCAACAAAATAAGAATGCAGAATTTCTAAGCATTTGTTATATCAACCAATAAATTTCTATCTCCTGAGGACAGAGGATTGTAATGATTTTGACCCAGGGAGCCCATATGTTTATAATGAGCTCCTATTCATTATATATATATATTCAGAAAAAAAGTTTATTGATTGATAGCACAATCATTTGGATTTTAATAGTAGCAATAATAATAGCAATAATGTCCTATATTCAGTTGTCCAAACTTGTCACAACAGTAAGATTTTCATGTTTCTTTTTCTCTTATCATATACTCACTAAATATTAAACTAAGTTCAAGGGTCAAGTCTAAATTCTCCGTATTAAAAATCCAAGTGTATTAATCAGGGTTCTCTAGAAGGACAAGACTAATAGGATAGATGTATATATGAACGGGAGTTTACTAGGAGACTTGACTCACACAGTCACGAGGTTTAGACCCACAATAGGCCGTCTGCAAGCTGAGGAGCAAGGAAGCCAGTCTGAGTCCTGAAATCTCAAAAGGGGGAAAGCCAACAGTGCAAATTTCAGTCTTTGGCTGAAGGCCTGAGAGCCCCTGGCAAACCCTTGGTGTAAATCCAAGAGTCCAAAACCTGAAGAACTTGGAGTCTGATGTTTGAGGTCAGGAAGCACAGGAGAAAGATGGAGGCCAGAAGACACAGCCAGTCTCATCGTTCCACGTTCTTCTACCTGCTTTTATTCTGACCGCACTGGTAGCTGATTAGATTGTGCCCACCTGGATTGAGGGTTGGTGTGCCTTTCCCAGTCCACTGACTCAAGTGTTAATCTTTGGCAACATCCTCACAGACACACCCAGGAACAATGCTTTGCATCCTTCAATTCAATCAAATTTACACTCAGTATTAACCATCACAAGCCCACCTCCTGTCAACTTGAACCCATGCACATCTCCTGAAATCATACATAATCTTCAAATAAAGACAATAATGTCATAATTATGCCTAATATAATATAGCCATCCTTTGTACAACCAGAAACACACCAATAGCCCACCCAACTGCTATTACATAAAGTTAACAACACGTAAATGCTGATAGGAAGTCAATATATCTTATGTCACATGATAAAGAAAAAAGAAAGAAAATAAAATGAAGGTATTTTCTTAGTACAAGTGTATATATGACAAACATTCTTAACAAAATAAGGAGGAAATACTCCTGATAATTACCATCCTTGTTTCTGCAACTGGTCACGTGGTCGTAGCTGGTATTGATGACTACCTTCTTCTACTACCCATTCTGTATTTCCTTTACCTTCAGCAAACACCTCAGTAGGTCATTGTTTTTTAACCTGGTGAAGTGCCCCAAACCTTTATTTCTGAAGGGTCTGGGTGATTTGTAGTTCTGCCTGGATTGGGCTGTTATAGTTTCCCATTGATCTTAATCACAGGGCATGGTAATACTAAGAGATGCCCTAATGGATCTCCTGCATTCCACACATACTCTTCCTTATCTCCCTTGTGGAGTAGTAGATTGATTTCATCTTGATATTGCAGGTCAATCACCCCAGCCAACACTGCAACTCCCTTCTTCGCCTGTTTTCTTAGAGGCAGGAGGAGCCCAAAGTGTCCAGGTGGCAATCTTAACTTCCAGTTTAATAGAATTGCTGTGTCCCCCGGTGGCAGCATTCCTCCACCTGTAACTAAGACCTCTAGGTCAGCAAGACATAATGTCACAGGAGCAGGAAGCAAAAATCTTGCCAGTGGATCACTAGGGGTGATGATGAGTGGTGACACTTCCGCTTCCACCCCTTGATTCCTGGACCTGTGAATCCTGGCTATGGGAGAAATAGTACCATATATTGAACACAGATTCAGAGCATACACAGCCTTCTGGAGAAGTTTGCCTCAGCCCTGCAAAGTATCATCACCTGGTTGGTGTTGTAATTATGACTTCAAAAGGCTATTCTGCTGTTCTATCAATCGAGCTGCTTCAGGATGATGGGGAACATGATAAGACCAGTGAATTCCATAAGCACGAGCCCACTGCTACACTTCTTTAGCCATAAAGTGAGTGCCTTGGACAGAGACAATGCTGTGTGGAATACCGTGATGGTGGATAAGGCATTCTGTCAGTCCACAGATGGTAGTCTTGGCAGAAGCATTGCGTGCAGGATAGGCAAACCCATATGCGGAGTAAGTGTCTATTCCAGTGAGGACAAACCTCTGCCCGTTCCATGACGGAAGAGATCCAATATAATCAACCCTCCACCAAGTAGCTGGCTGATCACCCTGAGAAATGATGCAGTATCGAGGGCTCAGTGTTGATCTCTGCTGCTGGCAGACTGGGGACTCAGCAGTGGCATAGCCAGGTCAGCCTTGGTGAGTGGAAGTCCATGTTGCTGAGCCCATGAATAACTTTCATCACTGCCACCATGGCCACTTTGTTCATGGGCCCATTGAGCAGTGACGGGGTGGCTTGGTAAGGATCCTGAGTGGTGTCCATAGAATGAGTCTTCCTGTCCAATTGATTATTAAAATCCTCTTCTGCTGAGGTCACGTGTTGGTGAGGACTCACATGAGATACAAATATCCTCTCAGTTTTTGACCATTCAGAGAATTCCATCCACATACCTCTTCCCCAAATTTCTTTGTCACCAATTTTCCAACCATGCTTCTTCCAAGGCCCTGACCACCCAGCCAAACCATTGGCTATGGCCCGTGAATCAGTATATAATCACACGTCTGGCCACCTCTCCTTCCAGGCAAAGTGCACAACCAGGTACACCACTTGAAGTTCTGCCCACTGGGAAGATTTCCCTTTGCCACTGTCCTTCAAGGATGTCCTAGAAAGGGGCCGTAGTGCGGCAGCTGTCCATTTTCGGGTGATGACTTCATATTGTGCAGAGCACCCTGTGAACCAGGCCCTTGTCTTCTCTTCCTCTGTGAACTGATTATAGGGAATTGCCCATGAGGCCATCGGTGCAGTTGGTGGGCGAGAGGGCAGGGTGGCAGGATTTTGACCCATGGAGTCCATATAGTAATAATGAGCTCCTACTCATTATGTATGTATTCAGAAAAAATACGTTTATTGATTGATAGCACAATCATTTGGATTTTAATGGCAGCTGTAATAATAGCAATAATGTCCTATACTCAGTTGTTCAAACTTGTCACAACAGTAAGATTTTCATGTTTCTCTTTCTCTTGTCATAAACTCACTAACATTAAACTGAATTAAAGGGTCGAGTCTAAATTCTCCATATTTAAAACCCAAGAAATTAACACCATATATACCATTATTAAGACATTTACATTTATTTATCATAAAACTTAAACTATAGGGTGCTAAATTATAGATTGTATTTATAAGAAAGGGCCTAGATTTTCTATATAAAGCTGTTTATTTCTTGCTTTTACCTGAGAGGGAGAATATGACTGGGCAACTTTAAAATTGCTATGTTCAGGGATTAAAGAAGATTTATAGAAAACTTTGGGAACTGAAACACACGTGCACAGAATGAAGAAAAGTTGACTGTGTATTTATAAGCCAAAACTAACACATAAACAAACTTTAAAATATAAAAATTGAAAACTTTAAAGAAAATCTTATGGTCACAATAAGGCTTAAGTTGAGTATGAATCTCTTTCAGTCTTAATAAGAGGCAGCTGTCGGATTCTGTTATTTATTCTATGGTTTACTGAAACCCTTACTTGACCAGGTTGCATATTTTGGGAGAGGGAAGGTAGAACTTCTCAAGATCTCTTCTGTCATATTTCCTCTATTCAGAGATGAGTTGGTTTTTTCATATGTTAATAACTCTGAAATTGGGGTGCTTATTATAACTGATATTATTAGAAAATATTGTGTCATTATATACTTGCTAGCATTTTTATTAGTGGTACACAAAACATGTACAGAATTCATACATGGCATTATAGATTTGCTCAAATATATTATATCCTATAATCCTGACTTCTACTTTAGTTATCTAGTTTACTTTGATTTATCTTTCATCTCAAATAAAAATATTCTCTTGTATCTTATCTCTTCCCTTTCACATTTGCTTTCTATTTCTATATGTTACCTTCAAACGGCTTTCCCTTTTTCTAAGTGTTCGCTGTAGCAGGAATGGACTGCTGGCCATTAGGGGTCCACACTCCTCTCCCCAGGTGTGCAGCTGTTTCTGAGAAGCAGCTTCCCAGTCAAGGACTGCCTGCATAGAGGTGAGCGCATGTGACTAGGTTTGGCCAATGGGGTTTGAGGAGAAGTAAGGTGGGTTACACCCTGTTGTAAGGGATTACGAGGTGAGAATGGCTCCATCCTACCTTTGTCTTTCTGAGACCAAGGATTAGCAGAACCAACATGCAAAAGTGGCCTGGACACATGAATTAGTGCATAGAAGGCTACCTGTCAAACACCTGCATTGCATTGTTACAAGAAGCAAACATTCATTGCAATTTTGTTGAACCACTTTGATTTGGGTTGGGGGTTGTTACCACAGCCCAACTCTTTTAGAAGAAAGGAGATGCTGGGATCCTTTTGGTTTTTTACCATAGGGTAATTTTATAGGGTACTGTCAATGTATGTTATACATCTCTTCCATTTGGGTAACTATACATCTAGTTATCTGTTACACCAAGGTTCTGATACCCACTCTGGACTTTATTGCCCCCTGGAACCATGAGTCTGCAATCATAAATTAAATAGCTCATTCTGTTTCTCCAAATTCCTCTACATCCTGATGATATTCAACAAGTGCCTACACAATACTTCAATTTCTATCTGAAACACTAGTCCGTAAGTATGAATATTTCTCCCCACTCCCCAATTTCACCACATCTATCTTTTTCTTTTTAGCTTAACTTGCTTGGTTTATCCCCCAACAACTCTCTTTATCAATATATTCAACATTTGGCTCTTTATCACATCCCACACTCCTGGAAAATATTGAACCCAGATACATCTCGCTGGCTCCCCCTTCATGATTGCACTTGGGCATTGAGAGCTCTGGAGAATGACCCATGATCATGTCCAGGGGCCTGTGGACATGAGAAGCACCAGCCCTCCTCTTGCCATCAGACATGCAAGTAGCTTTCGACATGTCAACAGCCCAGTCTCTGCCCATGGTCCAGTGGGTCTGCCTCGAACATTCTCCTTCTCTTTTTCTTCCTCCTCTCTTCCCCATCCCATCAGTCACCAGAGAACCTCACCAATCACTGAGCAAAGTTAACCAGTGTGAATGCTTCCCATTTTCTGCACAAATTCTACAAATGTGAAGCTCTTGAAACTAAATCTTACTCCATTCTCACCTAATTTACTGGGAGAGGCGTTCCCGGACATGTGTCCAGCTGGTGCCTCTGCCTGCCTCTTGTGGCCTGTGTCCCGCCTTCTCAGACACTATACTTTCTCCAGTGTCCTTTGTGACTCAAATCTTCAGTTGCCTCCTCTAATGACTTTGTCTCACCTGCTGTCAAACTGATACATTTTTTTTCCATGTTAAAGCTAAACTCGGGTTATTGCCTTCTGTCAATTTTTTTTTGTCTCTCCTCCTACACCCACAAACCCCAGTTTCTAGCTGTGGCCATTCATATTCTTTCAAAATCCAGACTCTTGACCTCCAGGTCATGGCATGTGTTTCTTGAATCTGTGATTATTTTCCTTGATTGTTAACATGTCTACAGCATTCCACTTCGCATTCAGGGCGTGACTCAAATGTCACTTTCCACGGAAGTCTTTCTGGCTTTTTCTGGAGAGGGCCCCAAGTATAGTGGAATTGTGTGACCACAGCACCTGTTCCTTCATTTCCCACTTTATTGTCATTTCTTCCTTAATTGTGTTTTCCCATCTCAATTATATGGTACAAGAAAGCAATTGCTATTCCCAATGCAGAGCAAGGTATCTGGTACAGATAGACCTTCAACAGCTGTGTGTTATGTGAAAGAATAAATGATTAAGTTTGGCTGCTTTTCCAGGATATGGTATTTCTTATTTTAGGGAGAATCTCATACCTTTCAGCTCCACCCAAAGTATATTTTGGAAACTGAAGAATGTGAAAACAGCCATAATTATTCACCAGCCTCATTGCTTCCGGAGAGATAAAGCGTTCAAGATCTGAGGCCCACTTCACAATGCCATCATAATTTGCCAAAGAGTATTGGAACTGCAGGGTTTTGTGGTATCACAGACTCTGTTCTTATTCTTTGGAGAGAGGAAGTTCTTATTCTGTGTATTCATTTTTACCTTGTCTGCAACGCATGATCAGATGAGCACAGACACACTGCAAATACAAAGGTGTATAACACACTTGTAGCTTTTTCTCTCTGCAAGTTAGAGATGCTCCATTTGGTTCACACTCTTCTAAAATTTGTTCATGCATCTCTTTGTAACTCAGTTAAGTGAGTACCATCATCAGATCAACTGTGAGGGGACTCTGAGTTCCCTGTTATGGAGCCTCATTCTGTCCGAGGCCAGAGACCTCTCACGAGCAGTTTCACCATCTGTGACCTGAAGGAACAGATAAGGAGAATGTAACTCTGTTTGTTTCTTTCATATTTACAGATGAGCCTAATAACAAGTGTTTGGTATGACAGTGGTTCAAGTGAATTGTGGAGAAAATGTATGATGACTCTACATAATGAAAAAAATAAGTATAAGGAGAGAGAATGTATTTATATATTATGCATAAGTAAATATAAGTTGTTACATATAGGACAGTGCTTCTATGTTCAGATGTGTATATTGAAACCAACAGACACATGTATATAGTGCTTAACATGGCACCTGGAACATACATGTCACATTAATATTTGCTATCTTCATCAATATTCAGCCCTAGCAAACTAATACACTTACTCATAGATTATGAAATTCAATATTGTTAAAATGTCAATTTTCACTAAATGATCTATTGATTCGATGCAAATGAGATTAAAATCCCAAATGACTGTAGTGGAAATAGATAAGCAAATTCTAGAATTTGTATTGAAAATTCAAAAGAGCTCATTGTAGACAGGACAAAATGGAGGACTTTACTTAAATTCAACACTTACTATAAAGCTACTGCTATCGAGAAAATCTTAATTTAAAAAGATTATACACTAGTAGAACAAAAAAAAGGAGAGTCTATAAATAAAACCGTTTATATGTGGCTAATTGATGTTCAACAAGGGGAAAAAAGATTTAAATGGGTAATGGATAGATTTTTCAATAAATGGAATTGAAAAAATGAGATATTCATGTGAAAATACATAATCCTTACCTCTAACCCTATGGTATACATAGAAAATCGAAACAAAATGAATCACTCAATTAAATGGAAAAGTGAAAACTATAATACTTCTGAAGAAAATATAAGAAACAAACTTTCATGGCTGGGGTTTGGCAACATTTATTAGCTAAGACACAATAAGCAAGAACCATTAGAGAAAAAATGATAAAGCACATCTCATCAAAATGTAAAATTTATGCTTTTAAAAAGACACCTTAGGAAAGTGAAAAGACAAGCCATATAGTGGCAGGAAATATCAGCAATGCATGTTTGACAAAGGACTTATATCCAGAATATGTAGCATAAAAAACCCTTACAAGTCAATAATAAGGAGACAGACAACCCAATTAAAAAAATTAAACAGGCACTAATTCATATACTAAAAAGGTGTATGAATCATCGATAAACACATGAACAACTGGTAGACATCATGAATCATTAAGGAAATTTAAATTAAAATCACAATGAAATATAGCTGCGTAGTCACATGAATAGTTAAAATGTCAATAAGACTGATAGTACCAAGTGTTATATGAACCAATGGATCTGTCATTCACTATTGAATTAAATTGGTAATAAAATTATTAGCATCACTTTGGAAACTAACAGCAATTTCTCATAAAGTTAATCAGAAACTTACCACATGATGCAACAATTTCATTACTAGGTATTTACACACAAGAAACGAAAATGAGTATCCGCAAAAAGACATGCACACAAATGTTCCTAATGGCTTTATTCAGTATAGTATATAGTGTCAGTGGTGTGCTGGGAGAGGGGTGGGTTCTGGGTGAGAACTGATGGAAAGAGTACAAGGAAAATTGTTGGCGTGGTGGAAGCATTGTCTATCTTGATCGTGATTGTTGTATGCACCCGTGAAACTTACTTAACTGTATACTTAAAATATGTTTTATTGATTGCAAATTATGCCTCAGTATGTCTGATTAATTTAAAAACTCCTTGATCCACTCTTTTCACATCCTCACTAGTAAGAATGATTTATTTCACACTTATGGCTGACCTGGCAGTGGTGTTTGTATTCTATTTAGCAGTTAAGTAATTTTTTATTTTTAAAATTGGTTGATTTATTGATGTTCCCTAATTTAGATAAAAACTTCTGGACACTTAGAGCTGCTTCATTTATTGTTGTGTCTTCAGTGCTCAGTAAAATGACTGGCCCAGGGTGGATCCTACATAAATGCATGTTGAATTGAATAGAGGTACATCAGTATTTGATGAGCTGTTAAAATGGGCTAGATCCTATCTCAGACGGGCAAGCTATGAGAAAAGATGGAGAGCCACGCAGTCTAGAGTCAGATCCATAGTTCCTTTTTATGTTTGGCAGAACCTCTCGAACCAGCAGCAGGAAGTTGGCAGGAAGCACTCTGTGAGGAGCCAGAGGGCCCAGTGTGTTGAGGTCTGTGATGTATCAGGATGATGACCAGGTGAGACTGTGGCCCAAAAATCTGGCGTGGAAAGGACCAGAGAAGTCATATCATGCTAGAAGTTAGCACAGGAAATAAAATGACTAGTTCCTTACTACAAACCAGGAACGACCTCAGTGATTTACAGTCACATCTCATGTACCCTCACATCATCTCTGCCAAAAGTACAGACTAGCAGGAACCTTGACCAGTCTTGTAAGGAGAGACACGGGTTGAGTAGCAGTTGAGAGGTGGTCTGAGTTTTGGGAGTCCTCCCAAAGCCTGCAAGCAGATTGTCTTTGGCCCAAGCTGAATCCAAGTGAACAAAAGTTGCAAAGCCAGAGCCATTGGCTGTCTAGAAGCAGCACAGAGGGGTGTACTCAGAGGCTTAGTTATACTACTTATGTTTTCTGGGCCAACCCATGGGTCCTTACCAGAGGTAATGAGCAAGAAGAAAGCTAGGCATCAGTGATTATCAAGATTGCTGTAAATCTGTTCCACCTTCTTAACCTCTGTGGCACAGAGGGCTGTGTTTATGACATTGATCCTGCATTTTGTTCCCCTCTCAGGAGAGTCATGATAAGATAATGATACACATGTCAACTGGCATGTGTGAAATTGGCAATCAGAGGATTAAACTTGGGAGTGTCTTTGGGAAATTCTCAAAATACTACCATGGGTTGTCTGAGCTCTGCCAATTCTACCTCCTAAAGGCTCATCTTCCATCTGTCCCTTCTCTCCCAACCCCCGGTGCCAGCACCCTGGTATGAGTCTTCAGTCCTGACTTTGTTACTGCAGGTGCCTCACTACTGGCCTTCTTGCTTTAATGTGATGCTTTTTCATCCATTTGCAGTTAATTTGAAGTAATTTACTCACAGCCTAAAACTGACTGAGAGTCTGCCCTAATTAATACTCTCAGATGGTTTTCTGGTAGATATCTACAGGAAAAAGTTCTAACTGTTGGGTCACAGGAACATTTTGCAACATGGCTCCAAGTTAGTTTCTCAAGCACCTTACACTCTTACCATTTGGTGTCCCTCCCACTTGGAGTCAATCAATCCTTGTCTCTCTGCTTCTCTCTCTCACTCTCTCATTTTAATCATTTTAGAGTGTACAGTTCAGTGTCATTGATTATATTCACATTGTTGTGCAAGCATCACCACCATGTATCTCCAGAACTCTTTCATCTTCCTCAAATGAAACTCTATACCTATTAAACAATGGCTTCCATCCCACCTTACCGCTTGCTCCTGGCAACCATGATTCTAGTTTCTTTCTCAGAGATTTTGACAACTCTAGGTACACCATATGAGTGGAATCAATTACTATTCGTCCTTTAGTGTCTGCTTATTTCACTGAACCTAGTGTCTTCAAAGTTGATCCGTGCTCTCGCATGTGTCAGAATTTCCTTTCTTTTTAAGGACATTCTATTGTCTTTATATATTTTGTTTGTCTATGTATCAGTGTATGGACATTTAGTTTGTTTTTACCTTTTGATTAATAGCAAACATTCTGCTATAAACATTGATATACAAATATCTGTTAGAGTCCCTGCTTCTAAGCTTTTTAGGTTACATACCCAGGAGTAGAATTGTTAGATCATATGGTAAATCAATATTTAACTTATTGAGAAATCACCAACATGTTTTTCAAAGTAGCTTTACATTTTACATTCCCACCAACAATGAACAAAGGTGCTGATTTCTCCATGTTTTTGCTAGCACTTATTTTCTTTCTCTTCTATTTGTTTTTGTATATTTGCTAGTTCACTGAATGGATGTAAAGTAATATCTTATTGTGGTTTTGATTTGCATTTTTTAGTGCTTAGTGATATTGAACATCTTTTCATGTGCTTATTGGTAATTTGTGTATCTTTTTTGGAGAAAAGTCTATTCAATACCTTTGCCCTTTGCCCTGTTTTTAATCAGATTTTGTTGTTGTTGTTGAAGAGTTCTTTGTATATTTTGAATTTTAATTCCATTTACAGATATAGTATTTTAAGAATTCTTTTCCCCATTCTCTGGGTTACCTTTTCACTTGGTTGATAGTGAACCTTGATGCACAAAAGTTAATTCAGGCGAAGTCAAACTTATCTATTTTTTTTCTTTTGTTCCCTATGTTTTTGGCATTATATTCAATAAATCATTACCAAATCCAGTATCATGAAGCTTTTCTCTACATTCTCTTCTAAAACTTTTCTAGTTTTCTTTCTTATGTTTAGGTCTTTGATCCATTTTGAGCTCATTTTTGCATATGGTGTAAGGTAGGGGTCCAACTTCATTTGTTTGCATGTGGATATCCAGTTTTCCAATATCATTTGTTGAAAAGACTGTTCTTTCCCCAAAGGTAAAGGTCATGGTACACCCTTGTCAAGAGTCATTTAACCATATATATGAGGATATATTTCTGGGTCTCACTCTTTTTGAATTGAATGCTTTCTCATCCTATAATATTTAAGTAAATGTCACATTTTCTATAAAATGCTCTCTAGTTCTCTTGTTTAGGGTCATTTGATATCCCTCGAATTATGTTTTTCTTAAATGTTGAATATAGGTCTTTTTGTCTATTCAATGTCTTTACCTTGAGGGCTAGGAATGTGTTTTATGTTTAACCATCTGTGATGTTTAATTTTAGATGTCAATCTAGATGATTGGGGTAAGGGTTACCCATATAACTGGCAAAGCATTATTCTGGGTGTATGTGTGAGGATGTTTCTGGAAGAGGTTAACATTGGAATGGGTGGACTGGGTAAAGAAGGTCAGCCTTCACCAGTGTGAATGGGCATCCTCTAATCTGTTGAAGGCCCAGATAGAACCCAAAGGAGGAAGGGACAATTTGCTGCTGCCTCTTCTGGAGCTGGTACATTTATCTTCTTTTACCTTCAGACATCAGAGTTTTGGACTCCTGGAATTAGACCAGTCGCCTTCCAATTTCTCAGGCCCTTGGCCTTGAATGGAGTTACACTGCCAGCTTCCCTGGTTCTCCTGCTTGCAGACTGCTTATTGTGAGACTTCTCAGCCTCTATAATTGCATGAGCCAATTCCCCTAACAGATCACCTCTGTCTATCTATTCTATCTATCTATCTATCTATCTATCTATCTATCTATCTATCTATCTATCTATCTATCATCTATCTATCTATCATCTATCTATCTATCTATCATCTATCATCTATCTTTCATCCATCTATCTTTCATCTTTTTGTGGATGAGAGATCTTTTCCTTGCAAAACTAATGCATGCATTTTTATCTATTTCTTTCTTTAAATAAAAGCAGCAGGTTACAGTTTTCTTTCTTCTCTTTTCCTTCTCTCTCCCTTTCTTTCTTTTAAAGCTATTTCTTTATTTAGTATCCTACTAGCTTTTGGCTAGTTTCCCACCAACATGTTTGAACAGAATTTTAAAAGCATTTTTGCTTCAAAAGTTTCTATTTTTTAAAGGTCTGTAGGTGCATCAGCAAAATATGTGCACAGAAAAATGTCACTAGGTTTATTTAGCCACACACATGACCTTTTATTCAGTCATTTCTGAGCTGAAGTAAGAGACAAAAGATTGCTTATGACAAATTCAACCCCATAGAAATTAAGGTAGAGAAATGGGGAAGCACTGTCACCCATTTTAACAGAATTTTCACTGAAACAAAAGTAAAAAGACAACAGGAAATTAATAGAACTAGCCTTAATAATTATGAAACTGGGTCTGTGTTTTAACCTCACATACTTGCCTGCCCTGTAATTTTGCCTTTGCTACTGCCTTATCCCCTTACCCTGACTTTCTAATCGTCTTAGACCCAGTCCTCTTTCATGAACCTTGCCTGGCTCTCTCCACCATCCTCCAGACGGAAGTATTCTCCCTTCCTGTATGGCTCCCTTGTACTTCACATAAGTCAGAATTATTGGGTGCAAACAACAGGTAAGCTGAATAGGCATCTGAAGCAAAAATAGATACTTGCAACAGAAAAGGAATTTA
Source organism: Symphalangus syndactylus (assembly GCF_028878055.3). Taxonomy (NCBI): domain Eukaryota; kingdom Metazoa; phylum Chordata; class Mammalia; order Primates; family Hylobatidae; genus Symphalangus; species Symphalangus syndactylus. Next base: position 105,027,323 of record NC_072440.2, on the reverse strand, counting down.
TTGCAAGAATTCAGTGTCACTCAAAAAATCAACAGACTGTCTAGACAGAGAACCAGCTAGGAATGTGGGCAACCAAGGACACAACGGAAAATGCAGCCAAGCTCATGCCACTCTGCACTTCCATACAGAAGAAATGCTTTGTACCTGGATTAAATACAAGACCCACAACTTACTGTGTGTCCATGAATGGGGATCTGTACTCTCTCTAAATCTCATTTTCCTCATTTACAAAATGGGCTAATCCTCACATCCCACAGTTTTTGCAAGGATAAATTATATTGAACCATAGGCATCTGTGAAAAAACCTAGCTCTGCGTCTGGCACGTTATAGGTACTCAAATCTTTGTATCTTCCCTGCAAAGATCTTCAACCCAGGAATGACTGACATCTTGCAACAGGCATTTGCCATCTTAAGGTTGCTCAGTATCTGAAAGGTAGCACAGACGTAAATTTTTCTGCATTGTATTATCCATTACACTGGGGAGTGATTCTACCTTTGTGGGCTCCCACTGAAAACAAACTTGGAAAGGGAAGAAACCGCATCCCTGGGGAGCAGCACATCCTTTTTGGCAACTCATTGACAATCGGGCAGCAACACTGGGATGATGGAGCCACACAGAATAGCGGTGAAAAAGCAGGGCATCACTTCAGTTCAGGGACACCTCCCTCATCTCCCTGCCTTATTTCCAGGAAGCAAGTGATCCTTTCTATGGAAGCTTCCAGGTTGAAGATTTCCAGCTCAGAAATCTAGAGATTGTACTGTATCTGCCATGAATCAGTGTGTGTGTGTGTGTGTGTGTGGGGGGGGGTGCCATAATAACTCAGTACCATTTTTCTGACTCCAATTTTGATGAATAGAAGAGAGTGACTTTTGATCTAGTTCTATTATTGTGCTTTGGGTAGGTGGTTTTTTTTGTTATCTTTTTCTTCTTTCCTTTTTTCCCTCTCCTCTCTTTCTTTCCTCTCCTTTTCAAACGCGTGTATTATCAGTATTGCTGTTGACTAATAGTCACTGAACACACCATTGTTCTTAACTGAGCTTGGCATTTCACTATAGAAATGTCCAAAAATAAATTCCCGAAAATTTAACAATGAAGAAGAAATAAGCCTCAGCTTCTGAGAGTGATGCTTACCAATTTTGTTTCCATTTTTTCCTCTTTGTTTTCATTCTGATGCCAGTGCAATTTTCATCTCCTTCTGAGCACTCCCTATTGAAAAGCTAAGTGTTTCAAATAGCATGGGCAAGACTCAATGCACTGCTCTACACCCCAGCAAGTCGAGGACACACCATCTGACCATTAGCACCCCGCTGGGCCTCGGAAGGCCTGTTTTGCTTCAGCCGAATGTCATTTCATCCAGTAACAATTATTTACTTCTGGAAAAAATCTGCTAAGGGACATGGAGCCAACTGGTGCTTTTGATTTCAAGGCCTGCTTGGTTATTCCTAAATTTCAGCTTGGGAAAGAAATTTGCAATTACCTCTTGAGAACGTGCCATTTCACAGGCATCGTAATGGCATTTCACTGTGAGAAGAGAGTGTGTTTTATTGCAAGATGCGCCACCAGGTTTCTCATCAAGCAAATGGCTTTTCTCAGACTCAATTTACCTTGGATGCTGCAAAATTCACTAATTTTCCAAATCTCAGTCTTTTCATCATGTATAAGTCATGCTAAATTTATAGCTCTCTTATCTGCACATAAGACATTTTAAAAAGAGTACACATTTCCAGTCTTCCATAATGTGAAGAATTCTTCCTAGTAAAAACAAAAGTTACTTTTCCCCTGAAGCCTCAAAGCACTCTATCTACATCTTTGTTAAAGTGTTTATCTTGTCTGCACTGCATTTTCATTTATTTGTGAACGTATTTTACCTCTCCTACTGTCAGCAGGATTTCTTAGGGGCTAGAAGTATAGTCCACCCAACATTATCTTGCACAATGCATACTGTGAGGTACTGGTTATTGCCAGAGTATTTTGCATACATTTAAGGCTGTTTATGTAATATGAGGAGGTCAAACACTAACAAGACTCAGTAGATTTCAGATATTTTACATAGTTCTTTCTTAACACTGGTCTTAGATCTGTCTCATCTTATTACTGTGAAATATCCCTTGTGAGCACATTAATCCCTGTGTCTCACGATGGTCACCAGCAAGGTGAGAATAATATCCACCAATCTGAGGTGCTGTGAGAATGTAACACGAAGTAGAATAGGAGAGTGCTTGGAAAACTCAAAAGCAGTGTATGCTCTAAGGTATCTTTATGATTATATTATTGTACTGGCTAGGGATACCCAATTTTCCTATGGTTGTGGCTCAGTTGTCATGAAATGGCATTATTCTAAAGAAGAAAAGAGAAAATAAAACAGGGATATGTGTGGAAATAGCAGTAACTGAGTAAACTGTAGGCCATGCAGTGACCTGACAACAGAGCAGAGGTGACACCAGAAACAGGCACGCGTGAAAAGTCACTTGAAGGGCTCAAGGGTTACTAACAAAAACAAGCATCCCAGCAGCCTGGAATCCCATTGACGACTGAGGTATGAGCGCAGGAGTTAATCTTGAAACCATGAGTACTATTTCCTAGATCCACTCTGTTTAAACCTCCTTACCTCGTAGTATCCTAATGAAAGTCCAATATCCTAATTAGTAAGAAACTTATTTGGAAACTCTTAATTGCCAGACAAATATTAGGAGGTTTAAGATAATGAATATTACTGCATGAAAGCCTGGTCTGTTTTCATGGCAGCATATGGACAGTATTGATCAATTCAACTTTCCAATACTCCGTGTTTTAGTTTCCCCTGAGTCCATTGCTTTCTATCAATAGGTCTCTGAGAATAAATAAGCAGCTATGCAGAATTCTGATGTGCAAGACAAATAGAAAGACTGTTGACATCAGCTATATTTAGGAAAAGGCCCAGCATCAAACCCTTTGATACGATGGGGCACTGCTTCCCAAGAAATGGCCAAGCCAAATCTGTCTACCTCTGTGATCTTACGGTCTTAGAGCCTCTCATTAAGAGGCTCTGTCTTTCAGTGTGCATTTTCTTTTCTGGACATAAGCCTAGACACGTGATCTCAGAGTTTCTACTTTCATGTTATGCCACCGGCAAAGTTTGCCAAACCCACTCTTTGTCTATGACACCAGCCTTGTCCTTTGTGGTTTCCATTCTGCAAAATTTTTATCATGGCTGCCAGATTTGCTGTAGCCATCAGATGTGTCTTTGTCTCATTAATCTTTCTTAGCCAAACATATTTTTTTAAAAAAACTTATTAGACCAGACATAAAAGTATATTTGCAAGTACCCCAAGTGTAAATTTCCAAGTCTTGGTGAGTGGCCCATAGTGAGATCTTTGCAGTTCTTATAATTACAAAAATAAACCCCGAAGACTTGGAGTAAACTGAAATTATTCTTGATAGTTGTATCTCCACTACGTTATTCAAGATTCTCATTCTAACCCCAAGCATCCATTGTGTATATAAATATATCTGCGTTGTGTTTCTCTTTCTCCACCACATTTCCAGAAAAGAATAATGTTCCCAAACTGATTTGTCTGTAAATAAAGGACGGCAAACTCAAACACAATGCATAGTGCTGCAGTTGCTGGATTTGTGGCCATGACACACTGTTCAATCAGCAGAAATTGAGAAGTTGTTCATTTCTCTATGTTGTCATTGATATGTGAAAGGCTGTATATTAGCAGACAGGGGGCTGAGCTCAAAATGACCAGATGTGCCCTGCCTAAAGCAGAGTAAAAGGCTGTTCACAAACCAACTTGAGTTTTAGCTCAGTTCAAATATAGGCTGTTAGTAATGCAAATTACCCTCACCTTTCCAAAGCTCTTCAAAGTATGGAGGCAGTCAATGAATTTTCTAACAAGACTGATTCGTGAAGCTTGAACTAGGAGCACACAGAAATGATAAAGACTAATTAAAATAAAGAAAATTTTAAAAATCAGTTTTTTGACATTAAGCAAGGTTGTTGAAGCAAACAATGAATCAGAAAGGGCAAAAAAATCAGTGATTTCAAATGGGCATAACTTATTAAAATAAACCTTTAAAATAAGGGTAAAAAGAATATAAGGTAACACAGCTGCATATACAGATGATTTTGCAAAAATAGCTTTGTCAAAATGTGGATAAGAGAATATGCAAATATCTTGCGTAGGTACAAATTGGAGGCCCAGTGGATGGATATTAACCGCATGATTCTGTTTCTCCTTAACATATGGGTTGGTCTTGGATGTCTGGTCTGTCGTGATCATCTGATGTTTACTTTTTTCTTTTAATTACTAAACTTTTTTTTTAAAGATATAACCCTTGTCCTCATAGGCACACACAACCTTCCCTACTGTCAACATCCCACACCATAGCAGTACACTTTTTATAATTGATGAACCTACATTGACACATCATTATCACCCAAAGTCCATAGTTTCCATGGGGCTTGTGGTGATGGACATTCTGTGGGTTTTCACAAATGCACAAATGACACCTGTTATCATTATAGTATCATACGAAATGGTTTAATTGCCTTAAAATTCCCTGTGCTCTGGTTATTCACCTATTCATCCCTCTATTCTCACCTGCCATACAGCATCTGCCATTATTGATCTTTCACTGTCTCCATAGCCATCCTTTTTCAGGATGTGGCATAGTTGGAATCACACTATATGCTCTTTTCGGATTGGTTTTTTTACCTTAGTAATATACATTTAAGTTCCCTTCCTGTCTTTTTGTGGCTTCTAGCTCATTTACTTTTAGCACTAAATAATATTTCATTGTCTGGTTATACCAGAGTTTATTTATCCATTCACCTACTGAAAGAAATCTTGGTTTCTTTCAAATTTTGGCAATTACGAATAAAGGCGCTATAAACTTCTGTGTGCAGGTTTTTGTGTGGATGTAAGTGTTCAGCTCTTCTGGGTAAATACCAAAGAGTCCGATTGCTGATCGTATGGTATGAGTATGTTTAGTTTTTATGAGAAACTGTGAAAATGTCTTCCAAAGAGGCTTTCCCATCTTGTGTTCCCACCAGCAATGAATGAGAGTTCCTGTTGCTCCACATCCTTGCCAGCATGTAGTGTTGTCAGTGTTCTGGATTTTAGCCATTCTAATATGTGTGCTCTTATATCGTGTTGTTGTTTAATTTATTGTCAATAACAACCTCCCAGTAATGGTATGACATTCTCTTGTCATCCACATTGGTGTCATGGTCTTCTTTTTCTTTAGAAAAGAATCCATCTGTTGCTGTTCTGAGTGCAATATGTAATACTTTACTTTTTGGGAAAAGATATTTGTGACTCTCCAATAGTTTTTTTAAAGAGAAAAGTCAAATATAAGTAAAAGAGACAAAAAATCTCAAGTGAAATAAAGTAGATTTGACTGTCTGACACTGGGTTCAACATGACACTCAAAGTAAACAATTTTTCTGTCAATTTTTTTATTAGACCAAGATGCAATATTTGAACTAATGTTATTTTTCGTGTTACAGTATAACCACAGCCATGACCTCTGCTTATTTTACTAAGAAAAGATTAATGGTGTTTAAGGGTGTCTTTTGTTTCCATATCCAGAAACCAAGAAGTGGAGGCTGAATATATTGTTGTTGTTGTTGTTGCTGCTGATCCCACTGTTGTTACTACTATTTTGGCAAGTTCTCATATAATTCTTTGTCAGGTTCTCCTAATTAACTTCTTTCAACTTCAGTTTCTCATTATTAAAATGGGGATATTTCCAACTATGTGGAGTTGCTGTAGAAATTCAATTAGATGATCCAAATACAAGCATGCATCACATTGTTTGAAAATGAGACACATTTTTGTGTATACGAAAACAAAGGATTTTCCTCAGTGCCATTGCCACAGATGATTACCCTAAAAAATGAAGATATATAAATGTGTTACATGTTTTGAAATATAAAGTGATTGTAAATTGAAAAGAATTGGCAATTTTCTGTCTAAATCAAACACATCAATTCTTTGCATAATTTTAGTTTTCTGTGTTTCAGAAAGGAGTTGCTTAGATTATGTTTTTCTCTAAAAGTAAATTTTTGTTTAGGTGCAATCTCTTCTACTAGTCCCATGTGTCGGTAAAACCCAGTGTTAGGTGCAATATTGACTAGGAAAGGAATAAAAAGAAATATAGCAGATAATAGCTGCATAAGTGAGGTTGATTTTGCTGCAAGTAAAAACACTTTAATAAAAACGTATGGGACAATATGGACATTTTTTACCTCACATGCCATGCCAAGGAATTTGGAGGTAGAATAGAAATACAGATGTTTAGTTCATTGGTTCAAAAATATCATCAGTGTAACAGAACTTTCCAAATTTCTTCGATGCTCTTCTTAGAATATTGGGTCTTGCCTGTAAATTTATTTAGACATAGATCCAAAAAACTTGTCAAGGTCATCTAACTATATCATAAAGCTGGGTGTGGGGTAATTTCTTCTCAAATATCTTTTTGCATCAGTAGAGAAAAGGTTACTCACAAAAACATATGTATATATGTTTTTTTCTTCTAATTTAAAAGCATGTGGTCAGAGGGCTTTTATTATATATGTATTTTTAAACTATGTTGAGATTTTCTTTCTAATATATGCACTTACAAATATTTTATATAGGCTTGAGTAAAATACATATTCTGTAGTTTGAGGGTATGTACTTCCACTTATATGCATATGTTAGATAACATTTATTAATTATACTGTTCAAATGCTTTCATTCTTGCTATTTATTTTCCCAGCTTGAGGTGTCAAGCTGACACATCTGAGAAAAGATTATTAAAATATTTTTCTGTGATTTATATTTATCCCATTTATCCTTAAAATTTGGTGATATAATTTTCTTTAGACTGTTGCAGCATAAAAAATTTATATGACATATAAATATGTATTTAGAGTTATGTTTTAATCCACGTATTAGTAGCTTGTTTATATAAAAATGTCTTAATTGTGATTATATAACCCAAGGATATTTACTTTGTATTTGAACTGCTCTAATCAAAAGTCAACATCATGAGAATGCAAAAATGGCACGGCCACTTTAAAAGGCAGTTTGGCAGTTTCTTATTAAACTAAACACATTCTGTATAATCAGCCAATTTTGCTCCTTTGAATTTACTCTATTGATGTAAAAACTTAGTTCCTCTCACAAACCTGCATATGGATATTTATATCAGCTCTATTCATAATTGTTAAAACTTGAAAGCAACCAAGATGTCCTTCATTAGGAGAATTTATGAATAAATTGTGGTATGCCCAGAAAATGAAATATAATTTGGCACTTAAATGACATGGGCTATCAAGCCGTAGAAAGACCTGGTGGAAACTTAAATACATATGGTAAGTGTAAGAAGTGAGTCTGAAAATGGTACCTACTATCTTTTCCAACTACATGACATTCTGGAAAAGAAGGGACTACGGAGACAATGAAAACATTAGTCAGGCGTTACAGGAGAGGGAGGGATGAAAAGGCAAAACACAGAAGAATTTTGGGGCAATGACACTCTTCTGTACGATACTATAATAGTGGAGATGTGTCATTATACATTTGTCAGAGCCCAGAGAGTGCATAGCTATGGATTTTGGGTGATAATGATATGTCAAGGCAGTTTCATTGATTGTAACAAATATACCACCGTGGTGAGAGATATCAATAGTTGAGCAGGATAATGGGTGTGGAGGAGTGGGAGCAGGGAGTATGTGGGAACTCTGCATTTAACGTTAACTTTTTCCGTGAACCTAAAACTGCTCTAAAAATATATAATGTCCTTTAAAAAAAAAAAAGCCAACATCAAAGTTGTTACTCTAAGTGGATTGAATTGGGTTCAAGGTGTGTAGATTGGCCTGGAATTTATACAGGCCCTTCCACCCTTGCGTGAGGGTACTCTTTTGGTGTATGAATCTAGCAAGCCCCGTAACCCATATTCTTAAGAATTACACCTTATCAGAGTGTCCCTGCATCTTCCCACTTATAGATGAGTTTGATCACCTGGCTCCAATAGGTTGACTGAATTCTGCCATTAAGTATGCTGCTTCCGTTTCCTGTAAACTTCATCTGCAAGATACTGTCAGTGCATTTAAAGAACAGAAAGTTTACAGGGCGGATTTTATGATTTGGTACTTTATTTTTTTTTTGTGACAGAATTTCGCTCTTGTAGCCCAGTCTGGAGTAGTGCAACGGCGCGGTCTCGGCTCCCTGCAAGCTCCACCTGCTGGGTTCAAGCGATTCTCCTGCCTCAGCCTCCCAAGTAGCTGGGATTACAGGCACTTGCCACCATGCCCCACTAATTTTTGTATTTTTAGTAGAGATGGGGTTTCACCATGTTGGCCAGGCTGATCTTGAACTCTTGACCTCAGGTGATCCACATGCCTTGGCCTCCCAAAGTGCTGGGATTACAGGCATGAGCCACTGCCTTCAGCTTGTACCTTCTTATTAATAATGACGGAACAGATGGAAGAATTTGGTTGAGACTATTTTTCATTGCAATGTCCCACCTGGTGGAAAGTTTGCCAGGAAGGAAGCTTGCAGTACTCACCTTCCTCTAATTTTTGGAGACCACCAATATTTACTTCAGAAAAGCAAATCATGTGAATAATCATATTCACTTTGGTCAGAATACAAAATACGAATTGTATTTTATTCTTTGTAACATTACGTTATTAGGTAGCCAAAATTCATGATTTTAAAAATCATATTGATTAATCTTTTATGATCTAATTGTATCTTTCCTAATATCTATTGATACTTTCTGCCTCAAACCCTATTTTCTTCAATATCAATATAATCACTTCCACAATTTTTTTTTTTTGCTTATTGGTTTTCTGGAGAAACGTTTTTATACTTTATTTTCAATCTTTCCGTATGTTTTATTTTACCCAGCTCTGGTGAGCTCTACATAGTTGATTTTAAAAAGTTCTCTAATTGGTATAGCTACATTTACTTCCACCATATTCTTTTGTAATTCTTTAGTGCGTATGCAATTTTTATTGTTTTTTTCTTTATATTCTTTCTGTACTCCTTTGGATGAATATATATATATTATATATATATATATATATATACACAAATATATATTATACATACATATATAAAATCCCTTCATGCATACCTCATCCCCACTTCTTAGAAGCTTTATATAATATTTCTATTATTGCAGTAATTATACCTGAACATTTAATTAAATACCTATTATGCTTTTTTCTAATAAGATCAAGTTACTTGTTATTTATATCCTCATTCCAATCGTATAAGGACTTCTGCTGATAGTCACCAATTATCTTCATCATCAACATTGTCATCTGCCTTAATTGTTAAAAGATTTCATTCCATCTTTTTATAACTTACTATTAATTACAATCAGTATATAACCAAATTTGTCAACATGTTTACCAGTTTCTGTGTTCATTTTAAGGGTCATACTTTTCCCCCTTCCCATTTTTTTTTTTGTTTGTTTTTTTGCTTTGGTATGTACTTGAATGCTTCTTTCAGAGAGGATCAGTATTGGGGGGCAAATTTTGTACCTCTGAGAAAGGTTATCTTTTCACGTATCTTTGAATGATGATTTATCTGAATATAGAATTCCATACTTTCATTATATAGTAAGCTCAGCTGTCAAAATATATTATATTATTATGTTCTAGAATTATTGATCTTGTCAAGAAGTCTGGTGTCTGTACAATTTTCTTTTCCTTTTTTTTTTTTGAAGAAGTGTGTTTTTTCTCTCTGACACTTTTAAGATTGTGTCTTTACTCTTAATTTTATAGAATTTTAATATAGTGTGTCCAGATATGTACTTATTTATGTTTATCCTGCTAAGGACTTGTTGTGTCTTTAATCGGAGCATTCATGAAATATTTTAACTTACCTTTAAAATTATTTTTTACTAGTTTTTCCTGCACTCTTTCCTGTACAAATCTCCTAAATATGTCTTCTGTCTTAAATGAAGTTTATATTTTTGTATCTTTGTATTTGCCATGCTTCATGTTGGATCAATTCCTCAGCCTTCAGATTTACATATCATATCTTCAAATGTATCCAATCTGAAGTTTATTCTATTTGTTGAGGATTTTTCCTATGTTTTAAATAATTCATTTTTAAATGTCTTCTTTTTGAATATATTTTCTTATTTTTATAAATATTATTCTTTTTTTTTTTTTTTTTTTTTTATTTATTTGAGACGGAGTCTCGCTCTGTCGCCCAGGCTGGAGTGCAGTGGCGCGATCTCGGCTCACTGCAAGCTCCGCCTCCTGGGTTCACGCCATTCTCCTGCCTCAGCCTCTCCGAGTAGCTGCGTGAGCCACCGCGCCCGGCTAAATATTATTCTTTACCTTAGCTCATGGACATTGTAAATACAATCATGCCATTTATATTCTAGTTTCTTCCTTAATTTTAGTTCATCTGAAGTAAATTCACATTAAATATTGAATTTTGGGGTGCTTTTCTCAGTATTAGTTTTACATGTGGATTTCAGAATTTTGATTTTTAGAATCATCTTGATCTTGAATTCCTATTAGGATCTGTGTGTGTGGGGCAGGGAGGGGTGTTTCTTTCTCTTTCTCAGTGCTCTTGTTCCCGCACGCCATCCCTTCTACCTCCCTCTCCCTCAATTTTTAGCTTGAGTCTATCCAATCACAAGTCGTCTGAGTTTATTCAATCACAGGTCCTCTGTGTAGAACCAGGACACATAATAACTCCTCTACCCTTGGTCCTACATAACAAACAACTTATACCTTAGAAGGAGGTGAGCTACAAATAGTTAAAATTATTTTTTAAATACCTCTCACACATTCCTTTTCTGCTCTGTTCTCAAGTGGATGTAACGTATCTCATCAAGAATCTAATAAGCATAAGAAGATAAACCAAATAAAAAGGAGTTAGCACTTGAGGTATATTGAAAGAAAAGTGGGTAATAGCAGAAACAATTCCGAAGTGGAAACACACAAATTCAGCTTTGTTTTCCAGCATTCGGTGACAAGATACAAGGAAGGTCTGTATAAGTCACAGCACCAGTAAAGCATAAAAACAAAGTATTTTCCCCTTAAAAGCACAGTTACATCTGATAATTAAACCGAAGAAGACATTTTTCTGCTGAGAGCTTATTGTATCACATAATGGGCATCATTCATCACACCCTCACAATAAATGCTGAGATGAGTTTCACAGGGTAGCTTTTAATCATATCCTTCAATTATTCATTGTATCAAAAACAAAAACAGTGAATCAGAAAAAGCAAACTATAGGACATTGACATGGAGGCAAATGCGATGTCACTCAGGCAAGTGACTCTTCATGCCTGGCTTTAAACTGTGACAGATTTCAGAGTACTTGGGGCAGAGATCACACACCGGCAATTTACGGGCTGCATTTGACAAACACATAAGGCTTGTTTACTCTACGGTATTGGTTCCCACCGTGTCTGGTTTTAAAAAAAATTTAGTTACCATCATATAAAAAATAGGTGAGTTCACGCAAAAATCCAGGTTGTCAGTCATCCTTGCAAAGTGCGACCCTGGCAGCACTAGATTTTCATTTTCACAAGGCAACACCTGGTTGGAGAGCTCCCCTGAGACCGTCAGCCGGTGTGAACCACCCGTTTGCCCAGCGTTCACTACTCTGCATCCTATTCCAGAATACTTCCATTCCACTCACCACGTCAACTACCTAGATCTCCGTGCTGGCAAACTTTCTCCAGAGGCAAAATGAGACTGACCACTTATTCTTCAAGCCCTCCCATTAATATCACCTCTTCCTGCCCAGTTTTGTGAAGGTTTTAAATGGCAGTGGGTTTAAGATCATTCCTGTGGCACCTCTGGGGCAAATTCCAGCCAAATGCGAAGGTCTGTTCTTTACCATTCAGTTGAGCTGATCATGGGATCCAGTCCTTGACACAGATAGTGTCGAATGAGCTAACAGTCATGCTCCAAACCTGCTTGAGGAAAATAGCTTATTTTCACCAATAACAGCGAGTCATCAAGGCCCTGGTTTCTAATAAGAATTGGACGTGGGTTGCTGGCATTTAACGTCACTTTGCAGATGTATATTTGAATCTTTTTCCTGGCTTAGGGGAGAGTGGTGGCAGGTTGTTGTGCTGTATTTTGAAAAGTCCCTAAGACCTTATTCCTCACAATTCTTCTAGCCAAGAAATGCTGCCTCTCTTTGAGAACCACTGCTTTAGTGTAGAGTGAGTTAATTTTTAAGGTAAAAAAAATGCTAATTTGAAATGTATCTATAACCAATTATGTTTTTAAACTCATCTTCTGTTTATTAAGACCATGGACTTGCCAAAAAATCTCTCAGAGGATAGGACTTTCAAATTGAAAGAATGAGAAAAACACGAAGTCCAAGAATTTTCACCCTTGATTTAATCTAGTTAATTCTTTACACAATTTAAGTTTCACATCTTACAGAAGTAAGTGTTGCCTATTTTTTCTCTAATTAGTAAATTACCATATGTCAATATTCTATACATCCTTTAGAACAGATTTTTGTCAAGTTTTATATCAGTTTAAAATAATCTACTTCAAATCCCTCAAGCATCGTGAATATGAATTGAGTATATCGGATCGGATCTCAGTTTTCTTCAAAAGATACTTTTTTTTAAAGCACTGCCCAATCCATTGTAATCAAAGCTCCAGAAATAGCCAATACGTTTCTAAAAAAAAAAACACAAAATGCTTTAGACTCTACTTCTCACCTTTCTCCATTAGCAACATACAAAGTGGAATGAAAGAAACTTCTTGGAATTATTATAATTCAACACTTTCAGAGAATGTATTTGTGCCATATTTTTTCAAGTGTGTTTTTGTCCTTAAAATTTATTCATTCTGTTTTATCTTCCCACCAGCCTCTTGGAGGCCATTATCTTTCCATTAGTGAACTCTCAGTATACATCTTCCATCGGCCTTTGATCTGCTGCATACCTTTAAACATTCTTCTCAGTGTTTTGGGTCCTACAGAAACTCCCTCCCCATCTCTCCACACACTCGAGATTAATAAGGACCTTTTTTACTGCCTACTGTATGCACAAGGGTCTGTTTATTGATGGAAGATGAAACAAGGGTTCACACTGCCTTGGTGCTCTTTGCTACCAGAACAACTCTAAGTTTTATTCTGTTTTATGTAAATTGGGTCACAGATGTTTTATTGCTGCAAAATGCTTTGAAACTTTTTCATATGTTCAGTGGGAAAAGAAGCCTCTCAAAATTCATGCTGAAATAATTAAGCTTTTTAATTTCACTGTCAATTTATCAGAACAAGTGATAAATCTCTCTTTATACTGCTGCTTCTACAGACATGACTTTTCAGTCCATTTCCTTCCTCAGATTGTCTGAGAGTGCCTTTCTAGAGCAGCTCAGCATGCCTTATGGAAACTCTAACACTTTACTGAACTCTTAGGCAGGCCGGGTAACAACGGGAGGCGTCATTTCATGCTCCTGGGAACCTGGGAGAGCTGGGCCCTGGCTGCTCCGCAGGAGCTTTGCACTGTGGCAAAAGGACTTAACCTGACTCTGACCCTGTTCCCTTGATGTTCAGAATTTCTAGACATATCACCTCACCCCAGAGACAGATTTCCCACCTTTGCGGATGTGGCTAATCCAGTTTCACAGCATATAATTCAGTAGATGCAGCATGGCAGTGCAGAAGTAAAGATCTTGGCTGGATCTAAATCAGAGTCCTCAGCTCTGCTCCTGCCTCCATAAAACCTTGGACAGTTCCTTCATGTTTATGATCCACATTTCCTTGTGTTAAAAATGAGGAAGTATTTCCATTCTCAATGAGCTCTCTGGTTTCATATACGTATAGATTCTCCCTGAATGCCTGGTACATGCTGAATGGCCAATGAATATCAACACCCTTCTCTTCCATGAATTTCACAACGTTTTTAATCTGTTAACTTGTAATTTGATGAACCAACATGTTGCTAATTTTTCAAAATATCTGGAGTTGCTTACAAGAGTCAGTACTTATGTGTTCTCCCATTTTATTGTTTTTAATTGACCTATAATTTCTATGATGAATGGTAGCTTTCTGGAGTTTAAGTAGAAGAGGCTCATCTTAGGGACTCAGACACGTCATTTTAGAGCTTTAGAAATAAACTTGTGGTCATGCTGTTCTCAGGAAAAGGCTGGCCTGCTGCCTGACATCTGTGCATTGGTCTTTGTGTCAGAAAAACAACAACAACCCATTTTTTCCCAGAAAGCAACCTACTCTATGATTCTCTACCTCCCCTCCCTTCTTCCTTTTTCAAACACTGCGTTCCTTCTATGTGCTAGTCCAGCAGTCAGGAAACGTTATCTGCAAAGAGGCAGAGAGTAAATATCTTAGGCTTGAAGAGGCAGACAGTCTCTGTTACAACTTGTAAACTCCGCTGCTTTTGCAGAAAAGCAGGTAGACAACAGTGAAATGAACAAACATGGTTGTATTTTAACAAAAAGGCGGTTCTCACCAGGGAGTGATTTTGCCTTCCCGGGCACTTTTGGCAAGATATGCAGAAGACTTTGATTGTCAGGAACGGAGAAGGGGTGCTGCTGGCCCCTACTGGGTAGAGGCCAAGGATGTGGCTAAACATCAATGCACAGAACCTTCCCTCCCCACAGGAAAGAATCACGCAACCTGAAGTGTCAATAGTGCCAAGTTGAACAATAAAACTTTATTCAAGGACACTAAAGTTTGAATTTTATATAATGTCATACACGATAAATATCAATCTTTTGATTTTGATATTTAAAAATGTAAGAACCTTTCGCTCACAGTCCATACAAAAACTGGCAATGGGTCATAGTTTTTCCACTCCTGTGCAAGAATCTGGAGAAACAAAGAGAAATAGGGAAGAGTAAGTTTCCTTAAGATCCCCTGTCAGAGATACAAAAGCAAGACAGACCTCATGCACTTCCTTTTTTTAAGGAAAATAAGCTTTATTACATCAAGTAATACATAAATACAAAGATGGAAACAGTTTTAGTCATTTTCTTCCAGATGTTTTGACCAACTTAAACGCGGAACTAAGATCTACTTACAGTCCTAGTATGAAAATGTTCAGGGGTCCTTGTTAGGTTTAGTGGGTTGCTCTTTCTTCTATATTTATAACTTGTGCATTTCTAAAAAATTGACTTTGAAGCACTAATAGTCATGCAAATGCATAAGCAAAAAAGAATTTACATTAAGCAGAATCTACACTGTGGATGGCAAATGGGAAATGGGAACCGGCTACTAAGCAAAGCAGGCTGTCAATATGCCTTAAAAACAAAATCCCTAGAGCTGTATTAGCTGATGAAAAGGAACAAAGAACACCGTGTGTAACAAATGTATTCAAAAGAGGAGATTAAAGAGACAATGGTGTCTTGGAGGCAAACTACAGTTTGCTGTAAGATAACTTTAGGTGCATCTTTTAAATCAATGCTTAAAAACAAACAAACAAACAAAAAAACCTGAGCAGTTCCTAACTATTTGAAATGCAAATCCTAACTAACTGCAAAATCTTTTCTCAATCTTTGACACTGTAGGTTCTGAGCCACGTGAACCACGGGAGGAAAAACCAAACTGTAACCATTTTGAAAGCAAGGGTTTCATCTGAATAGCGGAGATGAACTGTGACTTCTCATCTTGTAAAAAGATGGAAATCCTTCAGAACCAACAAGGCAGCTAGGATCTAGCATTCCGTTCCGTTTCTGCCAAGCACCCCGGAACCAGTCCTCCAGCGTGAATCATGCCACGCTGCAGCCTCTCCGCGGCGCTCTGGAGAGCTCCCCTGCGTACGTGGTTCTGATCTCCTTCCCCGGCTCTTCGATGACGGCCAGCAGCTCCGCCTGTTTGCTTTGGGGGGCACCTGGCTGTTCCCAGTTCCCTGAGTGTAGCCTAGGGACGGTGACCTGTAGTCACTGAGCAGCTGTCGGTACTGTGAAGACGTCGCCATGCTGCTGGAAAGCCAGCGGACATTCCCGGAAGGCGCCGAGGACGGCGGCAGGGGAGCATGTGCGAGAACCTCAGGCACTTTCTTAAGGGACCCTGTACTTCAGTGGCGCATTCACCAGAAGAATCACAGAGCATAACCTTGGCGAAACTCACCAATTACTAAGTGAGGACCCTTGTGTTAAGCCTCCCTTTTCCTGTATTTTCTGCACGGTGCTTCGTGTTCTCTGTCCTCCATCACAGTAGCTTCTTTGGTTTCCTTCTGGGAGCGTTCATCACAGTGCTGTCTGGTTATAAACACAGCTGGCCCAAATTGAGCACATTGCATCCTGATATATATCTCCAGCCCGTGAAAAATCACCCCACATAACGTGGGCAGTAGCTGCATTGAGAACTTAACAGGATTTATCAGGCTCACCTGCAATGCTGTGCTTAGCGCCACTTGGCAATCTCAACAGCAATCCACACAATTGATTCTACCCTAGAGAGTGTGAAGATCTGAATGCACTTCCTGGTCTTTGAAGCCATAACATCTCCAGCTCACCCTGAAAAGTCCTAAAATCCTCTTGGTTTATTCTTTTTCACTGGGGCAAGTGGCACACATTTTGTTTCTCCAAAGGGTTATGAATAGCCAAATATATGCTTCTGGTCTTTAGAGCTTCTCAGATATCTCATAGTTCTTCCATGTGTCTCCTGCTGTGTTGAAAACTTGCTGATCAATCATGCCTCCAGCTGTCCACAGCACAGAGGGCCCTAAGGAGGAGTGAGGGATTGTTTTCTTCCTCTGCCTTCATGAAACACAAGCACGAGCATCTTTTAGCTTCGAAGGGTAACCTGGTTACTACTTGGGCTACAACCTGATGGTCTTGCTGGTTTCATAGATAAAATTTGATGAAAGGAACTCATGTAATTGCACAAACACACACATAGGAACAGACACACTTCTCAAAATGTTTAAATGTTCAAAACTCAGCTGTAAGCTGGGACGTGAAAACTGTTTCTACACAGAGTGCTTTCGTAGATGGCTGATAGATTGTCTACTGAAAGCCTGGCTAATCCAGAGTGTGAGTGCAATCTCCTGCTAGCCAAACCACCATGTATAACAATATATATATATAAAGAATATATAAAGAAACTCAGCAGAGTACAGGAGGTAAGAATGGACACTCATGACTTCATGACTAGCTGATGATACTTATAGCCTTTCCTGAACAGCTGTGCTGCTGAAGTAAATTAATATTCTGTGTGTTTTATTATCTCACACAAGCTTGCAAAGATTTTTTTGTCTCCCATGTGGACTCTGAATTGACTACCCTGAAAAATAAATTCTCCCCCCATGGATCCAGCTTGGCACCTGAGAAGAGTTCATTTTTGAATTAATTTCTAGGACACAGACCTCTGTGGACTATTTCAGAAAAGCCAGGGAAACCTATCATGCCTCTCCTAGGCAAAACCCTCCAGCATCTCATCACCTGCAGCATCTCTTGTGCTATTTTCTATGTGCCCCACCCTGTCTGTGCCCCACCCTCAGAGCTCTGCTCTTCCTTATGCTTGTCATCATCCCCATCCCTCCTGCCCATTGCTCTCGGTCCCTGTTGTTGCCTTTGTGGATTGGCCTCATGCACATAGCAGTGCATCTTGCTCTCTCCTGCAGCTCCTCAGCCTCTATTTGATGACCCAAGGCTGCCATCCCTGCATGGATGCATTGATGATCCTGCCAACGAAGAGATTTTCATATTAATAAGGCCTTCTGGAGATGAGTTCAGTCTCAGAAAGTGTCCCACAGATCAGAACCCCCTAGGAGACTCACAGAAGAAAAAATTCTGGGTAGTTAAGCCTCACAGCGTCTTTAGCTGTAAGACAGGGTTGAGACAACTCCTTCACAGGCTTCACATTTCTTTTTCTGTAACCTCTGAGCAGAACAACTGCTGACAAAGCCTTAGACTCCCATGGACATGGCATTAGCTTCTTCCGGTTATGGATGCTGCAGCAGAATTTCTGGCTCTTGATGAGAGGCTGATGCTAGGTTGCGAGTAAGGTTATGCTTGATTCTGCTTTTCTAAAACCCTAATGCTTCAGAAAATCTTCTTGAGATTTCTGACAGTTTATTCTTCCACATGCTTTTGCTCATTTACCCACTTATTTACCCAACAAACACAATTGAGGGCCCATGATATAGAAGACAGGATAGTAAGAAATGAGTGTGTCTCCTTTGGAGAAGTTTATATTTCAATGAGCTATATTAAAAATTGCATAACCTGTTAAGATGTATGTGATTCTTATAAATATATAGGGCAAAGTATGTTTTATATGCATATATATAATGTTATATATGAAATTATATATATATGGGAGAAATTGTTATGGAAACGTACATCAGGGAGCCACTAGCTGTGGCCTATTTTGGCAGAGACCTCAGAAAAGAGAAGGCACTGAAACTGGGCCTTCTCAAATAAAGTGGGTCTCATGCTATGCTAGAAATTTTCCTTTAGCTTTGCGGGAGACAGGAGAGTTCACATAATTACTCATTAAAGGGTAAAACTTCACTGGATACAGAAGGAAAACCAAAGATCTTGGTCAGTTTTACAGCTTACTAGAAGACAGTAAGCAGGAAAACCACGGATTCTGGTCAGTTCTGTAGCTTACTGGAAGACTAGCTTACTAGTACTAGTGTGACAGCAAGAATATTTCTGAATCTCAGTTTCTTTATCTATAATGGGGATGATAAAATCAGCTTGTTTCAATTCAGGTTCTTAGTTACAAACAACACTAACATATTATAATGGCTCAATGAAAAGAGAATTTATTGGAAATATATTAGCGGGATCACAGTTTCAGTGTGTGGCTGGAGGACCAGGCTTGGAAGAAAGAAAAGAATCCAGGGAGTTTTCAAAGACTAGGAACAGAAAGTGGACAAAGATATGCTGACCTCTGCACTGCTAAATCAAGAGGCTTGAAGTCCAAAGATTGCTTTCTGTTTGTCCCCTTCTCAGTATTGAAATTGCTAAGAGCTAGTGACTGGCTGAGCTGTGGATTCTTGAACTTCCATAGTAGGAAATAAGCTGCTGGGGATGCTAATAGAAAACAGGAAATATTAATAGAACAGGGGATGCCAATGGAACAGAAAATACTAATAGGACAGAGAATCCCACAGAACAGAAGCTATCAATAGGACAGGATCTCATATTGAAATATAACCCCCAATGTTGGAGGTGGGGTGTGGTGGGAGGTGATTGGATCCTGGGGGCAGATTTCTCATAAGTGGTTTACACCATCCCCCTAGGTACTGTCCTCGTGATACTGAGTGAGTTCTCCTGAGACCTGGTCATTTAAAAGTGTGTGGCACCTCCCCCTGGCTCTCTGGCCCCTGCTTTCACTATGTGATGTGCCTTCTCCCTGTTCACCTTCCACCATGATTGTAAGCTTCCTGAAGCCTCCTTGGAAGCAAATGGTGCTATGCTTCCTGTACAGCCTGCACACCATGAGCAAATTAAACCTCTTTTCTTTATAAATTACCCAGTCTTGGGTATTTCCTTACAGCAATGCAACAACAGAAAAATACACAGAGGATGCCAATAGAAGAAGAAATACTAACGGACAGAGAATGTCAACAGGACATTCTAATACTATTAGCACAGGTGATGCCAATAGGACAGAAAATACTAAGAGGACAGGGGATGTTAAAAGATAGAAAATACTAATAGAACAGGGGATACTAATAGGACTGACAATACTAACAGGAGAGGTGATGTCAACAGGAGAGAAAATAGTAATAGGACAGGAAATATTAATAGGACAGGGGATGTTAACAGAACAGAAAATAGTAATACAGCAGGGGAGGCTAATAGGACAGACAATACAAACAGGACAGGCGATGCCACTGTTATAGAACAGGAAATGCTAACAGGACAGGAGATGCCAAGAGAATAGGAAATAACCAGCAGAACAGGAAATACTAATAGGACAGGATTTGTCAATGGAACAGGAAATACCAATAGGATAGGGGACATTGCTCTGAACAACAGAGTTAGTTCCCTTACAGTGTCTAATGCTATCCAAATGAGATCATCAATTCGGAAGCGTTGTATAAACTGGGATCTTTTATACAATGTTAGGGACATTGCATATCCACTCTGTCTCTTTTTCTATTGTTATTACCTGACAATGGACTTATCTAATCTGATTTCTCAGATGAGGGCAGAAGAAGGTCTCCTTTGCAATTGCTCTATTCAGTATTTGCATGAACCCTTTCTTTGGGGGATTAGCCAGGTACATGCTGACCTGCTGAGCTAAGATGCCACATACACTTCCCAGTTTCATATTACAAAACCAAATTTTCTACTCATTTTCTACAAGAAATTTTGAATACCCAATCCCTGTTGAAAACCGCATTTTGATGGGAGGTATAAATGATGCAGAAATATATGGATACACTTTTCTTTAAAATAAATACAGAAATTAAATCAAAAGGGACAATTGGATTGATATAAATTTAGTCTGTCCAAAAAGACAGTGTTTGTGCACTAAAGTAGAAACACTAGCTTCTTCTCTATTGAATGTGAGAAAGACTGCTGACCATCCAGTGAAGCACCTTCTTCTTCTTTCATAATACAGGCTTATAGCCTGAATGGATCTGTTGACTCAATTGTATTTCACAGGTTCCCTTGGTGTTGCATTGCCAATGACAAAACAGAAGTGACATGTGTTGTTTCTAGGTCTGACACCAATGAGAGTGCCTTTTCCATGTTCCTTTTTCCAGTTGTAGTGGTGAGCCCAGATGTAGTGGTGACCCAGTTTCAAACATGCAGACCATGACAGTATCCTAGGGCAGAAGTCAGCAAATCTTTTCTGTAAGAAGTCAGAGATAATAAATGTTTTAGGATGGGTAGGGTGGTTCACGTTTGTAATCCTAGCACTTTGGAAGGCTGAAGTGGGCAGATCACCTGAGCCTAGGAGTTCAAGCAGTCTGGGCAACATGGAGAAACCCAGTTTATATGGTTTGACTGTGTCCCCACCCAAATCTCAACTTGGATTGTATCTCCCGGAATTCCCACCTGTTGTGGGAGCGACCCAGGGGGAGGTAATTGAATGATGGAGGCCAGTCTTTCCCATGCTATTCTTGTGAAAGTGAATAAGTCTCTTGAGATCTGATGGGTTTATCACGGTCTCTGCTTTTGTTTCTTCCTCGTTTTTCTCTTCCCACCACCATGTAAAAAGTGCCTTTTGCCTCCTGGATGATTCTGAGGCCTGCCCACCCATGTGGAACTGTTAAGTCCAATTAAACCTCATTTTCTTTCCAGTCTTGGGTATGTCTCTATCAGCAGCCTGAAAACGGACTAATACATCAGTCTCTACAAAAAAAAAAATACAAAAAAAAAAAAAAAATAGCCAGGCATGGTGGAGTGCACCTATAGTCCTAGCTACTCAGGAGTCTGAGGTGGGAGGATCTCCAGAGCCTGGGAGGTGGAGGCTACAGTGAGCTGTGATCATACCACTGTATGACAGAGTGAGACCCTGCCTCAGCAAAATAAAAAAATTAAATAAATAAAATACAAAAGAAAATAAATGTTTTAGACTTTGTGGGCAATATGGTTTCTGTGTTAGTACTCAATTCTGCCATTGGTACACAAAAGCAATCATAGACATT
Organism: Symphalangus syndactylus; assembly: GCF_028878055.3. Taxonomy (NCBI): domain Eukaryota; kingdom Metazoa; phylum Chordata; class Mammalia; order Primates; family Hylobatidae; genus Symphalangus; species Symphalangus syndactylus. The sequence goes on along the minus strand of NC_072440.2, from coordinate 105,005,760 downwards.
ATATAATGAATAGTTGTATTCCAATAAAACTTTATTTACAGAAACCAGATGAGGGGTCTGGTGTGCTGACCCCTGAGTGTGGTGATAGTAGGGAAGAAGATGAATGAGCAATGCTTTGGAAAGGATCTAGTTCCATGAAGTACCATAGGAAACAAAACTGCCTTAACACCTGGTTCTGTTAATGGCAGGACTGCTATCCATGAGACAAGTAACTTTTTCTACTTTTTCTATTCTTTATGGAAGTCTTTGTTATAGAAACCTATTCTTATCAAATATGTGGAAAACCAAAAAGTAAAATAAAAAATCACCTTTTAGAAAAGCTTCATGATTAACCAGATCAATTAATACAATTTGTGCAATAAAATCTCTAAGGCAGAACCTTATCTAGACCTGTATGCATCCCCTATTGCTATGGTTTGAATATCTCTTCCAAAGTTCATGCACTGGAAACTTAATCCCCAATGCAACAGTATTGACAGGGGGATCCTTTAAGAGATGATTATGTCATGAGGGCTCTGCCCTCACGAATGGGTTAATGCCATTATTATGAGAGTGGGTTAGTCATCAAGGGAATAGATTCCTGATAAAAGGATGCGTTCAGCCTTTCTTTGTCTCTGCCTGTCTCTCTATCTCTGTCTCTCTCTCTCTCTCTATCTTTCACACACACACACACACACACACACACCCTCTCTTGCCTTTCCTCTTTTTGCCATGGGATGATGCAACACAAGGCGCTCATCACGTACTGGTGCCATGATCTTGAACTTCCCAGCCTCCTGAATCATTAATGAAATAAATTTCTATTAATTGTAAATTATTCAGTCTGTGGTATTATTAGAGAAACACAAAATAAACTAAGACATTAATGATATCTAGAATGAGCTGTTCACATAGTGTTTAAATAATGTTTTATGACTACTTTATTATTTTATATTATCTTCAAAACTGTTATTAATATTAGAAGAGCTGCTGCTCCAAGCTACATTCACCAAACTACTGGGAGAAAAATAACACCTTGGACCATATTTTGGATGTAGATAATAATAATTCAGTTATACATCTTATGGAAAATGTGTACAAATTACACTGTACCTAGAATAGTAGATTACAGATATCCCAGAGGCAATGTGATAGAATTGAGATTGTACTCTAGAAAATAAAAATACACTATCTTTGTTTTAGTTAGACTATTAGTTCATTTTCATGCTACTATGAAGAAATAACCGAGACTGGATAAGTTATAAAGAAAAGAGGTTTAATTGACTCACAGTTCCACGTGGCTGGGGAGGCCTCAGGAAACTTACAATCATGGCAAAATGGGAAGCAAACACATCCTTCTTTACATGGTGCAGGAAAAAGAAGTGCTGAGTGAAGGGTGAAGCCTCTAATAAAACCACTGGATCTCTTGAGAACTCCCTCACTATTACGAGAACAGCATGGGGAAAAACCACTCCCATTATTCAATTACCTCCCACTGGGTCCCTCCCCATGACATGTGGGGATTGTGGAATTACAATTCAAGGTAAGATTAAGGTGGGGACACAAAGCCAAACCGTATTAGTTAGTTTGGGCTGCTATAACAAATTACCATAGACAGGTGGCTTAAACAACAAACATTTATTTCCCACATCTCTGGAGGCTGGGAGTCCAGGATCAAACCACTGGCAGATCCCATGTCTGGTGGGGGGTTGCTACCTGAATTGCAGATGGTCATCTTGCTGTGTCCACACACGGAGGAGAACAGAGAGAGAAAAACCAAGTTCTCATATGTCCTTTTACGGGGTCACTAATCCCACTTGTGGGAATTCTACCCTTATGACCTTATCACCTTCCAATGGCTCCACCTCCTAATCCATCACCTTAGGGATTAGGATTTCAATATATGAATGCGGGGATGAATGTGTAAACATTTAGTCCCTAGCAATCTCTATCTTTAGTTAGCCAAGAGGAAACATACAAAAGAAAAATTTACTTTGAAAATAAAAATATAAGCATGGAAAATAAAAATTTACTTTGGCCCAACAGATAGAAAAAGGCAAAAACTATAGATAAATAGATTTTGCTTTCTGAACAAGTAGTTGGAATAAATGGTAGTCTATATTCTCAGACATGCAAAGATGCCGTCTTCGTTTGTTTTGATAACAGAATTTAATTTTTATTTCCGCATCCCCTCCCCACCCTCAGTGGTGGAAATGCATTCTCAGGCTACTCAGTAACTTCACCTTTTAGGAGGTGTGTCCACATTTGGTGCAGACTTTTCCTGTTCCCAAGGTGCTGAGCATGTTTGGATGGGGCTATCTGGCCTTCAGTGCCATTACCTAGCCACACTGACCAGTTTTAACATCCCAACTCCATTGACTATGTAGTCGCCAGTCCACAGCGGATACCACTTGCTCTGTGTCCACTCTCAATCCAGTGGAGGGCTTCCCAGGACAGCTCTCTGTGCCTAGGGCAGGCCGGTTGCCAGTCCTGGAAAATACGAAACTCAGGCTCATCTTGGTTTCCTTTTACCTTCACCCTCAGCCTGGAATTAGAATGGAGTAGGAGTATAAACAAAACGATGTTCTCCTCAGCAAGCATTCTCTCACTTTTTTCTTTCTCACCTCATACCCTATTTTTTTGAAAGATAATGTTGAGTGTTATTCCGCCTTCCCCAAATTCTGCTGAGTCACACTTTTTCATTTAGAATAAGCCTGGCAAGCCCTGGCAGCTTTCTGAATGGGGCAGTTTTCTGTATAGAGGGAAGCTGTTTAGTATTTCAGAATATCCTCCTTCCAGAAGGACTATCCTATTGCCAGAGCTGCAAAGTTGCCGTGCAAGGTAGCGAGTCACTCATCACTAGACATGATCAGTCAAAGGCTCGTCAGTCACTTGTCTCATAGGCTGTTGAAAATTTTAAGCAATACATCAGAGGCTGGCTCAGTAGAAAGTGGGATCAAGCCAAGACAATGATAATAACCTCTGGTGTTTGTTAAAACATTCACTGATTTTCTTACCTTGCTCTGAGATGCACTAAATTAAAATCTAAAGGGGTAAGAGAGATGGTTGATATTTTAAATAAAATCACCAACTTATTTTTATCCAGTGGTATTTTAAACGCACTGGCATTCCACTTGATCCTGAGATATTCAGAAAAAGACTTATTCTAATTAATACCCACAAAGGCTTACCAAATTGGGCACATTACATTGTTCCTGAAAGCAACATATAACCAGTGAAGACTCCTTTTGTTTATGTCGTTAATAACAGATGTCGCAAAGAGACATCACACATGCTTGGTTAATATTATCAAAACAATTATTCATTTATTCATCTCAGCTCAGTGTACTGGTGCAAGCTGGCTCTATAGATCTTGCAGACATGGCCTTTATGAGTGCACAAACAGAAACCTGTGTCACATGTAATAAATCATCTCCAAACCCTTGCGACTCAGTGAGTACTGACGAGAGATAACGATAGCCTAACGTCTGATAGACTCCGCAGAAAACTGAGATTCTAATCATCTAGGAGGCAGTGATATGAAAGTCTGATCCAATTACTTACATTTTCCAGAATACCCAGAGTGGAGGCAGAGTCTTGCCTTTTGTTGAATGGCAGTCTGACATGCACCAACACACCAACATCCAGGAGCTGAAAAGACGAAAGTGAGATGCTTTGATTGGAATTGTTTTTATTCAATTAAGCAGTGAAGCTAACCTATATAATAATATGACATGATGTTCAAGTCTAATTCATTTTCTAGGGTTTAATGAAGAAATTAAAATGTTATAAGAAAGAGCCTTAGTTCTATGTTAAATTTTTAAACAGCTTTGTTAAAAATAAAATACTTTAAGAAACTATTTTATTTCATTGAAAGCCTGGATTCTACGGTCAGTCCCCTGATAGCCACTTTGTTGAGTGGCTCTGGGGGTGTTACTTAAACTGTCTTTGCCTCCGTTTTCTTAACCATAGCTGATGAGGGGAATAGTGCCTACCTCATAGAATTGTTGAAAGGATTAAAGGAGTTAAAACGTAATGGCTTTGGAACATCATCTGGCACTTAGTAAACCCTGTATTATCACCTACCTTTTCTTTCAACAAACATTTACTAAGTGATTATCAAGTGTCAGGTAACAGAAAATTAGCAATAAATCAAATACACTTCTTCCCTCTGTTCAAGAAGAGAGTTGTTTAAAAGGTAGACCCAAGTATGTGTTAATCAAAAGTTCGCAACGCTGAGGTGGAGCCACTCATGATTCTACCAAGAGTGATGGCAGCTGCAGGTCCCAGGAACAACATGGAATGAGTGTTGGTTGAGTGCCTCCTGCTTCCCACATGGTGTTCCACAGTTTCTATTCTGTGAATTCTCAAAGCTTCGTAGGAGATATTGTCTCCTTTTATGAGAAAAATGAAGACGAGGAAAGGAAGGAAGAAAGGGAGGGAGGGAAGGAGGAAGGAAGGAAGGAAGCAAGGAAGGAAGGAAGCAAGGAAGGAAAGAATGGAGGGAGGGAGGAAGGAAAGAAGGAAAGAGAAGGAGGGAGGGAGGAAGGGAGAGAGGAAGGAAAGAAAAAAGGAAGAAAGGAAAACTCAGAAAATTCATGTAAATTTTATGTTACATGACTGTTAAGTAGAAAAAGGCAGAATATGTAGTTTTAAAATTCATGTTTTTGACTTTTTTTCCTTGAATCTTTTAGAACAAAGAGACTTTCTATGGCTGACTAACTTATACGATTTTTCAACCTGCTGGTGAACTATAAGATTGCTTTGTGCCATGGACTTCAATTCTACTTTTCTTGGGAAAAACTGATTTCAGAATTAATTTAATTAAAGAAACAAAGCAGCTATGTTTAGAAACATTTAAAGATATAGATTTGTCTTAAGAAACCAAGGAATATAGGTGGGTAGCAACCCAGTTCCTTCCATTAAACCCTTGCTTCTAAGGCGCCTTACATGGCCCATTGAGAATCCATTCCACAAGCAGAGCTGGCTGGGCATCTCCCCTCTGCTGAGATTCGAGGATGTAAACAGAAATTATAAATTCTCCTTGCTGTCCAGGAACGTATGGCAAGAGCATATCAAAGAGGGTCTTGGGAACCCTGGACATTCAATAGTTGAGGCAATCTTCCATGCCTAAGTTTAAAAAACATTGTAGGATTTAGCAAGATGAATAAAGAAAGAAATCAGGGGAAACAGCAACCTAGGCAGAAAGAAAGCAACGTGAGCAAAGGCAGGTGTTGGGACAGGATAAAACAAACAAAAAAGCAAACAGACATGGAATCGGTGGTGGTGGTAGGGATGGTAGGCAGTTCTGGACATGATCAAAGATGAATATGAGAAGAGGGAGCAGCCGTGAAGATTCTGGGTGTGTGTTTGAGTCAAGAAACAGAAATTGTGCTTTGTCTTCTGGATGATAGAAAGCCATCTAAGAGTTTTCAGCTGGAGAGTAGCATGGCTGGATGGCAAGTTGCTGGATCCCTCTGGAAGAAGCAAGCATCTAAGGAAGCCAGCCCAGGAGAGACAGGACTCCTGCAGAGGCTCAAGGGAAAGATGGAAGAGTCTGAAGGAGGAGAAGGGGAGTGGGAGGTGAAGAGTCGTTTGAGAAGGATTTCAGAGGCAAACTTGGGAGGACCTGGCAGGTGATCATAGGGAATGAGGAATATGAGTGAAGAGGGTCACAGGGAAATGTTAGTTTTCTAGACTGGATGGCCGGGGTGGTGATCATGTCTACTGAGATAGAAAACATCAGAGAAATAGGCTGGTTTTTCCAGTAGAAATTTTTTTAAATTAAAAAACATGTTATTATTCAACATAAAGAACTAAAATAAAAGAAGTACATGAAGATTAAAGGTTCAAAAAAAATTTAAAAAGCACTCATGTTCTCTCTGAGTGAAATATATATTTCATTCTGAATAGATACATATGTATATACAAACATAACAGACATAGATAAGGTATAAATGTCATATATGTACATAGCTATCTATGTATGTATGTATTTATCTACAGAAAGAGAACATAAACATATTAGACATAACTTTTTAAATCAATCATAGTTTTAAAAACTAACAAATGACAAAAGAATTAAAGAAAAATGAAATGTAAATATTTGAAATAAACGTTTCTTTAAAAGAGCTATGTTTCTGCAAGAACTCTGCAATGTTTCGAAAAAAATATGTGGATCATTAGGAATATGAAGTTATTAACGTTTATTTTTAATTGCATGCTTCATTATTTTTCTACATCTATTGACTTCCTGCTATGAAACGTTTGAAAAATGAACACACTTCTTTTCACCTTCCCTCTGAGAGTAAGATTTTGATTTCGTTTCTGGACAAATTAAGTTTGTAGTGGCTGTGAAATTTTTCAAAGGTGATGGAGAACAGACAGTTGCATAATTTTGAAATATGGGATTGTGAAGAGAGGCCCAGGGAAAGTAAGGAACAATCAAGGAGAAAGGAGATCCTGAAGAATTAGAGCTTATAGAACTCAGTGGTTCCTTATGAAGAACCAATCCAAAAGAAAGCCAGTGGAAATCCCCCATTAGATTTGGCAGTGGGAAGGTACCAGTTGCCCCTGTGAAGAACTGTGCAGATCAGTGTCCAGGGGCAGGAAGCACTAGGTGGGGTCTGAATGGGATTTCATTGAATGGGACTGAATGGAAGGAAGAGGGCCTCACCAGCCATGTGGACACATCATTCAAGAAGTGGTGTTACACACGATGGAATAACAGAAGCCCATATAAATGGTGAGTCTAAAAGGATATTCAGTAATTTGGAAAATGTTTTAATATGGATTGTTAAATTAAAAAAATGAACATTTTGTAGAGAATAAAATATATTACTCTGATCACTAGCTATGAAAATTCTTCTGCTATTATCATCTTTTTTTAACATTATTTTATCAATTTATACATTTTTTTAAAAATATATGTCTTTACACAAAGAATAACTGTGTGGACTCTGTGGGTCTGTCAGTGTCTTTATGGAGTAACTGGAGAGAAGGCTCACCATGTAGACCATTTATGGGTCACTGTTAAGATATATTTTTCTGTTTTTTTCTTTTTAATTTTTGTGGGTAAATAGCAGGTGTATATATTTATGGGGTGTATGAGGTGTTTTGATACAGGCATGCAATATATAATCATCACATCATGGAGAATGGGGTATTCATCCCTTCAAGCTTTTATCCTCTGTGTTACAAACAACCCAATTATAATCTTTTAGTTATTTTTAAATATGCAATAAAATCAGCATTGACTATAGTCACCCCGTTGTGTTATTAAATAGTAGGCCTTATTCATTCTTTCTCTCTATATATATTTTGGACCCATTAACCATCCTCGCCTCTTCTCACGAACCAAAATCCTTCCCAGCCTCTGGCAACCATCCTTCTACTTTCTATTTCCATGAGTTCAATTGTTTTGATTAAAATGTGTTTTTTCTATAAGACGAGGGCTACAAAAACACAGAACAGGTAGTCACTAAATGAGTGACATTGGATAGGGCAACATCATGATTTATTATCCAAATAAGCTCAGTAGGTAGAGTGAAAAGAGGCAGCAACCCACTGGGCCTCTGAGCAGGCCTAAACTGACAGGCTTGTGTGAGCCTGCAGGACATCTGGTCCCCCCAGGCATGAAGGACACAGATTGGAAGTCCTCATTCCACACTTCTCTAGTGTTCTGAGGGCTTGAAATTGCCATAGATGATGATTGTTTTGGATCAAAGGTTTGAAGGTTTCTTTAAAAAATATGAGATAGGCACCTCTGTAAAAGATTAATTACAATAGTTTTACCAGATTAGTCGAATTCCCTGAAGGTATTTGTGAAATGAGACATTGTGTTAGGCAACAGGAGGCTATGCTAATGAGTGAACTAAAGTAGTCATGGCCCAATACTAGAAAACTTTCTCTCTTACTCATTGTTTTAGTTTCCTAGGGGGTGCTCTGAAAAAATACCATAAGCTGAGTAGCTTTAAACAAGGGAATTTTATTCTCTCAGGATTCTGGTGGCTCACGCTTGTAATCCCAGCACTTTGGGAGGCCGAGGCGGGCGGATCACGAGGTCAGGAGATCGAGACCACAGTGAAACCCCGTCTCTACTGAAAATACAAAAAAATTAGCCAGGCGTGGTGGCGGGCGCCTGTAGTCCCAGCTACTCGGAGAGGCTGAGGCAGGAGATGGCGTGAACCCGGGAGGCGGAGCTTGCAGTGAGCCGAGATTGCGCCACTGCACTCCAGCCTGGGCGACAGAGCGAGACTCCATCTCAAAAAAAAAAAAAAAAAAAAAAAAAAAAGGATTCTGGAGGACAGAGACCCAAAATCAAGGTGTCACTAGGCTATGCTCTTTCCCTGGGCTCTAGGAGAGAATGGTCCCATGCTGTGCACTTAGTTCCCGGTGTTACCGTCAGTGCTTTGAACACATCACTCCAGTCTCTGCCTCTGTCACCGCACGGGCTTCCCTCCGTGTTCTTCTCCTCTTCTTATCAAGACACCAGTCATATGGATTAGTACCATCCAATGTTCTCCGTCTTAACTGGATAACATCTACAAAGACCCTATTCCCAAATACGGTCACATTTGCAGGCACCAGAGGTTAAGGCACTGTTTAGCAGGGCACAGTTCAACCTACAGCAGAACTTCGGGTCAAGACAGCCAAATAATTTTGAGAGATCAAATAAGATGGCACCAAAATCCCCAGTGACATGGGTTTAAAAGTGACAAGAAGATGATCAAACAGAGTGTGTAGGAAACAGGTCATGAGAAGTTTATCTCTGAAAGGAAGGAAGCTGGAAGGAGGTGAAAGATTGAAAGGAGGAGGTTTAAATATGCATAAAAGCCAGTAGTAAGAATCTAGTTGAGAAGGTAAGTTTTAATATAAAAGAAAAAAAAACAGTATGAACATCACATTAGGCAGGCAGAAATATAAACCATCGGCATAGGCCTCAGCTTTGGGGAGGAGAAACATCTCTTCTAGCAAAAGTAGAGGAATGTAACAGGATCCTGATAGGTTTATACTGCAACTTACAAAAACTAGAAATGTGTAGGAGTTCGAGCAGGAGACTGGCTCACTGGGGTGGGCTGGGGAGGAGGCGCTGGTGGGAGAGAGGAGCTTGAGGTAGGAGAGAAGACTGGTTATGGTAGATTCTGAGAGAGTGAGTGGCCAGGGAAATGTAGTTGCCAGGTAATATGGTTTTGCTGTGCCTCATCCAAATCTCATCTTGAATTGCAGTTCCCATAATCCCCACATATCATAAGAGGGACCCAGTGGGAGGTAACCAAATCATGGGGGTGGTTAATTCCATGCTATTCTCCTGATAGAGTTCTCACAAGATCTGATTATATATATATATATATATATATATATTTTTTTTTTTTTTTTTTTTTTTTTGAGACAGAGTCTTGCCCTGTCACCCAGGCTAAAGTACAGTGGCACCATCTCGGCTCACTGCAACCTCCACCTCCTTGGTTGAAGTGATTCTCCTGCCTCAGCCTCCCAAGTAGCTGGGATTATAGGCACCCACCACCATGCCTGGCTAATTTTTGTATTTTTAGTAGAGACAGGGTTTCACCATGTTGCCCAGACTAGTCTCGAACTCCTGACCTCAGGTGATTTGCCCACCTCAGCCTACCAAAGTGCTGGGATTACAGGTGTGAGCCACTGCGCCTGGCTAATCTGGTGGTTTTATAAGGGACTTTTCTCCTTCATTCTCATTTTTCTCTCTCCTGCCATCTTGTGAAAAAAGACATGTTTGCTTCTTCTTCTGCCATGATTGTAAGTTTTTTGAGGCCTCCTCAGCCCTGCAGAACTGTGAGTCAATTAAACTTCTTTTCTTCATGAATTACCCAGTCTTGGGTATGTCCTTATAGCAGTGCGAGAGTGAACTAACACACTAGGGCTGCTGAAGGCCAACTTGAAGTGGTTCCTAAGACCAGAACCTAAGACTCATATGTGGCATGGTGTTGCAAATAGGAAACCTAGAAGCTGGAGGCTTGAAAAGAAAAAATAAATTAATTGATTAATTTAAAAAAATCAAAGTGGACAGGCAACCTATAGAATGGGAGAAAATTTTTGCAACCTACTCATCTGACAAAGGGCTAATATCCAGAATCTACAATGAACTCAAACAAATTTACAAGAAAAAACAAACAACCCCATCAAAAAGTGGGCAAAGGACATGAACAGACACTTCTCAAAAGAAGGCATTTATGCAGCCAAAAAATACATGAAAAAATGCTCATCATCACTGGCCATCAGAGAAATGCAAATCAAAACCACAGTGAGATACCATCTCACACCAGTTAGAATGGCCATCATTAAAAAGTCAGGAAACAACAGGTGCTGGAGAGGATGTGGAGAAATAGGAACACTTTTACACTGTTGGTGGGACTGTAAACTAGTACAACCATTGTGGAAGTCAGTGTGGCGATTCCTCAGGGATCTAGAACTAGAAATACCATTTGACCCAGCCATCCCATTACTGGGTATATACCCAAAGGACTATAAATCATGCTGCTATAAAGACACATGCACACGTATGTTTATTGCAGCACTATTCACAATAGCAAAGGCTTGGAACCAACCCAAATGTCCAACAACGATAGACTGGATTAAGAAAATGTGGCACATATACACCATGGAATACTATGCAGCCATAAAAAATGATGAGTTCATGTCCTTTGTAGGGACATGGATGAAACTAGAAAACATCATTCTCAGTAAACTATCACAAGGACAAAAAATCAAACATGGCATGTTCTCACTCATAGGTGGGAATTGAACAATGAGAACTCATGGACACAGGAAGGGGAACATCACACTCTGGGGACTGTTGTGGGGTGGGGGGAAGGGGGAGGGACAGCATTAGGAGATATACCTAACGCTAAATGACGAGTTAATGGGTGCAGCAAAACAACATGGCACATGGATACATATGTAACAAACCTGCACGTTGTGCACATGTACCCTAAAACCTAAAGTATAATAATAATAAAAAAAAAAATCAAATGGATAAACAAGTAATGCTTGGGTTTGTGGGCTGAGGGGCCTGGCGTCTAGCGAGGTATAAAGTAGAAATGCTGTTTCCTGGTGATCCCTCACCCTTAGCAGCCAGGACTCTCAGGAGGCTTGGTTCACCCAGCGCTGCTGCTTGACAAGCTCATTCCTACCTCCGTGATGCATTTCTTTTCCCCACATTAACCATAAGGTCCACAAACATAAGAATCACGACTTTCAATTGCTTTTGGCAGCGCTCAGGATGATATTGTATGTTATATATATAGGAATTGATCCATACGCATTGCTAGATGGATTTTTGGACCATATTTACATATGTGTAAATATATATGTAGATTATATATAATATGAAAATGTACATTCTATTCTTAATTGGTGGAAGTGTATCTTAATTATTTACACATTGTACCAAAGTTATGCAAGTGAATTCTAGTTAAGAGATATGATAATTTCCTAACAATTTTGCTTTTGTGTTTTTTAACATAGACTTTCCTGATGATTTTGATAATCCAGTCAATGAAAATTAATTAGATAACCTTTTCTAACAGTTGTCAATGTCCTAATTTTGTCTAGTATTTGGTGTTCATTTTCAATTTTTCTATTTCCAAACAAAAGTCTTCATTTTTGAATATACAGTAAAATTTCTTAATGCACAGGCATTAAATGTGGAGTGATATAGTGGTTGGATTCTTGAAAACATCACTGTAAATTGTCTCTATGAAAGATATAATCAACAGTGTTTCATCATTTGAAATAACTTTACAGTGAATATTCCTGTGAAGTACAACACACACGCATACAAATCCTTTCACAGTATAAATAATCATCCTTCAGCTTGAAATTTTCCAATTGATTACATGTCAATATGTAGAATTTCCCTAAAGAAAGTTTCACCTTAAGGGGCAAAGATTTAATATTAACCTCTGTATCCTCCTTAGTGCCTGAGGCACAATGAGCACTATTATTGCTTAATTAAATTTAATTTTAACAAGGCTGAGCTAAGCTTACCTTTGCATTTAAAACAAAAGACAATTCTGAAAGAGCATGAGTGTGACGTCCCCTGGCCCTGTCACGCAGCAGATCTGTCCCTACTCATTCATCAGCTCATGGCCTCCTTCATCCGTGCAATAAACTGAACACGTGAAGGCTCCCAAAGAAGGTCATGCAACCTGTCTTAGTTTGTAAAACTGTAAATGGAAATAGAAATACCTTCTTCCTAGAACTGATTCCAGTACCAAATAAGAAAACTGGTAGGAAATGTGGCATCTGTTTTTAAGTGCTATGCAAATACAATTTTTTTTTTTTGAGACAGTCTCACTCTGTTGCCCAGGCTGGAGTGCAGTGGCATGATCTTGGCTCACTGCAACCTCTGCCTCCTGGGTTCAAGCTATTCTCCCACCTCAGCCTCCTGAGTAGCTGGGATTACAGGTGTGTGCCACCACACAGAGTTAATTTTTGTATTTTTAGTAGAGATGGGGTTTTCACCATGTTGCCCAGGCTGGTCTCGAACTCCTGACCTCAGGTGATCCACTCAGCCTCCCAAAGTGCTAGGATTACAGGTGTAAGCCACCACGCCTGGCCACAAATACAAATATTTTAACATTATTCTTAGTAAGGGACCCTTCATCACTGGGGCTTGTTAACTTTCAGTGATCAGGACCCCAGTGACACTCACTCCTTCGGGGAAACATTTGCTTGGTCTTGTGAGTTGCTGCCTTCTAAAGGCAAATGTTTTGGAGGGGATTGTTGTCTCCTGTTCTGTTCATTAAGTGGTGGCAGAAATGTGGCCATGGAGGCATCATATACATGCGCTATCATAGTCTCTGGGATGAGGCCCTAAGATGGTCTCTGAGGGAACTGCTGAAACAGAGATCTGAACAAAATCAGAACAAGGGCTTAGGCCAAGAGAATCAGTATTTGGTGACATGAGACAGAGGAGTGATGGAGACCTGAACCTTGCAGTGTAATCAGGAAATACCCAGAGAGATGAGAATCAGGGCACAGGACGGCTCAGGATGAAGTTCTGCATCAGAAGATATAACTCAAGCTGTACTGCTGGGTGGGCCGCTCCTATGAGCTTCCCCCAGAAGTATTTCAGAGCACAGAGACAAGAGCTGTGCTCTGTGAGGACATGAGGGTGACCCAGGCATGCATTCACCATCCTGGAAAATTGATGGAAAAGAAAGGAAGTAGCAGGTTGTGGCTCAGTCAGAAATGAGGTGCAAAGAAGAGGGACCTGGGCATTTGTCTTTTTTGCCCCAAGAAGGGGAGAGGCCCTGCCTGGAAACACAAGCAGAACTGCAGCACAAAGACAGACCCGAAGACCACCATCCAGTGTTTCTCGGCTTTTATTCACAGAGCACATCAGTATCTACAGACAGAGCTCACCCAGGGGCGGCCCCGGAATAGCTTGAAGTGGCGATTTCACTGCACCCAACATTTCTATTTTAACTCAAGTTTTGTTTTAAAGCTTCAAGTGAAATTGACGTTATTTTCATAACATGTTCATGTTTTTTTAATATAAAAACATGTTTTAAATTTGTTACTCATTACTTATGTAGGGGTTTTTCCTTATCCTCAAGGGCTATTGATACTCCAGGAAGATTCTTTTATTCATCCCATGAAGTACTTATTGGAAACCTCTATGTTTGGATCAATGATCTCCAATAGCTCCCCAAATATGCAATAGTTCTGTAAGTTTTCTGGTAACCACAGTTAAAACATAGGATGAAATTAATTTTACTAATCTAGTTTAACTAAGCATATCTGAAATATTATGTCAATATATAATTAGTACAAAAATTGATAATGCGATTGTTTTCTCTCCATCAGAAGTCTTCATGTTTCAGTGTGTACTTATACTTCCACCACATGTCAATTCAGACTAGCCACATTTGGGCAAGCACCAAATACCCAAATGTGCCTAGTGGCTACCATATTGGACACAGTTCTAGATACTGTGTATGTACACAAAAATATAAATATTTACTCTTATATGACAATATATGCTGCAAAGGACCATCACATTTTTTTTCAGAGAAGACCATTTTTAAGATGTAATATGAAGTCTATTATCTGAAGAGTGAGGAGTCGGCCTACAAGGAGAAGGGGAAGAACATAACAGGCAGAGCAGATGTTATCTGTGAGGATTCTAATATTGGAAAGAGCCATGTGCATTCAGGAAATTGAAAGAGGCAAGTGTGTCCCAAGCTGAGAGTGTAGGAAGGAGTGATACAAAGTGAGGCTGGAGAAATAGGAAGGGGTTTGATTATGCAGGGCCATTACACAAAGTTTGGGTTTAATTTTAAATGCATTGGGAAGCAGGGGATGACACGATCTGATTTTTACCTTAAAAATTATTCTGACTATACTAATGAGATTGGAGACAGGAATTCTGCTAGGAGAGAATGGTGTTTTGGATAAAGTACCGGAAGTGGTGATAAATAAAGGATTAGAATTGGGAGGACCTGATGTGGCAGAGGTGAGGGTCAGATGCTAAGAAGACTTCCCCATCGTTTTCTTATGCAATTGGATGGATAGAAGGAAGGATGAATGGATAAGTGAATGGTGGAGGAATTTACTGAGATAGAAAACTCTGAGGGAGCATAGGGAATATTGAAATGATATTATTTGCGCAGGCTCTTCTAAATGCTTCACATAGATACATTTGTTTAATTTTTACCACCATCCTATGAACTGGTATGCTATTGGCACCTGCATATTACCGATGAAAAAATTGCCAGAGTTCATGGTTAGTAAGTGGTAGAGCTAGGATGTGTACAGGTCAGTCTGACTCCAAGTCTGGACTCTTCACCCCTAGACTCCACTGCCAATTCAATTCAAGTGGCCTGTGAGATATTCTATGTAAGTGGAAACTTTATGTAGGTTGCCCAGATGGGAGTTATGGGGAATTCAGTGGAGAAATCCTGAACATTCTGGGTGAGAGGAAACCCTCGCATTATGTTGTTTCTGTGCCCTCGTGTAGTTCCAGGTACACGGATAGTGACGTGTGCCCAGTCGGTGCAGGGGGTATTTTCCATTCTTCTCATTTAAATGTGAAGACACTGAGGCCCCAAGTGTTTCAGAGACTTTCCCCAAGCCACCCTGGAAAGGGCAGGGCCAGATAAGCTCCTGGTTTTCCTGGCACTTGCTCCCACATTCTCTCAGATGCACCTGAGGACATTTCTGTACAGCACGTTGGCAAAAGCGTGAGAAAGATTTTGAAGATTTTCCTAGATAGCCTCGATTGGGCAATTGCAGTTTCTCAAGTTGATCACAGCTAGTGTTCCAAAGAAGGAACTAAAAAATAATGAAACCTAAGCATGCTTTGTCTTTTTAATTTTTTTTTTTTTTTTTGAGAAAATGTGTGCAATGGAATTTATGTTCCTATTTATTCAAGGGGAAGCACTCAGCCTGGTACTTGTTGAGTGAAAAGGACAAAAAAGACTCCAGAATTCACCCCACCTAAATGCAACCCTAGAAACAGGGTGGGTTTGCTTCCTCGCAGAGGCCCAGTCTTGGAGCCGTGGCACCAGCTGCAGGTTCTAGAGAAAGAGAGGCCAGGATCAGCCAACCTGAGTGACAGTCCTTGCTTCTACAGCTGCCAGCTCTGTCGCTTAGGAAGATCATTTAGCCTGTTGAGCCACAGTTTCCTCATCCATTAAAAGGGCGAATCCTTACCTTACCTGCCTAATGGACTTGTCATGAAGCTCAGATTAAATGAGGGAAATGAAGGCAGTGGCAGATCCCTGTAAATTGCAGAGTCCGCTGGAGATAGATGGGCACCCTGTGGTTCTGATCATGGAGGGAGGCTGTCGTCATCATTGTGGTCATCATTGTCTTCAGCTTCCTGGTTACAGCAGCTACGATTTCCTAAATTTTTATGTGATGGGGACTTTACACACTATTTTATCCCATTATCACAACAATCTTTCAGGCTAGGGGTTATCTCCATTTCACAGATGTAGGAGATGAGCTCAGGGAGTCATAACTTTCCTCAACTCCCTAAGTTAAAGGGATCAGATGCAGGTTCCAGTCCAAGCCCTGTCTCTCTAAGCCTGTGCATTTATACTGAAGCACACTGGTTCCTTCTCCCCAGATTACTCTCCCCAGAAGCAAACACCACCTGTGGAGGCCCTTCCCATTTGGCCTCCACTGGACCTTTCTTGCCCAGATTCCAGCCAGTCTGTGGGAACTGGGCAGCCTGGTAGGGGAGATCATCCAATTCTAGGTGACCCACTGTCCTGAGGGCGTCCGCTGACTCAGTGCCCTAACTACTACCTGCAGTCACTCTCAGCAGCAGACCCTCGGGACAGACTTCAGAGGTGAAGCTCCCCCAGGCCTGGCAACTCTCCTCTCTACCCTTGGAAAGGTGTGTTGGAAGCCAAGCCGACTGTAGTGGGAGAGCCAGCTCTCTGTCTGAGAGCCGTTGAGGGCCTACAGTCTAACCGGCTGAGACTCAGCGAGACCTCCTTTCACTCTCATCTCCTCCTTACCCATATGCAAGGCAGGGCCGCAGTGGCATGGACCATGACTTCCGAGGGCTATTTACCCCAGGCCTGTCCCCACTCTCCTAGAGCTCTTCTTACAGGAAGTGGACAGAGCGTGGTGTGCTTCACAGGACTTCATCCCATCCATTCATTTCTTTCTGCTCCAGAAACATCTGTGCAGGAGGCAAGAGTTATGGCTAAGCCCCTTTGCCACCAAGGAAACTGTTGTCAGCTGAGCGAGGGCTTTGGGGTGAGCCTGACCTAGATAACACCCTACATTATTAATTAACCTCCTACGTGATTTGGGCAAGTTACTTAAGCTCTCTGAACTTTAGTTTCTTCCTCTGTAAAATGGGGAGAGTAGCACCTGCCTCTTGGGACATGTGAGGGAAAATTGAAGAAATGTGGCAACTTTTGGACTTGAACTATATTTAGTAACCTCTGGTCTCTTCCACTTACCACATGAAAATGAGGTTTCTAGAAATGAACCTTCTGCGGAAGCCTGTGGCCCTGGGAGGTAGCAGAGTGGGTGCACATCCACGTCTTCTGACCTCATATCTAGGACATGTCCAAGGAGCCCACATTTTCATCCCAGTGCCTATCAGGACTTGCAGAATTAGGCAACTGGTTAAGAGGAAGGGTAACATTTATACTTGGATCCATTAACCTTTCTCTTCTTTCTGGGACCCATCTTCCTCCAGCCTGGGGTTAAATTGCAACCTCAGTAGCACTTGGGTTAACCTCAGTGCCCTTTTCCATGGTTAACTCAGCCTGCATCCTGATGTAGTTTGACTTCTCCACGGTTGTGTTTGGCTTTATGACTTTGGATGTCAGGCAGGTTTCCGTGGCGATGAGGCAGCATTGGTTGCAAAGTGCAGACGAGGTTTGCTGTTCCTGCTGATGCTGAAGCAGGGCAGCCAGAGCAGGGGGCTTTGGTCTGCGTTCCCACAGTTGCCCGTGGCTATGTGTGATGTGTATATCAGGGATGTGTGTACCAAGCATAGAACTTTCAATCAAATACATTTTCTCTTCTTAGACACTTGTGTATAAAAGATGGTCAAACTGAGGACTATATTAAAATTTTTTAAAGGAGAGATTCTACTTTCAAAGGCTATGGTTCAAAGTGTATTAGCAGCACCATACTCATTTCTGAAGCTTTCTTTTAGAGTTGTGGCTACCCCAGCCCGGAAATGGGGATAGCTTCTTCCCAGTTCTGTCTTTTTGCCCATCCACCTTTCAGATAAGGCGCGTGTGTCTGAAATTTCTCTGTTTCACTTTCTTAGTCTCTTTACCCATTTTAAAAAATCATTTCTTCTCTATTGAATTCCTGGAACACTTTTTGCCTGTGCATTTAATAAATATTATTTTGCATTTATTTTATCTTTTGCTCATGCTATCCTTTCCTCTCAAAAGAGGACAGATTCTGAGATTTACTCATCACTGTATTCTTTATGAAATAATCGCCTGGAATATAGTAGGAGCTCCGTGAAATGCAGCCACGCTCTTCTTTTCAGAGGCCATCCCCGCGCCTCTCCCATTAGAACACTGGGGTGCTTCCCACTGCCCTTAGGACTCAGTACAAGGACCTGGAATGGCCGTAAATTCCACTGATCATTGCCTCTGCTGACCTCTCCACACTGGCCTCTCATCTGGCCACTTCATTGACCTCATCTGATGCTCCAGCCTCAAGGGAGCCACTCATGGTCACTAGACTTCTCCAAATCCCCCATGGTCTACAGAGTAAATTGCAGTCAGCGGAGCACTGCAAAAATTCAAAGCAAAGCCTCTTTGAATCATGCACCTTTGTGTTATATCTGGATAAATACAATATGGAGTCGTGCTGGTTCTACCTCATGAATCCAGACTTGTTAGGTAAGCCTTGAGGGGGCAGTTTGTATATTAAGTGAGAATATTTTGTTAATTTGGGGGCACAGATGTGAATTGGCTACTGAGTGGGACTCTTCTCATCTCTTCTCTTAGATACACCCAGACCTACATGGCTTAGTGGATGCGGGGTCCTCGGGATTCCAAAGGGGACAAATGCCCGGGTCCCTCCTCTTTTCACCTCATTTCTGACTCAGCCACAACCTGCTACTTCCTGTCTTTTCCATCAATTTTCCAGGATGGTGAATGCATGCCTGGGTCACCCTCATGTCCTCACGGAGCATAGCTCCTGTCTCTGTGCTCTGGAATACCTCTGGGGGAAGCTCATAGGAGGGGCCCACCCAGCAGCACAGCTTGAGGTATATCTTCTGATGCAGAACTTCATCCTGAGCCATCTCATGCCCCGATTCTCCTCATCTCTCTGGGTATTTCCTGATTACCCTGCAAGGTCCAGGTCTCCATCACTCCTCTGTCTCATGTCATCAAATGCTGATTCCCTTGGCCTAAGCCCTTGTCCTGATTTTGTTTGGATCTCTGAGGGAGATGACGGACAAGGGCATTTGTCCCTTTTGCCCCAAGAAGGGGAGGGGCCCTGCCTGGAAACACTAATAGAACTGCAGCACAAAGAGAGACCTGAAGACCATCATCCAGTGTTTCCCGGCTCTTATTCACAGAGCACATCAGTGTCTACAGAAAGAGCTCACCCCGGGGCGGCCCTGGCATAGCTTGAAGTGGCAATTTCATTGCACCCAACGTTTCTATTTTGTCTCAAGTTTTGTTTTAAAGCTTCATGTGAAATTGACATCATTTTCATAAATGGTAGGAGGCTTAGCTCAAATCTCCAGCTCCATGTCATCCTGTATTCTCATAAAGTTTATGTTTCTCCTAGTACTTCTATTTCTGATCTGCTACTTTCACCTAATTATTGACAACCCTGTGTCTCAGTTTTCAGCTGTTCTCTGCTGTCTTCCTAAATGTGGCAAAGATGAACCATAATGTCCTCTTGACTTTTTTTTGTAATACCTACAAAATGCTACCAAAATGTCTACGCCCAAGGCATATTTTTATTGACGTTTGAGGATAATGATGTGGATGATGAGATGGATAATGAGGTGGGCAAAGATGACTTTCAGCATAGCCTGGCAAACGACTGGCATTTTCATATTGCATGATATGATTCTTAAGAGTCCTTCCTCCTCAGTGCTCCACATCCTGAGCTGCTTGTTGCTGTAGACCCAGTAAGGCACCATGCCCTTGGCTTCCGGATACCATCTAGCTTGCTACTGATAACATACCCATAGAACACGACATCTACCAATTATTTATCAATGGAGACTGTAAGATTCTTGTAGGTGACATCAGCCCTCAAGTCCTTGGGTGTCCTCTTTACCATCACTCAAGCCGGGCTAGGAACTCCTCCTTCTCCGCTCTTCTGGCACCTTGTATTACACCTGCCAGTTTCCTCACCAAGCTCTTGTCAGTCACCAGTCTGACCCCATTTCCCCTGTAACCAGTGCCCAGTTCTGGGAACTCTGAGAAGGCTCAGAAAATTGACCAGAGACTGTTAACAATTTGCTATATCATAGATTGAAACCTTGCCTTCTAGCCTCACTGACATGAAAATCACGGCGTAAAAAAACACCAGTTGTTCAATAAAGTTTATGAGAATGTTTAAGGAGCTTGTGCTGGGATAAAACAAATCAAAGTTACAAGGCCAGGCCTAGTGCATGATTGCATGATTTAAACAGTCTACTCAATTCCTTCTTTACTTGTTGGCTGATAAATTTGCTGATCAGAGTCTCACAAAAATCCTTCCCACATCTGCTCTCATCACTGTGACATTGAGGTATTTCGACACCTGGAGTCATATCAAAGGTGGAAGATTTAGAATGTCACAGCATTTTTTTCCAAGAGTTAAATGATTACTGGTCTTTGATTAAAATATGCCATGGAGTTTAATGGGAATCACACAGGGTGAGCCAAAATTGTGATTTTAAGTTTTCTTGTAGTCACTTAAAAAATGTAAAATTGGCCGGGCGCGGTGGCTCACGCTTGTAATCCCAGCACTTTGGGAGGCCGAGGCGGGCGGATCACGAGGTCAGGAGATTGAGACCACGGTGAAACCCCATCTCTACTAAAAATACAAAAAATTAGCCGGGCGTGGTGGCGGGCGCCTGTAGTCCCAGCTACTCGGAGAGGCTGAGGCAGGAGAATGGCATGAACCCGGGAGGCGGAGCTTGCAGTGAGCCGAGATTGCGCCACTGCACTCCAGCCTGGGCGACAGAGCGAGACTCCGTCTCAAAAAAAAAAAAAAAAAAAAATGTAAAATTAACTGCAATTGTGTATTTTATTTAAGCAAACTTATTTGAAATTTAAACATGTTGCCAATATAAAAATTATTAGTGATGTTTTATATGTTTCTTTCCAATTACGTCTTCAAAACCTGGTTTGGATTTTACATGGACAGCACTTCTTAATTCAAACTAGCCACATTTCAGCACTCAGTAGTCCCTCGTGTCTAGGGGCTGCCCCATTGGACAACACAGACTGGAAGCTTCATCATATGGAATCACTGTGGGAAAAAATTTTACAAAATCAGTAGCAGTGGCTGTACTATTGCCATGCCATTAGGAAATTGGAAGCAAGAAAAGGATATCTATGTTCACCCAATATGGCAACTCTGTTCACAGGTTTTGGACAAGATCACTTCTGTGGCCTGAAGAAGAAATCCTTTTGGCAGGGCAGTAACTCAATTCTGTCTTCAAGTTAGAGGTAACTTTTAGGAATTTATATCAAAGTGCAAAACATTGCTAAAACAAGGTTCCTTTACATATTTGCAGAATTTCCAGATAACTATTCTGTTTTCTTATGAAGAGATTTTTTAGAGCTTCTGGCAGTTTTTATTTTTTTTCTTCCAGCTCTTGTTGAGATTTTTTTATAGACCCTAAGTTGTTCATAATAAGCCACCCACTTTCAAATAGGTTCTCTCTGGTGCATCTGTTCCTAGCTGGTAGCAGTGAGCAAATTCGAGTTTAGAAACACTGTGAGAAATGTTAAACACTAGCATTTGGTGGAAGCAGGTGCCACGAGACCGACGTGAATGTCAGTAGTTGCAATTGATCGGGGATTCTGGGGAAACATTCATTTGGCCTCTGCTTAAAATTCTGGGAAGGGTGGCATAATATCCATGTGATTTCCCTTCAAGTTTCAGCTTTGGAAATATATCCCAAAAGCTGTGTGAATCTCTCATGAAGGCCAAGACCATATTGGCTGTTTTTTTTTTTTTTCTTTTTTTTTTAAATTTAAGTCTTCTCCACTCTTTTCTCTCTTTTCTCCATGTACAGCATTTATGATTCCATTGTGCAAAATCTTACTTAGTCTCCAAGATTAATTCTACTTCACTTGACTCTAGTGTGGACTACCGAATTAAGAACATAGAAAGGGGAGGCAGCCGTGTCTTTCCTAACCTACCACTTGGGAAAGAGAAAGGAATGACCCAAACTACGGATCTACTGATGATAAGGTGCTCATCTCTATTACACACACTTAGCCACCCCAGCTTCTCAGTTAAATGTCAATTTAAGACAAAAAAAATTTAAGAATATAAATATGCCCCAAATATTGCATGGGGCATCATATATACATATATATATATATATATATGTAATATTGCAGCTTACCTGAAACTCAACTTTAACTGGGCTTTTTCTTTTTTTTTGTTTTTGTTTTTGAGATGGAGACTTGCTCTGTCACCCAGTCTGGAGTGCAGTGGTGGGATTTGCAACCTCTGCCTCCTGGGTTCAAGCGATTCTCCTGCCTCAGCCTCCTGAGAGGCTGAGGATTACAGGTGACTGCCACCATGCCTGGCTAATTTTTGTATTTTTATTAGAGATGGGGTTTCACCATGTTGGCCAGGCTGGTCTCAAACTCCTGACCTCAGGTGATCCACCCGCTTTGGCATCTTTATTTTTAGTTGCTGAGTTTAGCAACTCTACATAAAAGGCCAACCTGTTTTTCAAGCCTTGACTGCGAACACTCTACATGCCTACCACGGAACAAGTGCCTGCCTTTTTACGCACAGTGTTCTTTGCAACTCTAGTGTTTTTGCATATCCATTTAGCCAACACACGTGTTGAGCATCTACTAAGAATACTGGTGATACCAACCTAAGTAAGTCATGGTTGCTATTATTAAAATACTTATAATCTAATAAAGTGAGTCAGATATGCAAATAAATCATAGAAAACAATGTGTCATATGGGCTGACAATAATTGTCTGCACAAACTAGAATGTGGGCCAATAAGGGAGTGGTTCATTCCATTTGGGGATGTCTGGGAAGATGCCATAGAAGAGGTGACTTTAAGTGAAGATTCAGAGAAATGAGTAGCTACTCATTAGAGGGATGACTTTATCTGCAGAAGAAGTATCCCAATAAAAGGCCAACGCATGGGAAATCTTAGTGTGTCTGACAAATTGCAGGTAGTCCAAGGGGGCTGTGTGGTGGGATACCAAGTGTGAAGATCAGTAGCAAGAAATGGGTGGCTTAGAAGGCAGAGGCTCAACCATTGAGGGACTTTTAAGCCTTGCTAAGGAATTTATTTATTTATTTGTGGTAGCCAGTAGAACTCTTTTCAGGGTTTCCACATGAAATTCCTTTAACATCTTCTGTCACTGACAATGCCTCCTCATTTTTCAGAAAGCAACACACAGTCATGTTCTGTGAATCTTTTCATCATGTCCAGACCAACTGGCCTTTCTTCCTTCAGCCGACCACATAATAGCCTCATTGCTCTGCCCTAACCCTAACCCTCACCCTTGCCACACTGGCATGTAAGGACCTAGTCACAGCTTCTGTTCTAGACTGCTGTCCTCCTTAAGGGCGGCAAAGGACTAATTCCATCTCTGTCATCACAGAGCCCAGCAGAAGACTCAGAACTGTTAGATACTTATGGAATGAAGAAATTTGAACAGCACATTTCAAAGGAATGAAAGCACTGCCTACTTCTCTAAAATTCCATAATTTAATATCAAAGAGATCTATTAAGCATGACACTGAGCCAGTATATTAGTTTGGTAGGCTACCGTAACAAAATACCACAGACCGGGGGTATTAAACAACAGAAATTTATTTTCTCACAGTTCTGGGGGTTGGAAGTCCAAGATCAAGGCACTGGCTGGTTTGGCTTCTCCTGAAGCTTCACTCCTTGGCTTGTATAATGCCCATCTTCTTGGTTTGTCTTCACATGGTCGTCCCTTCATGTGTGTCTGTGCCCTAGTATCCTCTTTTTATAAGAACACCAGGCCAGGTACGGTGGCTTATGCCTGTAATGCCAGTACTTTGGGAGGCCAAAGAGGATGGATCACCTGACACTGGGAGTTCGAGACTAGCCTGACTAACATGGAGAAACCTCATTTCTACTAAAAAAAAAAAAAAAAAAATAGAAAATTAGCCAGGCATGGTGGCACATGCCTGTAATTCCAGCTACTTGGGAGGCTCAGGCAGGAGAATCACTTGAACCTGAGAGGTGGAGGTCGTGGTGAGCCGAGATCACGCCATTACACTCCAGCCTGGGTGACAAGAGTGAAACTCCGAACTCTGTCTCAAGAAAAAAAAATAAATACATAACAATAGAGTCCCACCCATATGACCTCATTTTTACCTCAGTTACCTCTTTAAAGGTCTTTTCTCAAATATAGTCACATTTCTAAAGTACTAGGAGTTAGAACTTCAATGCATTGTTTTTGAAGTTCTAACTCCTAGTACATTGGGAACCTGAGTCTCCTGCTGCAACAGCTGGAGTCACCTCCTCCCTAGTGCTTCAGGTAACCGAGAACACCACGCTCAAGATGTCATGGTGCATGATTCAGCCCATAACATCTAGATAATGTGAAAAATAAAAATGTGAGTCACAGCCCTTGTCCTCAAGCCTCTTACATTCCAGTTTAGCTACAAATTCACAACTCATGGATCCTTTCGAAGTGTATCTGGCATCCACTATCAGTGGAGGGGATGAATAATTGTTAAGCACTCTGCATCTTTATTTGTAAAAGAGATTATAGCGTTCACCCCACAAGAGTCATTGAAAAAATTAAATGAGAATAAACATATCTGTGTTTTTGAACAGCACTATATTATAAAATACAAACCAGGATATGATTTTGAAATATTCATTGATGTTTTTCCTCGTTTATTTTTCTTCTGTTATATATTTCCCACTTTTCTCTGCAGGCAACATTTAGGCAGCAGAGTCTAGCTTCTATTGGTTGTTTCAAGGATGGAACTTACAGTAAAGGAAAGTGGAGGGGAAGCATTTTATCCTAGTTTTTCTCTTTCAAATGTAAGCCCTTTAGTAAAATGGAAATGATTCACAATAGAAAACTTTAGACAAGAATGTGCCAAGTGTGAGGACTCCCCCATCCCACTCTCCTTCATGGGTGACGCCTAAAAGTGGGGTCATGAGGGATGATTATAGGGAAGTAAAAAGACAACAGAGTGACTTTCCAACAGACTTTCTTTTCCATGCTGAAACAGAAAACAAAAGCTCTGTTTTTTCTGTTTTCTGGATGGAGACTGAAGCAGCACACCTTAGACTCCTATGGTCCGAGGGGCAGGGGTGCCTTGTGCTTCCTGACCTGAACCTGAACCTGAAGATATAGGGAGACCCGGAGAGGGTGGGCTGTGTGTGGGGCAGGTGGACCCCGCAGGGATCCCTGCACATGTACTGTGGAATGGAGCCCAGGCCTGCAGAGTGGCTCTGAATCAGCAGAGCAAAGCTGGCTTCGAGCAGGTTCTGCAGATGGGGTTGCAAACGTCATTTCAGCGGTCACCGTGGATCGATTCTCAGGAACCTGTGTCGCAGATTGCTGGGGGAGCACACGGTAGCCTTTGGGGCCTGCCTGCTGCTCCCGACCCCGGGATGCTACAGAAATCATGAGTTCTGAGAACTTAGACACAGCCTGTGAGCAATGCCGAGAGCTATACATTTTTAATTAAATCAGGTGTGTTTCTGTCTGCCCTTCCCTCAGTTCTAGGAATTGAAATGCTGAGTTCTGGGGTTAAGCAGGTACTTCACCCATGCTGGGTCTATAGAAAGAGATTCAGACACCTCATGATATTTTAATATTACAGATGAAGCTAATTTAATTTGTAGGAAACCCATCTCCACTACACCCTCGAAATGAAACACTAATTACTCTAATAGTTTCTATTGCTTTTATTGGATTGGCTCTAATTTTTCTACATGTATCCTAATTGAGACTCCAGGAGTTGAATGCAGTTCCTAAGAATGGCCAGGGTCACATGTGGCAAGAAGGTCCGTGGGCTCCTGTGCTCATGCAGGAAGCCCCATGCACAGAGGCAGGGGCCAAGGAGAGCAGGAAGGTTCCAGATGGCCTGAACACGGGGCTTACCTAAGAGTGACGGAGGCAGGTCAAGAACACAAGATGAATGCACCTTAGAAAACCTCAAGTGCTAAGTGAAATGGAAATAGAAGAAATTGGCAATGCCCCTTAACTTCTTGACTCAAGTGTGCCTGCCCCAGGTGGCCTCGTTAAAGCTGTGCATCTGGCTGTGTGCATGGAGGTGGCTCTCCGTGCTGAGGTGGGGATTCGCCGCCTCGGGTCTGTTGGCCCTAGCTCCACCTGCCTGAGTCTGCAGGAGGCCTCCTGTAGAATGTGAGGGGACTCCCTCCGCTGAGGGACAGTGTGTCCTCTCTGTGGTCTGGAGAATGTTGGGCAACACGCTCACATCTCAGTCTTCGGCTCAGGGTGGCTGGAGCGTGGGCAGCAGGCTCAGGTTCCAGGCAGGCTGTGCTGACTTTTCCTCACTGACCTTGTCCGCCGCCAGGTGGACTGAACTCCCTGCCAGGTGGCCTCCCTGTGTGTGTTCAGCAGGTGGCCCTGGGAGCAGGGAAGAAAGGAGTTCTGTTTGTGACTCTCAAAGAGGCCAAGCTGACAGGACCAACTCTGTTCAGGGATTTTGTTTTCCTGCTCCAAGCTTCCAGGGTAGCCGATGATTAACTGAGCACTGACCTTGTGACTTGTACTCAGGGCAGGCTGGCTGGAGCCATGTTGGTGCTCCCATAGGTGACACCAACAAGGAACATAATGGGGCCACAGACACAGTCATAGACAATCACAGACCGTAATGATGGGACCAGGCTGGGGTCCAGCACCTTCCTAGATTCTCACGCTCCTGTTCTCCAGTAAACCATGGAGTAGAATGGCTCAAAAACACAGCCTGGGGCCACTTCACACACTCTCAGCTGCAGATGCCCAGAACAAGGGCTTCCCCTGCACCTCCTGGAATCATCGCCTTCCTAGTGCTTCAGGTAACTGAGACCACCAGGCTCAAGGGCCGCCTCCTCCCTGTGGCCTGTGAGCATCTGAAAGCATCCCGGGGTGCGCACTGGTCTCTGATCTCTCCGCCCTGAGCCTGGCCTCTCTGCTCAGTGGAGAAGCAGGGGGACTTTCCAGGGCCTTCACATGGCCTTAGCCCCTTCCATTCCTTCCTATCTTGAGGGCATTATTTGCCTTTTCCTCTCCTTGAATAGGATAGGAAGTCATTTGTATCAAATCCTCCAGGGCTTGAACCTTTACTCTCCCCTCTTTTGCCTCAAGGTTTCCCCTCTGCTCCCCTGGAAGCTGCCTCTACTTTTGGCAAGATTTCTAGAGTTCGATGGCCAGATTCGGCCTAGTCCAATTTTGCAGGTTTTGTTTGTTCGTTTGTTTTTACTGTCTCTACTGAGATATCACTGGCATACCCTACAGTTCACTCATTTAAAGTCTACAGTTCTATTTTACAATTTATTCCTAAAGTTGTACAATCATTACCACAATATAATTTCAGAACATTTTCATCAACCAAAAAAAATCCGGTACCCATCCTCAGTCACTTGCCATCACCCCCAACCACTAGCGGCTTATTCTGGACGTGTTATCTAAATATACTCATATAATAAGTAACATTTTATGTCTGACTTCTTTCACTTAACAAAATGTTGTCAAGGTTCATCCACATTGTGTCATGTAGAAATATTTCATTTCTTATTACTAAATAGTGTTCTATTGTATGGATATGGCACTTTTTATTTAGTCATTCATTGATGAACACTCACATAAAAGTTTTCATGAACATATGTTTTTGTGATTTCTGGACATATACCTAGGTGTTGATTTGCTGTGTCGTATAGTATGTCTGCATTTAACATTTTGAGAATTGCAGTTATTAATATATAAGTTAAACAAAATACAAATGTATTTTCAGAAAAAAAGGTAATCTTCCTTTTTCTGTATGGAACCAATCACAAATTGGCATTTCCTGGGAAATATGGAGAATCTTGATGTTTCTGAGCCTGCAACAGTGGGCAGGTAGTTGAGAGAGATGTGCCTCCTTTCTGCCTTCCATCTGCCTGTGGACTGAGAGCCTTGGGCTCAGAGGCAGGGCAGAGGCAATAATTAAAATTTGCTCACAAAGACTGGGATATTTGGATTAGCCTCAGATAGTGTTTTTCTCACCTATAAGACTGAGTAGGGACGACGTCCCTCTTTCACATGTTTTTGTTTTTTTTTTTGGTGGGGGAACAATGGCATTTGTGGATGCCATGGATTCATTTTGACATGTCTGGTCTTTGCTGAGTGAAAATCCCTGTCCTTCCAGAATAGGCTTGAGCAGGTTTACTTACCTTCTCATCAAGGCTGGCGTGAGCCATAAGGAAAGAGGTCCTGGTCTTTGTCCTTATTTCCACATCTGCCCTTGTGGCTCTTCTTCCCCTGGTGCTGCCCCCACTGGCGACCACAGCCCTGCCCTTGTTTTCTGTGCTGGTTGTGTTGCTGTGACTAGGAGGGAGCCTGGGTCTAAGGAAGTGATGATATGTGCTTTTTATTTGAGTGAACCAGTGACCCCTGTCACCCAGGCTGCAGGAGTCAGCTGACTTTGGATGTGCAGTAGGATACTTCAACCACAGTTAAGGGCTCAGTTGAGAAAAGAGGCTGTAAGTTTACAGTGGCTCTAATCTACCACGCTATGTGTAGCTGCTATGATTAATAGTCACCACCGGCTTTTGTGAAAACATGAGACTCCCTCTATATTTTTTAAAACTGCACTCATTCCAAGCTTCCTTCTAGCTCAACAGCAGGAAAATTAAATTTAGTTCATCTATTAAACTCAATCCAGTCCAAAAACTTTCTAGTACTTTTCTTTTGAAGTAGAGACTGTATTTCCTACTTTAAAAGAGAGGAACGTGATGTTATTTGTGTCTTATATCACTATCAGATGACTAAAAACCCTTTACTTTAGGGCGAGGTTGGACTCTGCATTCCTATTGCTAGCACAGAGCTGTGCTGAGTCAAATTGGAGCCTGAGATTTTGATGCTTCTTCATGTTGATTTTTGGATTAATTTGGATTAATTATATTGCATTCAAATATTATTCATGATGACTGGTTTCTGGCATCCCTTTGTTATATACCTGAGAAAAGTGAGGGACTTGGTTAACTTGGTATCCTCCATGGCCTAGCATGTAATCAGCTCTCAGCAAGTATTTGCTGAATTTGGGAATTAAGAAGAGACTCATGATTGTGGTTTTTGTTTGTCTGTTTGTTTTGCATCTGGACAATCTCTGTAGACACTGCATTCTCCAGGTAGTCTTCAAAGCCAATGCAAAGAATCCAAAGATACAGGTCATGCAATAGGCTCCACCCAGGAATGCATAGTAGCACTCATGGGATCCACAGCATTCATGGAGTACAGATGTGGGGGTTGGGAGCAGTTTGGGGACTAGAATGCTCTCAAGTATACACCTTTAGGAAACTAGGAGCTTTAACAATTCTGGGTCCCATTCCCTTGGCACAGTGAAGTTAAAAGGAGAGCACAATTTAAAGCAAATCATGTTTCAGAGCAGTGGAGAAATGAAGCATGGACTTGGCCCTAGAAAGAACTGGGCACAAATGCTGACTCTACCGCCTACTGGCTATGTCACAGGACAAGGGGTCTGACCTCCCTGAGTCTTTATTTCTCTATGTAAACAATGGACACAATCCCATTAATTTCAGATAACTGCATGGAGGACTGCATGACCATAGGGTAAGAGTCAAGTGCACACGTGTTATGGAGAAGATCTTCAATAAGGGGTGTCTTATAGCACTGCTAAGTTCAGTGGCCACATGAGAACTTATTTGAATGATGACTGACTGTTAACCCGTCAACTAGTGGGATCTACCCTGATGGTTCTGGGGCCAACAGCTACTAAACTTACACCACAGTGTATGTGAACAAAGACTAATTTGTAATTTGTGCAATTTAGTGTTCACATCCTCCAGAGACATAGCTGAGGTTTGTGCTATGGCTGCCAAGCACTGCCATTTATTCCTGCTGCAGCTAGAGCTGGGGCAGAATCCAATCTCATCACAAGTACTTTAGATTGCTTGGAAGAAAGGGTTTCTGTTGAATATTAATATAAACTGTTATTATAGATACCCGCCAAAGTCGTCTTTTTATTTTGTATCTCATCAGAGGTTGTAAAATAAAACCTTCCAGGAAATATGCAGTTGATTGGCTTTGATTCATTCCAACAATGATTTGCAAAATTGGGACTTCAATCTTCTTGGATGCGTACATTTATATACCTGACATCACATACCAGAGGGAGTTAGGCTAGGTAAATAGGCTTCCATTTAACCCTGGGTAACCAATGCCTTTCCACTGGCATGATGCATGATGAAGGGATGAGTGGGCTGAAGTCAGACATAGCTTCAAATATGTGAGCTTTGTTGGCCTTGGGATGTCTGGGCATTTGAAGGAAAGTTTGTGCAAAGGGAAAGTTCTCCTTCCAACTCCTTTCATTTCCACTGCTGGGGTTAGGCTCTTTTTCTTCTTTTCCGCTGTGTTTGCAACACATTGTCTTTCCTTTGCCGTCTGGCTGTGTTCTCTACTATTGTTCCCTGGCCTGGAGATTCTCTCAGCTCTGTCGACAGCTCCTTCTTCTTGTTTGCTGTGTGTGTGTTTGTCTTTCTGGGATGAAGTTTGTTTTTCAAGCTCTGACAGACTGGCAAGGCAAACAAGGTTGCCATTTTTGTTTTGTTTTGTTTTTATGAGTATGGCAATTTTTAGCCCTTTGAAAACAATCCGGAGACTTGGGAGGTTATAATTCGGGATGCCATGTGTATAGGCATACATTCAGAGCTTATTGTGGCTGAGGGAACGAACTGAGGAAAGGAGGTGGAAGACAGATTAATGTGGATGATTTATAAATTGTAAAGGGACCAAGCTCCTGACAGAACTAAAAGATGAAACAGCAGAAAGGGAAGGAATTTTAGAGAATATTTTGAAAAGTTAATGTTGAAGAATATGTTTATGTCTGTATATACATATGTATATAGAGTGCATAAATAAACATTGCATCTCACACATATACTTACCTCCTGCTTATATATGTCAGGCTTCTGGCAACCTCATTCTTTTAGAATCCACAGGAGTAAAGACAAAAGGGTCCCTGAATGTGATAAACAGTGATCTCAAAGTTATGCAGTAGGCACGGGACACACCTCTATGTCCATTTGGCAGATAAAAAACCAGAGGGTCAAAGAACTTCCACAACTTGCTTCAAATGAAAGAGCTGTGAAACAACAAAGCCAAGGGTACAACTCTAGGCTTACTTTTGGATCCAGGTTGAACCTGGAGGCTTTAGTGTCAGAATGATCTCAAAAGGTGCAGAATCTCAGATACATCTGTGAAATCCCACCACTTACCTCTAGATATTAGCAGTTAGGCCTATGAAAAGCAGAGTTATTCAAAAGAAGGTCTTAGGACTGGGTCTAGGCAATGATTTTCTTTAAGGATGCATGCAGAGGTAGAGGTCCTTTGGGAAAGAAAATTAACAGCATACCTTAGAGCTCATCTTTCTTTACAACAGTCCTCTCTTTTTACTATATATTTCTTTCTCCATTTAGACATGACAGCTCTTTGGGAGTATGAGATGTATTTATTTACAGTAATTTTGACTTAGATCTTTTTACAAGTCTCATCTTTATCATCAGTTAGCTGCTTTGGCCATGAGACCACTCATATTTTAAAGGTGAACATTACTGAATTCTCAGAGTCATATATCTTGCTTGGAATCTGATCACACCGCAAGCCTTCATCTTTAGAAAAAAACAAAGAGGAAACTAATTGTGACAGTATATTGGGGATTTAAGAGCTAAACAAGAGAAGATTATTTTTACTATTATGAGTAAAGTACTAATTTTTGCAAAGCAGTGCCAGTAGTGGATCCAAACCAAGCCTGCCTCTCTGGTTATGGCCTATGGTTTCCCGAATCCTCAAATGACCTAAGAACATATCTGAGCTTGAATACTCAACCCCAGGCTTCCTAAAAACCTAGATTTGATCTGAAATTCACTAACTCCAAATGATGGAATGGTCTCCAAACCAACACAGAAAAAAATGTTGCAGAGTTATTATCTTTTGTTATAAGAGTCTACACCATTTCTGGTAGAAATCGATGTTATAAAAACAACACATTCAAATGGTAAGAGTGAGTCAACATGTTTGTAAGCCCTTTGAAGGCAGAGGCTGCTGCCTCTCTACTGCTTACTCAGCTCAATGGACTTCAGTAGGAGGATCTCATTGCATGAAGTCTTCTGGTTTTGTGGAAAAGTACCTCATCGGCTTGTGGCGACAGTTCTGGAGAAAGATCTCTTCCTTCCCCACCCCCCTTTCCTGTTTTATAGTTTTTAAATTTTCTTTGGTATTAATGAAAAAAGAACAGTTAAACACCATCAGTCAATTTATCATAACTAACTGTTCCATCATTTGGTAATGAATAGTGTAAATGACTTGTAGGAGAATAATAACAGCAGTGAAGATATTATGAAGGAACTTTTGTATTCTCAGCCATGTAGATGAAGCCACATGGTACAGAAAACTGACACTCTATTGAACACACTTATTTCTCAATGTGAATACCATACCCACAATAAAACAGAAAAAAAAACTCAGGGCTGTCAACTGTATTTTGGAAAGTGATCATGGGAAGACGCAAGCATAACATGGAGGTGTTAAATGGCAGATCTGTGATAAATAAATGTGTTATTTTGATGTATACGAGTGATAATTGGATTTCAAATTACCCAAATATAAAGAATAGAATCTATAGTGCAAGATGTTTAGTTATGAAAAGAATTATTAAAAAAGCTCTCTCAGCCTTACATGCAATTTAAAAATACACGCACACATATATATTGGGAACACCCTGAGTTTCCATTTTCTAGTCACAGACTTCTCGATAAAGTATCATGACAAGTTCATAAAGGATGAACTGAAGTTCCTCTTAACCTCTATCTGATTACGAAGAATGAGGATTAAACCAGAATTTCTAACCAATGAGGCATTCTATAAATTCTTGCTGCTATTGCTTTGTACATCAGTAGCCTAATATGCCATGGAGTAGGACTATACAGCCTCCTAGGAGCATGAGAACATTGTCAGAAGAAAAAAAGGTTATGTATAAAAGTATGTCATTCTTTTATTCATACTTCACTTATTCAATGGATGTTGGTTAAATATTGTTATTTACCATGCACTCTTTATGGTATGGTTTGGCTCTGTGTCCCCACCCAAATCTCATCTCGAATTGTAATCCCCGAGTGTCCAGGGAGGGACCTGTAATCCCCGCATGTCAAGGAAGGAAGGTGATTGGATCATAGGGACAGTTTCCCCCTGTTGTTCTCGTGATAGGGAGTGAGTTCTTATGAGATCTGATGGCTTTGTAAGTGTTTGACAGTTCCTCCTTCACATGCTGTCTCTACTGCCACCTTGTGAAGAAGATGCCTGCTTCCCCTTCTACCATGATTGTGAATATCCTGAGCCACACCCCAGCCATGCAGAACTGTGAGTCAATTAAACCTCCTTTGTTTATAAATTACCCAGTCTTGGGTAGTATCTTCACAGCAGTGTGATAACAGACTAATACACTCTATTTCATCCTTTCAGTGAATTTTGTTATTTAATCTTTACAATAGCAGTAGGGGAGTGATACCAGCATTATGCCCATTTCAGACTTGAGGAAACTGACATACATAATTTGAGAAACTTGGCTAAAGTCATGCAGCCTTCAAATAGCAAGCCTGAGATTATCTCCTGTGAGTGACGTGCACGTCAGGCTCACTGAAACAGAAAATGGAGGGCCTGGTCATCTCAGGAGCTGATTTGTCGTTGAAAGATTTGGTCTCTGTGTTTGGGAGAGTCTCTGGATGGTTATAACTTTGTGATAATAAATGGCTGATGGTAAATGTGGGTGTTATGATCAAGCAAATTAAGATAGAAAGCAGGATGTGGAAATAAATTATTTCTATCTGGATACTCCATATGGATCTCAGAAAGCTTGAATACAGATAGAGGAGTTCTTAACAATGAGAGATTTAGAAACAGGCTTTGATCTTTTTCCCTTTCTGGTCAACTATGTATTTAATTCTTCCTAAACTTTCATTAAGGTTTATTGCATATACTACTAGTAGCATAAAGGTGAATTTGAGTAAACATAACCTCTGAATTTTTATGAATCCAAAGTCAGGGTATCTAAATACTAACAGTGTTCTTATTCAGATATTTTGCAGCTAATGAGGCCTTTATGATGGTAATGTTTCCTTCTAGTAAGATTAAAGAATCATACAATAAAACAGTCCACATTTCTGTATGGAAAAGGTATCTTCCACTACAGGTTAGTGCAAAAGTAATTGCGGTTTTTGCCATTAAAAAGTCTCTTTTGCGCCAACCTAATATTATTTCAAACAATGGATGGTAACAATTTTATGCAGGCTGTCATCAATATGTGAAGATCATAAATGGAAAATAGATTTAAAAAATACTACAGGCAGAAAGTCAAAAAAGGTTTATCTGATTTTGCACTCATGACATTTAAGATGAGAGAAGTGAGGCCGAGCGCAGTGGCTAACGCCTGTAATCCCAGTACTTTGGAAGGCTGAGGCAGGTGGATCACAAGGTCAGGAGTTTGAGACCAGACTGACCAACATGGTGAAACCCCGTCTCTACTAAAAAATAAGCCAGGCATGGTGCCACATGCCTGTAATCCCAGCTACTCTGGAGGCTGAGGCAGGAGAATTGCATGAACGCAGGAGGCGGAGGTTGCAGTGAGCCGAGACTGTGCCCCGGCACTCCAGCCTGGGCAACAGAGCAAGACTCCATCTCAAAAAAAAAAAAAAGAGAGAGAGAGAAGTGAAACTAAAAAGTTTCAAAAAAAAATCTAAAAATACCCAAGCTGGGCATGGCAACATGTGCCTATAGTCCCAGTTACTCAGGAGGCTGAGATGGGAGGACCACTTGAGCCCAAGTGTTTGAGGCTGCGGCGATCTATGTTGGTAACACTGCACTCTAGCCTGATTGATGGAGTGAGACTCTGTCTCTAAAAATAAATAAATAAAAATTAAAAAAATAAAAATAACCAAAAATATGAGATTGATGCCTGTGTGTAACCTAAATTCTAGAAGGGGATCTTCTTCCAGGACATAGGAGTTGAGGAATATTGGCACATTCCTAGAAGGTGTGGCAACATGGCCCCACAGGGCATGATTAATGAAAGAAAAGTGACATAGGGCAGGAAATCCTATTCTACAAATATTTTCAGTTTTATATACTGATATTACACATTAGGTTGATTCTGGCAATCCCTCTTTAATCTGTCATTTTAATATGGTTGGTGATATTGAACAACACAAGTGAATTTAAATATTGGCATAATCAATGTGGTAATGTGATTTAAAAATAGAGGAAAAAGAGATAATTTCAAAGGAAGAGACTCATGGCAAATGTGCCGTGGCACGAGAAATACTATGGGTCAGGAAATGTGTGTCCATGGGAATCAGCATCAAGGACAATGAGATGAAAGCCACGGATTTGGGCTGTCTACAGTTACCAGTTACAGTGGCAAGATATGATTGCAAAAGCAAACTAAAATATCAGTTATTATATAGAACATAATGAGTAGCACAAATCCATCTTGGACTCTTATCTGATAAAAATAATTTATTAATATGAGGAGGATATCATTATTAGTGGTTACTGTCCTAATACAGTAATTGGTAGAGAATATGGAGAAAATCAGCCATTGCAAAAGAGTAGGAATTGAAATGAAAATATCTGAATCCTAGTCTTTGCTTTATCATTAAGTAGCTACGTGTCATACCTTAACGTAGAATTAGTGAAAGTTCTGAAAGGTAGAATGTGAGCAAAAGTCTTTTAAATACTTATAAACAAAACATGAGTGATTTTCACATCCAAGATTTTATATCGGGTATTTTAGCAAAGACATTTCTTTTGTCCTACATATATCTCTTTTTTGTTTGTTTATTTAGGATATAAAATATGTGCAGTAGTGAGGCGTTGAAATGTCATTAAGCCTTGTGTTATTGTTTATATACCTTAAAGAAAAGGGATTTGAAGAATTTTTCTAATCTCAGTTGCCTCTCAATTGCCCATGATGATTATCAGGTTTTGGGAGGGAACACAGTCAAGTTATCCAGTATTATACCAACCCTCAAGTTAAGAAATAAATCATAAATTTTAGGGCCGGGTGCGGTGGCTTATGCCTGTAATCCCAGCACTTTGGGAGGCTGAGGTGGGCAGATCATGAGGTCAGGAGATTGAGACCACCCTGCCTAACACAGTGGAACCTGGTCTCTACTAAAAATACAGAAAAATTAGCCAGGCGTGGTGGCAGCTGCCTGTAGTCCCAGCTACTCAGGAGGGTGAGGCAGGAGAATGGTATGAACCTGGGAGGTGGAGCTTGCAGTGAGTGGAGATCGCACCACTGCACGCTAGCCTGGGTGACAGAGCAAGACTCTGTCTCAAAAAAAAAAAAAAAAAAAGAAAGAAATCATAAATTTTAATAAAAATAAAAATAAAAACTGTGCAATGACAAAAATCAAACATATCAAACTTAGAGGATTCATCTTAATACTTTAAAAAAGAGTTAATCAACTTAAATGATTATATTTTTGAAAAAAGTTTGAAAATTAATAAGCTAAGCATCAAATGTATAGAGAATAAATTATTAAAAAAATAAAAAATAGAAGGAATGATAGAAAAGGCCAGAAATGAATGCAAAACAAGATACAATGGTCACATTAATAATGCTACAATGTAATTTCCTAATAAAAATTGATAAACCTTGAATAAGATTTAATAGGCAAAAATGAGAGAAAGTATAACCAAATATTGGGAATAAAAAAGAAGACACTGCTAAATCGATAGTAGAGATCTAAAATATGAGAATATTTTGATCAACCTTACATCAATACATTTAAACAAAACAGAGAAAACAGAAAACTTTCTTAAAATAATGTTCCAAAGCAGACTCAATAAGAAATGGAGAAAAAGAACAGTTTTATAAGCATTGAAGAAAATGAATTAGTAGCTCAAAATATTTTCAGGAAGGAAATAACAAGCCTAGACAGTTTAATAAGCAATCTCTAACATCCTAGGAACAAATAATTCTAATTATAGGTGAACTTTCCTGGAGAGTAAAAGAGGAGGGAATATTTTCCAATTAATTTTGTAAAGATAGTACAACTTTGACACCAAAACTAGGCAAAGTTAGTACAAGAAAAAATATTAAAAGTGAATTTAATTTTTAAATATATGTGGGAAAAATCTAGAAAGTATTAACAAACCAAATCTAATAATGTATAGAAAATATAATATAAAATGAATCATTTTGGTTTATTCCAGAAATTCATGGTTTAGTTTAACATTTAAAAATCCATTAATACAACTTACAATATTAACACATTTAGGAAGAAAAATGATCTTAATATACATAGATAATTTTCTTAACATTTGCCATCCACTTATGATAAAAATGATTAGTAAAATGGAAAGAGAAGAAAACTGCCTTAATATATTAGAATATTTCATTATGTAGATAAAAGTTAAATAATTTCCCCTGAACTCAGAAAAAGACGAGGATGCTCACCAGGACACTGCTATGCAACACTTTACTAAATATTTCAGCCCAAGAAATAAGACAAGAAAAATTATTGACAGACTGGGAAGTCAAAAACAATATTGTCATTATTTGCAGATGCCGTGATTTTCTGTAAAGAAAACACAAATTTCTATACCTTTATATAGAAATCATTAGCATTATTGTAAGAGTGTAGCAAGACTGATGAATTTGAAATCATTATGTAAGGGTCAACTGTACTTTTCTCCCACATAAATAAACTACCCAAAAGATGGAAGGTAAAATACCTAAAAATAAGTCTGATACTAAATATATGCATCTTATTCATGAAAAAAATTATTAAGATATTAAAAATATTGAAAAGGAGTTAAATTCACTGAGAGCTCATTCTAATGCATAAAAATACAGCATTGTAAAGACAACAGTTGTGCAGAAGGCTAGAAATGGGTGAGTGGAACAGAAAATAAGAACCCAGAAACAGATCAATGGTCAAAAAATTTCAATACATGAAGCCAGAAAAGATGTATAATTGTATGGAAAAATAAAAGTAGATTTCTATTTCAGACTCTACACACAAATACATCTCATATAGCTTAAGGTTTATATGTGAAAGTAATAAAAAACCCTTTCATATCTGTATGTTTGGTACACAGAATACTCACTACTGTTGAGGTCGTGGTGCAACACTGCCTGTGCAGGAATGGAGACAAGTTCAGGAATGTCTACAGCAGAACTGGTCACTGCAGGAGACCGGAAACCACCCAAATGTCCATTGAAGGAACACAGACAATGTTTAGCAAAGAAAAAAAAATACCGTGACTGCAATCCCCATGTAAAGCAGGAAAAATCAATGAATTATAGGTGACTGACATCAACATGGAGAGAAATGCGGAGTGGAGAAGAAAAAAACACATTGTGAAGAACAAATACTACATAATTCCAGTTATGTAAGTTTCAAAAGGTAATATGTTGCTTAGAGAGTCACACTTTTATGAAATAGTCATTCTTATTTAAATAGGAAGGGATGATAAAATCACAGTTGAGGAGAGTGGCCAACTCCACACTGTGAAAAAGGGGATTGAGCCAAGAAGGGCACAGGTGGCTTCAAATGTTTTGACATCATTCTCATTCCCGTTTGGAGAGTACATGCATGAGACCCCATTTCAATTTTATTCTCCTATCTATCCATCACCTATCTATATATATAACATATATATATGTATACACACACACATATGTATATATATAACTTTATAATTAAAACAAGGAAAGAAAGGAAGGAAGTGAGGGGGGAGGGAGGAAGGAAGATAATGGGATATCCCCTCATTTCTCCGAGCTCATCTTTGAGTCTAGTGCAAAGAAACTGGGAAGACATTCACCAGTTTACAAGATTACACAGTGTCTGATTGGAGTAAAGGAACTGAGAGACAGAGCCTCTGGACTCTGTTCTGCAGAATAAGGAGGTCAGCCTGAAGGAGACAGCAGGACACTGAGTAGGGGGCCAGGAACATGAGAGCTTTGGGTCTACACCAGTGAATGTGTCTAGTCCAATTGCAAGGGGCTTTGAGTGAATTTTGCAGGAAGGAGCCAGGTCAGGAGGAAGTTGCCTTTTGGAGTGCCTGGATGAGCCTCCTGGGCAATTGATGAGAGGGAGTTAGGGCCTCAGACAGCTACCCCGGGATCTGCACCTCTAGCAGGACTGGGGACAGTCAGCAGGGGTTCCTTGGTTTATAAGCTCTGCTGGGAAGAGAGGTCTCATAGGTTGCAGGATGGCTGGAGGGGTCCTTATTCTCAAGACCCCCACCTAACTGGCCTCTGACGCCATCTGAAAGCCTTCCAATCTACTTCCCACAGGTGCCTGATTGCACTTTCTGGCTCAGATATCAGAATGCATTATTTCCCACCCCCATAACACACACATACACACACTTTAGTGCTTTCAGGACCACCCTTAGCCTTCAGAATAAAATCCAGACTCAAGGTGTGGGATGTGGAATTTCCCATCTGTATGGCTCATGACATCCCCTCTGACCCTATGTTCTTTATTACCAGAAAATCAGAACTCCTTGATTTTCCAAGCATATGCCATCCTCACCCATGCCTCTGATCATGGGTGCTTGTTGTCACCCTGACCTTAGTACCTTCCTGTCGAAGTTCATTTCCCCTTTAGGGATCAGCCCAAGCACCAGAACATCCTTTCCTGGATGCTTAAGACTGATTGGGCCTCCTTTTCTCTGCCCTACTGTCCCTGAGGCAAATCTCCTGGAAAGTAGTGATTACCTGGTGCTATCATTCTCACCGCTACGGTAGGAACCTGGTGCCTTCTAAGGCTTTTACATTGAACTAATGCATAAGCTTCACCATGAAGTCATTCCTGAAATACAAGGGAAACTGTCTTTTTTCCCCTGTCCCTCTGCTTCCATTATCTAAGGAATCAGATCTTTGGCAATGAGGGAGACCCACAGGACATCCTGGTAAAGTTTGCAGATGAAAAGCCCTAATCAATGACCTTGAACTTGAACCATTCATAAACTCGATATCCAGATCTTAGATTTCTTAATAACAAAATGATCAAAAACAAAAAGGCCCAGGAATACAAGGAGCCTCCCTGCAAGCTCCCGCCTTGAGGGCCTCATAATCTGAAGACTCACTTTTTGAGAGTCACTAACCTATACAAACTTCTAACTCTTTGCTATGGACCCCCAATAGTGACAATAAGCTACCACAGGCTCCATTTACTATGACGAAGTAAACAGCCCAGTTGATTAATGAATGACGCATGTAAGTGAAGCAGAACAGACAATTACGGGTGAAAACAATGCGTGTTTTGGGGTTCCAAGGAGAAATAGATCAATATGGTTTCATATAGATAAGGAGCACAAACTAGAGGTAGGGAGTGATTAATGCGTTTCGCAGTGTTCCACAGGAGAGTAGCTTGTGGCCAGACTCAGAGATGTTAATTAGCGGAAGCAGGAGGAAGTGGAATGTGCAGTGCACAAACAGTAAGAGGACTGATACAAAATGGGTGAGGGCTCTGAGAGTCAGAAGGAAAGTCAAATCAATGTGTCAGCCCCAGTTGTGCAATACTTTTAACACCTTGGTCGTTCTTTCCAGTTAAAATAATGAGGGTTATAATGAGACTGTCATCCTCCTGACAGTTTCTTTTTTTTTAAATCTCCTTTATTCTCAGTTTTGCAAAAGCACTATTTTGATGCTGCATTTATTCATTTGTGTATCAAACACTTTAAAACACCTCCTCTGGGCTTGATGCGACACTGAGTACTAAGTATACGAAGATGAGTAAAACATGGAAAACACAAGGAGAAGTAATTCACACGTTGTGATGAGTGCTATCAGAGTACACAGAAATGCTCTAATGCCAAGATTGAAGCACCAGAGCCAGCAGAGTCCATCCAATGGACAGAATCACAAAAGAACTATCCCTGAACAAGAAGCCAGACCCTGGTCTCAGCTCCGCTACTGATCAGCTCATCAGTGGAGGCAAACCATTTCCCACTCTGGGAAGACAAATGGAGACTGGAAATGGGTGGAATAACTTAAGGAATATGCTGGCTCTAGGAATCCAGGTCAAGGCCAAAGACAGTCACAATTTGTAGTGCCTCTGAGCCACAAAGAACCAATTGCACTTCTCGTTCACCTTTCTACAGAAATTCAGAGCTCCTGGAGCCAGATGATGAGGCCCACAGGTTCATGCAGACTTTCTTGGTCTATTCCTGAACCTCACGGGACACCTGAGGCCCCACAAATGTGCAGGTGGGGCTTGATCATCCCAGGCTTTTTCTCCTGTGTTGCCTCTGTCTGCAACATCGTTTCCCCCACTGCACCTTCTTCTCCTGGAAACAGCCTTACTTCTCCTGTCAAGCTCCTTTTACCTGCTAAGTGGTGTTATGATGGTCTGTTTCATGCAGTTTTCTGTAGTAACTTGTATGACTTTTCAAGGCAGGAGCTCTGTCTTTGTCATCTCTGGATTGTAATAATGTGGCACAGTGCCTGGCACCTTGTGTGTGTGTGTGTGTGTGTTTTGTATTTCAGAATGCATGACATGACCACACTATACAGCCTAAATAAATCCCTGTTTTCTTTTATTACAGCCATAAAGCAGTTGTAAAATGAAGAGGAGATGGCCTGGGTGCTTTGACACAGTGGGTGGATGTCTGAAGGTGAAGGTGGGACTGATTTTAAAGGAGATGTCTATAGGAACTTCCAGGTCCCCTAAATCTCACTGGCTCTGCCAGTGTTTGGCCTTCAGTTCTGTGAACTTGTCTCCTGAGGACCCCAGGGTTAACTAGACTCAGGGATGCTGATCAAGACAAACCAATCCCCCAGAGACCAGTGGCCATAACCAGAATCATGATTTATTAATTTGCAGGAGGAGCTGCATCTGCTAGAAAGACCAGATACAGACACTCCGGTGAGACTATCAATCCCTCCCTGTAGAAAAGCCCCATGGGAGCCAAATCATAATCAGAGGGCCGCTTGTGGAGAATGCAACCCAAGCAGAGGAATGTAGTAAAGGAAAAAACCGTCCTTGGCATCAGGCTGAAACCACTCGGGGCTTCTACCTTGCAACTGGCCTCTATCTAGGCAGGGGCACAGTCCTCCTCTGGCAGTGCTTGGATGGACACCAGCAATTCAGACATGTAAAATCATGACCATAGAAAGCCACCCAGGCTTGGGATTAAGTCCCCCTACCCGTGTGGTCTTCACACACTTAACTTCATCTGTGAGGCTCAGCTCCTCACCTGTGAAAAGAGAATAGTGGTAATACCCATCTCTAGAGTGTGCGAAGATTAGACATGGTCTGGAGAAAGCAACTGGCTCAGAGCCTGGCACATGGCAGGTGCTCTACAAATGGAATGGTCTCACATTCACCTCTGGGAGTCTCCCCTCACAGATTCCCCTTATCCAGGCTTGTGCTATAAACAGGATGCAATCAAGTTTAGATGGCTTGGGAGCTCTGTAGTCCCTTTAACCTGGCTTAGCCTATTGTTACACAGGCATGGTTTCCAGGGGAAGGGTTTTCCTAGCCTCTGGGTCTCACTTCTCCCCTTTTTTTGATAAAAATGTTCTAAATTTTATTGAGATAATGGTGATATAACTCTGTGAGTACACGAAAAAAATTGAATTATCCGCTTTACATGGGTAAGTTGTATGGCACATTAATTATATCTGAATGAAGCTATTAAAAATAAAATGAAAACTTAACAAAGAAAGAGGGGGAAGAGTTAACACTTATTCCCATAAATATTTAGTTCTAATATTAAAAATTATACAGAAATGTACATTTTAAAAATAATAAACTGTAAAAAATAGCAAAACAGCAACAATTTGATTATGCTATTCCTTCTCTGACAGTGCTGCTTTGAACACGTCCACTATTTCGATATTCTGTTTTGAATGACCTCCAGGTTATCACACTGAAGAGATGGCGTCCCAAAGTGAATTTATGGCCAAGGATGGAGTGTTTCTCTCTCTTCCCTTGTTCCAGACAGTCTTCTTCTACAGATGCAGTCAAATAGCTCGGTACATCCTGCTTTCCTCTCTAAATGCTCACGGAACACTCTTTCATTAGTGAGTTCTGAACTGTGGACTGGAATGGGTATCAAACAATGTCCAGATCACTTCTCCCTTTTATTCCCCTGCTCCTGGGAGGATGCCTTAGAGCTGCTCTTCCTGGATGTCTTCGGTTTGGGGAGGCTATGATCCATGCTTCCATGAGTGATGGTAGTTAAATGCCTAAACCTGGCATCACACTTCCTAGCAGGACCCTTGGGCTCTCACACTGCCTATGTCTGTCAACATAGACACCACAGTGATCCAGGGCTTATCTTGGCTTCTACCTGCCATTCTTTTATTTTAGTTCTCAACTTGTTCTGAATGCTGGTGAAGAAAAATTTCCCTATCTACCTGGAGATCCTTCAGAAACTCAATACCTACCTAAAGTCTCTACTATTCTGCACTGTTCTAAGTGTTGAATTTGTAGAGTGTAAATACATTTTCTTGTTTTAAATTTCTAGAGAAAACACTCTAGTATTACAACTAGCTGCCCCCACTCCCTGCATTGTCAGAGCAAGTTCAAAGTATGCACCAAGCGTGATGGGGACCATGGCACCTGCAGCTCTAGAGGAGGCCACCACCCATGCCTTTGCCACATAACCTCTGAGTCCACAGCCTTCAGGGTTAACCCCTGAAGACACTAACAGGGCCCTAAGAAAGCACTGACATTGCCTTGTGGCAATAACTAGGAGGAAACCTGGGAAGTAACCACAGTTCCTGTGCATGTGACTATCAGCTCTATAGCTTGCCAGCTAAACGGCCTGGATAAATCATCAGTATTATATGTTTTAGTTTTCTAATCCATGTTATTTGTAAAAATCACCTGTTATTATTAGTGAATATTAAATTAAATAATTAATATAGAGTGTTTACCACAGTGCCTTACACACTGCTGGTGCTTTAGTACATAGTAGTTTACCGTTATTATTTCTCATTCTCCCACACTGACCCTGAAGCCTTTAAGGACCAGTGTTTGACTTTGTGTACCTGTGACCTTGGATTCTCCAGGCCTCACCTGTCTTTCATGCCCCCAGTTATCTGCTGGATCCTGGAATCAGAAGAATGGCCATATCCGGGGCATAAGATCCCACTTTCTCAGTAGCTGCCCAAGGACTCGGGTGGCCCAGCCCAGATGTTCAGGGGAGCTGACATCCTGCAAGATAAACTGTGACTCATGGGGCCCAAGAGCCTGAGGAGAGCCAGGAGGCACACCTTTCTCTATTCTT
Source organism: Symphalangus syndactylus (assembly GCF_028878055.3). NCBI lineage: Eukaryota > Metazoa > Chordata > Mammalia > Primates > Hylobatidae > Symphalangus > Symphalangus syndactylus. Next base: position 104,961,615 of record NC_072440.2, on the reverse strand, counting down.
CCTGTTGAATGCCTCCCAGGTGTGGTGTTACTGTACCTTTTACCCAGAGATGTCCCATGGGATGCCCAGAACCATGGTGAGTCTCTGGGAAGCAGTGGTCAGCTGGGTAATGCCCACTTTGTATTTGCCCTTCTTCTCTTGTCAATGCCCTGTTCCTTCATCCTGGCTTCTCTGGGATTGAAATAGTATGCAAACATTGCCTCAGACTCTATTTTCTAGAGTCTAGCCTAAGCCAGGCCCTAGTCCCTTTTGTATCTCTGGTTCCTAGAACAACACTTTACAGAGAGTTAGTGCTCAGTGCCTGTTTATTGACTTGAAGAATAAAAGAACAACTGATCATCTGAATGCCAAACTGAATGAATGAATGAGTCTTGTGTTCACGCCAGTATTTCCACTGGACAGAATTCTGAATTTTTGAAGAGCCTCAGTCTCTCTGATTGTAATAAACTAAAGGAAAGCAACACAAGGAAAGAAGAGAGGAAGAGAAAAGGTGGCAGGAAGAGAAAGTATCCAAAAGAAAAACTGCCCCGCAATCCCAATCTGTTCCAATTGCCTTATTTGCCGAGTTTCACTTTGGGCCAAAACGGTACTAGTTTAGCAAAAGGGAGACCAAGGCTGGAATCACTTTTGAGAACTGAGGGCACATGGAAGATCTCTGATACAATGAATGGTGGATTATTTTTAATCTGGAAAAATGTCAAAAGCATGAGCAGCTCAATGCCAACCACCCAACTTCATGCAAACCTTTAATTAGTTATAATACTTGGAAGCCTTTCCTGGGATGCTGTTTCATTGCCAGTGAACTCACCATGCTCAGTGCCTGGCAACCATCTGGTGCTGAAGTCACTGGGTTTGGAGCTGTAAGCCAGGCCTCGAGTCCCTGACTCACCTCCCATTCCCTGTGTGACCCTGGTGTGTCTCTTCCCTTCAAGACCTCTGCTGCCCATTGTGCAAAGTTAGGACAAGAAGTTCTAACCTTTCCTCAGTCTATGGCTGACAGTGAAGCATCTAACTCACCCACATGTTGGTCTGTAGAACACATTCATTATTTTGAGAGACTGTAATATGATGGGATTTCAGTTTACTTAATATAGTCTTGAGAGGGCTTTCTGAGCAGCCCCGCTGTGCCTGCAGACCAAGGGAAGAGACAAAAGGAGTCCAATACAAAGGCCGGGTGGTCAACAGGGCTTGAGACTCCAGAGTGTGTGAGAGACAAGAGACATCTGGGCTTCCAGACGACACTCTAGTTGCCCTGGAATAAATGGAGCGGTCCTAGCTGTCATCCAAGGCAGCCAGCATGTGTATCTTGTTGAATGTCAGGCTCATCGAAGTTGGCCTTGGAGTGAGCATTTCTCCATTTTCTCTATGAAACCAGAGTTGGTTGAAGCAATCAGGGCGTGGGCCCCTGCATCGTGCACGTGAGACTTCCCTGTTGTTCCTAGAATCTGCTGCAACCTTTGATATGATAACATCCAAAATGTTTTTGCCCCTTACACTGCCTTTTTTGAAATTTCAATGATTTTTTTTTTTAGCTGAAAGACAGAATGACCCATTGCTGAAGTGGTGGTTTTGGTGTGTTGTCATTAGGGAAGTGGTACAACCTCTGAAGACTCACATCATTTCACAGTCTGAGCCTTGAGTGGTCTTCCATGCTCAGTGGAGAAGATATTGCTGGCAGCTGACATACTTCTTTATCTCCAGCACTTTTCACTCCTGTAAATTGGCTTCCTTATGTTGTTATCAGAAATGACCATTCTCAATTTTTTTCTGGGCATTCTCTTCATCTGGAATGTCTTCGCTGATGGACCAAGAGATTTATCCAAAATCACCAAAAACTGTCATCAGAATCAGCATGGCTTTCAGTCAAAGACCCATCTGGCAGGGCACCCTGCCTCTCCTCCAGGCTCCCATTCCTCCCATCGGATGACACCTACCAACAACTGATTACTCCACCACCCTGGCCTTGAGATTCGTGGGACTCAGGCCCTGCCCATAGAGGCTGCTATGCTGACTCTGTACTCTGTGTTTCTCAGAGGTTATTTGGTGACTGATAGCATCAACTTCACATCCACAGGCTTGTTGAGTTCACACCTAGGGTGCCTGGCTCTCATTGTGTTTGCTGTAACAAATAATCACTGGATTCTTACTGTATCCAGCTCTATTTTGGGAAATGAGGAAACAGATCATGCTAAGACTGGACCATGACTTCAAGGAGCTCAGAGTCTACGACACCTCTATATGCAGTGGGGCATGCATAGGTGAAAGAGAAATATTCTATAAGGACAAAGAAAACAATTCCACTACGGCACTGAAGATTTTGATCTCTCAAATAAAAACACTCCATTAAAGCAAGGTATAATTATTTGGAGTCTAAAATAATTTCATATCATAGAGAAATATTATGCAGCAAAGATGGGTAACTTGCAGAGAAATGCATACAGATGTGTACCAAGAAACATCATATGTCTCTACCGCATGTGGTGCAACATTTTAATCAAGTCAAAGACTTTTATTTTCCCTCTGTGCATTTATTTGGCCATCAAAGCAACTCTGTGCTTGAGAATTCATGTTAAAATTGAGGAGACAGAGGCATCGAAGGGGCAAGCTATTGAACATGGTCCCACTGTCACCCCATGGGAGAACACGAATTTAAGTCTAAATCTCCTGACACCCAGCTCAGTTTCATTTCTACAGGTCCACACTGTCCTTGCAGCTATTGATTCCCCCAGATTCAGCAAAAATAATAAAAATAATAATATTTTATTATTTAAAGTAAAATAGTTCTAGAAAATTTGTTGTTATATGTGTTGGGTTGTTTAAACTGACTCTATAAACCCTTAAAGAAAACAACATGAGAGGAAGTTGTGTTTGCCATCCATTGACAAAACTGTTAGTGTAGAAATCAGTTAATGGCATGAGGATGCCCTCATTTGCAGAGACAAAGCTGGTGAGTTCTCATTCCCTTGAAAATCATGCGGGGTGACTGCAGAGCTGGGAGGAAAAGAGAGACTCTCATGCTTGGGTTAGAATCTGTTGGCATCCGGCCGGGCGCTGTGGCTCACGCTTGTAATCCCAGCACTTTGGGAGGCCGAGGCGGGCGGATCACGAGGTCAGGAGATCCAGACCACGGTGAAACCCCGTATCTACTAAAAACACAAAAAATTAGCCGGGCGTGGTGGCGGGCGCCTGTAGTCCCAGTTACTCGGAGAGGCTGAGGCAGGAGAATGGGGTGAACCCGGGAGGCGGAGCTTGCAGTGAGCCGAGATCGCGCCACTGCACTCCAACCTGGGTGACAGTGTGAGACTCTGTCTCAAAAAAAAAGAATCTGTTGGCATCCACACCTGTGAACGTGACTTGTCATGGTCTCAACTGAAAGGAGAGCAGTCCAGGCCTGTCTGGAGATGCACTTTTTGGGTGATGGTAAATATGCTTTTTGTGCGAGCAGATAGCAGCCTTGCCCTCTGTGTGTGCATACCTCAGACTTCTCTCTCCAGAGGACTGGAACTTGCGGGGCATATGAGAAGACCCAGGCTCTCAGAGCAGCAGCAGCTGTCCTGGGCTCCGAGCAGAGATTAGCGAGGCTCAGGCTGCATTCCACAGCCTCCACCCCCTGTACTTTTGGCAGGGCGCAGTCCTACCTTTCAAACACACACACACTCAACTGCAGGTGAGGAACTGACATTTCTCTGGTAGTTTCTGTCTTTGCCGAGGAATATTTTGAAAACATCCACTCTTGCTTTCTCCACACTCCCATCCAGCGTGCCTGGCTTCTTCTGCACTGTGCATATTCTGGCCCTTTGCCAGAGGCCTGGAAAATCCTGCCAGGCAGCCGTTCACGCAGCTGCCCCCAGGGGCAGTGACTGACCAGGAGTGAGACACACCACTCTCAGCCCAGCTGTCTGCTCAGCGCAGCTCAAAGCACTTGTACCTTGAGGGAGAGAAACCCAAGCCACACGTCCTGACAGCCTGTCACCTGAGTCCCTTGGAAAACACAGTCAAGAGCTTCCCGCCCACTCATGTCCCGAGCTGGCCGGGCTCAGTAGATGCTGTGCCGCCAGCTCCTGGCTTAGCCGGCCTCCCTGGTGTGTCTGCCCTCAACTCTTTGTGCAGCTGGAGTCCCAGAAGGGAGTAATAATTAAAGAAAACTTTGTAAATGTTCAAACTGAATAAAACTGTTGTTGTTGCTCATGGTTCCTTTTCTTCCTTTTTTGCCATCTGGAGCCACAACCTGTCCGGTTTGCAAGCCCAGATCCACGTCCTGTTTCCTCCCGTCACTTGTCTGTCGATCCTCTTCACTGGTGGTTCTCCGCAGAGAAGGGATTTGCTGGTTATTTTTGTCCCCTCCCCTGCACGCCAGAGCCCTGTGAAGCTCGTCACTGTCCTGGCTCCAGCGCACCTCCTCATCCCCTTGCTTTCCATATGCTTTGAAGATATTCCTGCCTCTACCGCTCGTTTGCAAAGCCATGTGGCATGTGTGTGCGTGCGGCTGCCTGGGTTTCTTGTCATTGCCACTGAGAAACTGCCCATCTGAAGGGCCAGAGGGCCATCAGAGTCAGGCTCTGCCTACAGCCCTGGCTGCTGTCTCAACTTTAAAATATATATATTTTTTAAAGTGACAAAGGAAATGAGTGGATGAAGAAAAAGTAACAAAATAAAAACACACTAATCTTAATGAATTAAGGCTTCAAGTTACATAGACACTGCAAGCAAGTATAAATCACCCAGTCCGTGCAAGGGTAAAACCAGTGTTATGGGGTAAAATCATGTCTTCCAAAAATATATATGGAAGTCTTAACCCCAGAAACTCAAAACGCAACCTTATTTGGAAACTAAGTCATGTTACAGATGTAATTAGTTAAGTTAAAATGAAGTCATCCTGGAGTGAGGTGGGCCCCTAATCCAATAGAACAAGCGTCTTTATAAGAAGAAGAAAATGTGAAGGCAGGTGTCCACAGAGTGAAGACTATGTGAAGACAGCTATGTGCAGATAGAAGCTGAGATCTGAGTTGTGTATCACAAGCCAAGGGAAGCCTGGGGCTACCAGAAGCTGGAAGAGGCAAGGAAGGAGATTCCCTTAGAGAATTCAGAGGGATTATGACCCTGCCAGTGCCCTGACTTGACTTCTAGCCTCCAACGCTGTGAGAGGAGCCATTCCTCTTGTTTTATGCGACCCAGGATGTAGTACTTTGTTAGGGCAGCCCTTAGGAAACTAATGCAATGAGAGTTCCAGCAGAGTACAACAGCCTCTACGTAAATAGTGGTAAAACGTATCCTCGTTAATAAAATTACATTGTTCACCCAACACACACTTATTCAACCTATATTCTTCCAGAGTTGCTCTATTCTTTTCTATCCTTCTATCAGTGGTAGTTTTCTTATTAGATGCTGGTCATTGTAGGCATACAACAATGAATCAAACATCTGTGTTTCTTCTCAAGGATTGCAGTCTGGCAGTGGAGTGAGTATAAGACTCTATATAAACTCTGCTACATGTGGGAGTATGGACATCTCTCTCGAGAGGAGCATGGGAAGGAAGTACAGCAGGGGTGCCATCTAGGGACACTGCATAGGCTTCAGGAAAGCCATGACATTGGAGCTGCCTGTGGTGGTGGTTGTGGTGGTGGTGATGGTGGAGATGGTGGTAGTGGTGGTTCTGTGGAGACTGGGGAAGGTAGGTGAAGAATAGCTGTGGATGTCGATGTCCCGAGACTACACCTGGAGGAGTGGGGGATGGCTTTATACATGGGGTGAGGCTTGAGAAAACATGGCGCTCATAAGGCAAAAAGACTTTGGTAGCGGTAGTGTTGGCTCACATTTCCTTTCAGATAGATTGAAAACCATGTGCAAAGGCAAAGAAGGTGAGAGAAAGCATTCAGCCCCCAAGGAAAATAAGCCGAGGCCAGATCAAAAAGGTCTTTAGATGCGACGCCAAATGTCTCAGCCTTCTTTCAGCTGATGGTGTGGTGAGCGGTTCCAACACAATAGATGCTTTGGCAACTATTGTCACATGCAGACCATCTTCTGAGTCGCATAACGTCTTGACTTTCTTAGATTCCAAATATTTTATATCTTTTTTTTACTATGTATCCAAAGCACTTAGTTGAATAGTTTTATTTTATGCCTACTTCATGAATACCTGACTTCTAAGAAATAACTGTTCTTTCTCTAGCCTATTGAATTTACCCTACAGCCTAGCATAGATACACACCTAAAAATAATTTTTCTGGACTCATCCTGGGAGTGAGGCTTAAATGGCAATTTATTCCTGCCTCCAGCTTATTAAAGAAATTCCCCAACCCCCTATCGTCCCCTTCATCAATTTTGATAAGAGTCATCCAGATCCAGTGATCCAGGGACAAAACAATCACCACCTCAGGTGGTTCATTCAATCCTACAGACTAGAGCTCCAGGAAGACTGAATAGAGACACTCAGGAGAGCTTTCCTGGTTGACAGCCCTCCCTGTCCATTGCCACACATTAATGCCAGGAGGGTGAGGTGAACTCACTTCAAGGGGAGAGGGCCATTGAAGCTTCTGTTTGAAACCCTCTCAGACTCTGCCCTAAGCATCTCTTCCTCTGGCTGATTTTAATCTGTATCCCTTCCTTGCAATAAACCAAAGCCATGTGTGTAACTGTTCTGTGAGCCCTTCCAGTAAATTTTCAAAACTGAGGGTAGTTTGTGGATCCCCCTGCCAACCTTGAGGTTCATGTCAGAAGTAAGAGAGGTCTTGGGGACTGTATCCTCTAACTGTCTTGGGCAAACTCTATTCCTCTAAACTCTGTCTTTTTTTTTTTTTTTTTTTTTACTTTTTAAACACTGATATTCTAGACTGTTTTTCAATCAGTAAAGCAAACCTGATAAAGAAGTTCTAAGAATCAGGCCCTTCATACCATTAATAGTGGACGTAAGGACTTTCACATTGGTGGCATCTAGTTTCAAAGAGAATGGCGAGTGTCTCAGTCAGCTAGGGCTGCCATAGTAAAATTCCACACTTCTGTTGGCGTAAGCAACAAAAATGTATTTGCTCACAGTTTTGGAGACTGGAAGTCCAAGATCATAGTGCTAGCAAGGTCATGCTCTGGTGAAGCATCTCTTCCTGTCTTGTAAACAGACATCATATTGTGTGTGTTCACATGGCCTTTGCTTGGTGCATCTGCAGAGAAAGAGAGAGAGAGAGATGGAGAGAGAGCTTTTTCTTATAAGGGCACTAATCCTATCATGGGAGCCTTACCCTCATGACCTCACCTCAACCTAACGATCCTCCCAAAGCCCTGCCTCTAACTACCATCACATCGCGGGCTAGGGCTTCAACATATGAATTTTGGGGGGACAAAATTCTATTTATAGCAGTGACTTAATCTGAGGCGACCCAAGCAGCTTCAAATAGGATTGGGCCTGACTGACACAAGAGGAATGGAAAACAGCCTCTGAAGGCGTCGCTTGCAGGATGACCCCAGGGCCCGGAATGCCCATGTCTTCTATTCCTTAGTCTACATGTCCCAAGAGGTGCATAAGGGGACACTGGGGACACAGGAAAGCCACGTCTTCATCAGCGGAGGAAATAGCTCAGGAAAACTTCCAGGCGTTCTTTGGTTTCCCTCTTTATTAAGACCAACCGTAGGAAAATGAGAAGGGAAAATCCACTCTTCCACCCGAAGTGTGTTCTTGTGACTCCCACCTGATGGAGACGGTTGCTAGGAAACTGTGACCACAGTCTGCAGATTCTCTCAAGGAGAAAGGACCCCCTCACCCCTGAGTTCTCCTTGAAACTCACAAAGTGCTTAGCTGCAGCCTGTGGTGCAGTATTCAGGAGAGTTAATGCCGGCAATTCACAGAGGAGGGAACTGAAGATTAGGAGTATCAGGTAGGCAGCTGGTCACGGCACCAGCGTGGGGCTTAGAGCCAGCTCCCTTGCTGCCTAGGGAGGTGCTGTCTCTATTCCATTGCACTGTCCTCAAGTAGAGGGACCTAGTTCAAAACCAGAAAGGTGAGGCTACCATGGTCTGCCCTTTTGGGGCACCTCTGGAAGAGGGTGCTTCGTTACTGAATGTCTTCCTTTGTGTGTTCTCACAGGATGGCAATCCCACGTCTGGATTAATGCCTGTGTCTGCTGAAAAACAGTGGGGTAGACAGTGCTGGTCCATGGCTGCCTTCAAAATGCTGCTAAATTTCAGTCTGCCATAAAGTGGAGAGAAAAAGAGTGCAAAACTAAAACTGGAAGGTGATAGTTACATTTGCCAACTTAAAATTCATTAGTCTTAGCCTTGACATCATCAAAATGAGGTGAGAGAGGATAAGGCTCAGATGTCTGGCTAGGGTTAAGTGCATGGACAGTGTCACCATGCTTAGAGAGAGGGGATAGAACAAGCGGCAGGTTTAGGGAAAAATTTTCCCCAAATTTCCCACTTTTCAATTTCTGGTGTGTTGAGTGTGAGCTAATGGTTAGAAATGAGGGTGGTGATGCCCAGGGCTGGTGGGTGGGGTCCAGGGGATCATAGGAGATGCATGGAGCAGGAGTAGAGGGTATGGCCGTATGTGATGGAATGAAGAGTAAACGGAGGGGAAGAAATGAAAGAAGCAAATGAAAACTATTCTTTTAGTAATTTTGGTAAAGAAGAGAAGGGTATGAATGAAATAATGTAAGAGTATTTTATCAGCGGTGTTGGGATTAAGACGGCCAACTCCCAATCCAGGCTGCCTGGGTTTGAATTTTGGTTTTACCAACTTTTCACTGTGATCTTGAGCGAGTTACATAACTTCCCTGTGTTCCAGTTTCCTCATCTGTAAAACAACGATGATGATGATGTCGGTGATAACCTATTTTGTACGTTCTCATAAATGGTAAGTATGTTAATATATGCAGACTTATTGGAGCATTGCCTTGTCCATGATAAACTCAACTAGTGTTTGCTCATCTCAATTATCCAGAAAAAATATGGAGAAGGGAGGAGGTTGGGCAGTAGTTTTGGAGGCAGATGCAATACTGAGGGAAGATATTTTTGGATAAGTGGAATGAATTGTGAATTCTGACTGCCCTGGTCTGATCCTAACTTTCAGTTTTTAGCTAGGTCCGCTCACTTCATGAAATCACAGTGGGCAGGGACCTTCACACAAAGCACCAAGGATGAGATGAATGACAGGAGAGAGGGCAGATTGGCAGAGCATTGTGTGGGCAGCTAAGCAGTCCCTGGTCTCACGTCTTGCCATTGCAACAATCAGAAGAGCAGGTCTCATATCTCACCTAAGTTTTTTAGGGTTTGAAGCAACATGAATCTCTCAAATGTGAGCATCAAGTCTGAAAACCACTAAGGATAATGAGAAGCTGTCTTTGTGCACACATTTTGGTCTCCTCCCATCCATGCTGGAAATAGCCACTTCAATATCATCAGAAGTAAGTTTGAAATCCATCTTTTTCAGTCCATGTTTATTATTCACTGAAAATTTGCCAGAGATACTACCTCACACCCATTAGGTTAGCTACTATAAAGATAAAAAGAAAGTAATGACTGTTGACAAGAACATGGAGAAATGGTAATACGCATGCGCTGTTGGTGGGAATGTAAAATGCTGCAGCCTCTACAGAAAACGGTATGGAGGTTCCTCAAAAAGTTAAAAATAGAATCCAGCAATTCCACTTCTGGGGACATATCCAAAAGAATTGAAATAAGGATTCTGAATAGGTGTTTGTACACCCATGTTCATAACAGCATCACTTATAATAGCCAAAAAATGCCCACTGACTCACGAATGAAAAAACAAAATGTGATATATACATAGAATAGTCATTCAGCCTTAAAAAGGAAGAAAATTCTGGTGCATGCTACAACACAGATGAAACTTGAGGGCATTACTAAGTGAAATAAGCCAGTCCCGGAAGACAGATATGATAGGATTCCACTTACATGAGGTACCTAGAGATAAAGAATAGAATGATGGTTTCCAGGCACCAGGGGAAGGGAGAAATGGAGAGCTGTTGTTTCATGGGTGCAGAGTTTCAATTTTGAAAAATTAAAAAAGATTCTGGAGACTGGTTACACAACAACTGAACACACCACTACTGAACTGTACACTTGACAATGGTTAAGATGATAAATTTTTACGTTTTGTGTATTTTACCTCAATTAAAAATAAAAAAAATTTATTTCCAGGCGTATAATGCTGGGAGACACTCTCTGGCCTCATGGAGTTCCCTGTCCAGTTGGATGGACACAAAGGCAAGAAGACACAGGGAGCGTGACAGCAGCTATGAGAGGTGCTGGAGCCTGCGGCTGGGGTGGGCGCGGTGCCGGAAGGCTTCCTGAAGGGAAGGGCTTCTCCACCAGATCCTAAAAACCAAGTAAGAGATAGTCAAATAAAGGAGACAAAAATATGTTAGGACGTCAAAACCATATGTGCAAATTCATGGTGCTATTCGGAAACTGCACATGTTTCTGCTGGGCTGGCACATTGGGTGGGAGTTGAGGGGTGTAAAACGTGGGGTTTGTCTTGATTTATCCAGCATCTGCTGTGCCCAACCTCAGGAGAAAAAAAACTTGTGGACATAAGGTGACCGCTTTCAGCAGATAAAGCAGAAATGTGGCTGTGCCCTAAAGTTTCTTCCCTGGGGAAACTTAACCATCAGAAACGTTGTCCTGAAAGGCACCAGCGTGAACTCTGTTTCCAGTCCATAAAGGTCTACATTTGTTTGTTTCAAGTAAATACAACCTAGTCCACCACCACCCCTAAACTATCTGTTATTATCAGTCTTTCACTGACTGGCCGAATAAGCACTTATTCAATTAACCAAGCTGTATGACTACTCCATTTCAGGACTTTAATGAACACATGGGAGGGAGAAACTACAGGCATTTGGGGTTTCTTGAAACTGCTCCAACTTCAGGGTTTGATGTAAATAATATTTGCAACTTCTGGATCCATCTCTATGCGTTTACTTTAAATATAGATGTGTTTTTTAAAAAAATGCAGCCCTTTGGACTTAAAATAAAGCTGAAGCTATACAATAGGTAGAGTTTTTAATAAATGGACTATAGACAATAATTGCAAACAATGCATAGAAAAGAGGAAAAGCCAACTTGAGAGACTTCCCACTTATACTTTTCCAACCATTTTCTTCAGGCCAGGAGGAGAGCCTCATTTCTTGGTTTTCTGATCCACATTATCACCGCAGAAATTGAGGGCCTGCTAGATCCAGAGCACTATGTTAAATCCTGCGGAGCAGGCAGAGGAAGGAAGGGAGAGAGAGAGAGAGAGAGCAGGTGAGGGAGACAGAGATGGAAGAGTAAGAAGTAGACAGAGAAAGAAAGAGTGAGGAGAGAGAGAGAAGGAGGAAGACAGAAAGATAAAGGAGACAGAAAGAAATAAGGAGAGAGAGAGAGAGAGACTATTGGATTCTAGTAGGAAATAAATAGATACACAATACATGTCTTTAAAAGTTTATTATAATAAATTCCATCTGCATTAGAGATCTAAATGGCTGAGTAGAGAAAAAGGTAAGATAAATTCTTGGCATCAGGGGTGAAAGGTGGAAGGATGAGCTACTAAGGGAAGGAGGTGTGGGAGTGGGAGAGGAACCTTTCCTGGGTGCCTCTGTCCCACAGGCCTCTCATGTACATGGCAGAGGCTGGCCCACACTTTTGAGATGGCTGATAGCATAGAGGATAGCAGGGGACGAACAGGTAGATAAATGAACACACAGGTGAGTGATTCTGAGAGCCAGACACCAGCAGCATGTGAGAATATATTTGGAAATTATTTGAATTCGTACCTCCTTTATGTCCTGGTTGCCAAAGTTTCAAGGAGAGGGAAGAAAACATTGGGATCCTATGACAATGGCAACATTTTTCTTAGGCCCTTTCTATCACTTATTCTTCACTCTCACTCTGTGATGATCAACTTTAGGTGTGCATTTTACTGGGCTAAGGGATGCCAGATAGCTGGTGGGGCATTATTTCTGGGTGTGTCTGTGAGCGCATTTCCAGGAGTGATCGGCATTGGAATCAGTGGATGGGGGAAGATCTGCACGCACCCCATGTGGGTGGGTCTCGGATTGGCTGAGGCCTGGATAGATCGAAACAGCAGAGGAAAGGCTAATTCTCTCTCTCTCTCTTCTGGAGCTGGAACAGACTTTTTCCTCCTGCTACTGGGCATCAGAAGCCCAAGTTCTCTGGCCTTTGGACTCCAAGATCTGCAACAGTGCCATGGTTTCCCTCCTGGCCCCAGTGGATTTCAGTGCTGACTAAAAGTTACACCATCAGCTTCCTTGATTCTGAGGCCTTTGGGCATGGACTGAGTCACCCTGCCAGCTACCCTGGTTCTCCATAATCATGTTAGACAGTTCCCACAAGTCCCTTCTTGTATATCTCTCTACGTATCCTATTGGCTCTGTGTCTCTGGAGAACCCTCACTAATACATATCCTTTAAGTTGGATAGAATTCTCTCCATTTACAGATGAGAAAACTGTGCCTCAGTGAGGCTTAATGAATTGTTCAAATTCGTTCAGCTATTAAATGGAGAGCCCCAGTTGGAATCCAGGCCCAACGGACATGTACTGTCTACCTGCCTTGGGTGCTGTTCTCAAGGGGCATGAGTGTTCATGGGTGGCAATGGAATCCCTAGTCCAGTTCAGTGGCACTTACCTTTTGAAAGTTTAGAGACCTCAGGACTCTCATGCTGATTGGAAATGTGCTTTTTCCTGCTTGACCCTTGATATGGTTTCACTGTGTCCCTACCCAAATCTCATGTTGAATGGTGATCCTGAGTGTTGGAGGTGAGACCTAGTGGGAGGTGATTGGATCATGGGGGTGGTTTCTAATGGTTTAGCACCATCCCCCTGGTGCTGCCTCATGATAGAGTTATCAGGAGATCTGGTTGTTTAAAAGTGTGTAACACCCCCCCCCAACCACTGCCACCCCTCTCTTTCTCCTGCTCTGACCATATGAGACCTGTTTTCTTCCCCTTCACCTTCCTTCATAATTGTAAGTTTCTTGAGGCCTCCCAGCCATGCTTCCTGTACAGCCTGTGGAACTGTGAGTCAATTAAACCTCTTTTCTTCATTAATTACCCAGTCTCAGGTAGTTATTTGTAGCAATGAGAGAATGGACTAATACACCCCTGAAGTCTACAGTTCTCCAAAGCCAAGGCTGGTTTGGAAGCTGCCAGCCTGGTGATGGTGGGGGTGGGAAGATGGGGGAGGTTCTGATAGCAACCTTAGGTTTGCCTTTATTTTTATATCAACCAATTAGGAAAGTCAATGGAGTATGGAATAAGAGACGACTGCTACTGTTCTGCCACCTCACAGAGTCATGGGAGCCAATGAGGACCTGGGGGCATACATGCAGAAGGCTCTGCAACCTACAGACTTCCAGTTCTGACTCTTTTCCCAAGCAGCCCTACTGTCAGGCAGTAAACACTGATACAGCCATAAAGGCAACTGGGTGCCACCACAGAGCCTCCCAGTGACCCCCTTCCTGAGGATCATTCATTTCTTATATTGTTTAAAAACATGGATCCAGCATTACATATGGTGCCTTTATAGGGTGGGTGATTGGCTATGGAATCAATATCATAATTGGTTTAAAACCATGCCCCTGGCTTCAGCTTATCTCTTACCCCAGTATAGCTACTTGGTGAAATAGATGTGCAGGAAGCTTCCTCTCTTTAATCATAGACAATATTCATGTACAATTAGTATCAAATATTGAACTAGGACAGTGGCTCACACACTTGAGTATGTGTATTAGTCCATTTTCATGCTGCTGATAAAGACATACCTAAGACTGGGAAGAAAAAGAGGTTTAATTGGACTTACAGTTCCACATGGCTAGGGAGGCCTCAGAAACATGGCAGGAGGTGGAAGGCACTTCTTACATGGCAGCAGCAAGAGAATGAGGAAGAAGCAAAAGTGGAAACTCCGATAAACCCATAAGATCTCATGAGACTTACTATCACGAGAATAGGACAGGAAAGACCATTCCCCATGATTCAATTACCTCCACCTGAGTCCCTCCCACAATGTGTGGGAATTCTGGGAGATACAATTCAAGTTGAGATTTAGGTGGGGACATAGCCAAAACATATCATTCTACCCCTGGCCCCTCCAAATCACATGTCCTCACATTTCAAAACCAGTCATGCCTTCCCAACAGCCCACCAAATCCTTAACTCATTTCAGCATTAACCCAAAAGTCCACAGTCCAAAGTCTCATCTGAAACATGGCAAGTCCCTTCCGCCTATGAGCCTGTAAAACCAAAAGCAAGCTAGTTACTTCCTAAATACAATGGAGGTACAGGTATTGGGTAAATACAGGTATTCCAAATGGGAGAAATTGTCCAAAACAAAGGGGTTACAGGGCCCGTGCAAGTCCGAAATTCAGCAGGGCAGTCAAATTTTAAAGCTCCAAAATGATCTCCTTTGACTCCAGGTATCTCACATCTAGATCATGCTGATGCAAGAGATGGGTTCCCATGGTCTTGGGCAGCTCTGCCCCTGTGGTTCTGTAGGGTACAGCCTCCTTCCTGGCTGCTTTCACAGGCTGGCATTGAGCGTCTGCAGCTTTTCCAGGTGCATAATGCAAGCTTTCAGTGGATCTACCATTCTGAAGCCTGGAGGACAGTAGCCCTCTTCTCACAGCTCCACTAGGCAGTGCCCCAGTAGGTACTCTGTGTGGGGGCTCTGACCTCACGTTTCCCTTCTGCATTGCCCTAGCAGAATTCTCCATGAGGGCCCCATCTCTTCAGCCAAATTCTGCCTGGGCATCCAGGCATTTCCATACATCTTCTGAAATCTAGGCAGAGGTTCCCAAACCTCTATTTTTGACTTCTGTGTACCCACAGGCTCAACACCATGTGGAAGCTGCCAAGGCTTGGGGCTTCCACCCTCTGAAGTCACAGCCTGAGCTCTACGTTGGCACATTTCAGCCACCGCTGGAGCAGCTGGGACACAGGGCACCAAGTCTCTGGCTGCACACATCACGGGGACGCTGGGCCTGGCCCATGAGGCCACTTTTTCTTCCTAGGCCTCTAGGCCTGTGATGAGAGGGGCTGCAGTGAAGGTCTCTGACATGACCTGGAGACTTTTCTCTATGGTCTTTGGGATTAACATTAGGCTCCTTGCTACTTATGCAAAGTTGTGCAACTGCCTGAATTTCTCCACAGAAAATGGGTTTTTCTTTTCTATCACATAGTCAGGCTGCAAATTTTCCAAACTTTTATGCTCTGCTTCCCTTGTAAAACTGAATGCCTTTAAAAGAACCCAAGTCACCTCTTGGATGCTTTGCTGCTTAGAAATTTCTCCACCAGATACCTTAATCATCTCTCTCAACTTCAAAGTTCCACAAATCTCTAGGGCAGGGGCCAAATGCTGCAAGTCTCTTTGCTAAAACATAGTAAGAGTCACCTTTGCTCCAGTTCCCAGCAAGTTCCTCATCTCCATCTGAGACCAACTCAGCCTGAATTTTATTGTCCATATCACTTTCAGCATTTTGGGCAAAGCCATTCAACAAGTCTCTAGGAAGTTCCAAACTTTCCCACATTTCCTATCTTATTCTGAGCCCTCCAAACTCTTCCAACCTCTGTCTGTTACCCAGTTCCAAAATCGCTTCCACATTTTTGGGTATCTTTTCAGCAACGCCCCACTCTACTGGTACCAATTTACTGTGTTAGTTCATTTTCATGCCGTTGATAAGGACATACCCAAGACTGGGAAGAAAAGGAGGTTTAATTGGACTTACAGTTCCACACGACTGGGAAGGCCTCAGAATCACAGTGGGAGGTGAAAGGCACTGCTTACATGGCGGCAGCAAGAAAGAATGAGGAAGAAGCAAAAGCAGTGACCCCTGATAAACCCATCAGATCTCATGAGACTTATTCACTATCAGAATAGCATGGGAAAGACTGACCCCCATGATTCAATTACCTCCCCCTAGGTTCCTCCCACAACACGTGGGAATTCTGGGAGATACAATTCAAGTTGAGATTTGAATGGGAACACAGCCAAACCATATCAGTATGCATCAGAATCATTTAGAGATTTTGTTAAATATATATATTTTTTAAACTCCTAGTGGGTACAGTTTATCTTGCCAAATATTATATTGCTAGGCCCAGCTCCAGAGTTTCTGTGTCAGTAGATCTAGTGTAGGGCCCCAGAGTCTGTATTTCTGAAAGGTTCCCTGCTGATGCCTATGCTGCTGGTCCAGGGACCACACTTTGAAAAGCACTGTGCCAGGCACTGAGCACTGCAAGAATTCTAGGACCTCTGCAGACTCCATGTCTGTTGATATTTTTCTGGGAAGTACCAAAGTCCAGCTGTCATAGAGCAGGATATGGGCAGCTGACAATCATCCTGGCAGTTTATTGTCACACCCCAATTTCTCAAGCACTGGGAAATCAGACTGCAGCATATTTGGTGTTTTGAAGTCAGTTATAGCTGAATCATCTAAATGCCTTTTGATAATTGCTAATTGACAGAAATAGAGTCAGAAAGTCACACCTTTTCCACTATCAGAAGACAAAAAGCAAACATGGACGTAGCCTATCTTTATTGATATATAGTTATATCTATCTATATGCCATTATACATATACTCACATTATATAGATGATATATATTTTTATTTATCATGAAATAAAAATCTTTATTGGTATATATTTATATCTATCTATATTGATATGTGTTTACATCTATCTATATGCCATTATATATATACTCACATTGCATACAAGAAATATGTGTTTGTAAACACACACACATATGAATGAGAGAGAAAAAATGCTCCATAGCAGCTGAGGATAAAACAGAAAGAGTCACACCAAGGCAGCCTCACAATTCAGGAACAGAGAAACAGTAACTCGGTGGAGGGGCAGGTGGCAGAACAGGTGCAAGGGTACCAGAGTTAAAGTCAGAGCCTGTAAGGTGTCCCAGGTGCACAGAGATAGAGACAGAAGGATCAAGCTCAGGACAGTGTGGTTAAATTACGGCAGAGAGTGGCTGGATGAGGCAGTATTTAATGGCCAAGGCCCTCACCTTCACAATTTATTGGTGAAAAATCTCATGAGAAAGGTGACTTAGCACTGCTTTGCTCATTCTAGGTGTCTGGAATTGTTTGTTTTTAAGGAGTTAAGAGCTATTTGTGACATTTCTTTGGATCTTGTTTGCATGATTATTTAAAAAGTTCAGTAACTATTTTCAGGGACTTCTCATGCAGTCATTCAAGAACTATTACACTATGTATATACTGTGCTATAGTCATTACATATCCAAGGGAATAAAAAAAGCCAGGTGTCTCCCATCATGGGGCCTATTGTCTAATCAGTGAGACTCAGTGACACAGACATTGACCAAGGAATCTCCCAAATAGAGGATAGGAACGTCCTGCTATGGAGAATGTCTCTCAGAAGTCTGAAGCAGAGTGTAGTACCAGAATGAAACCCACCTGGGCAGCTGGAGAGACAGCCCGTGGATGCGCCCCCGTACACTGAAGCCTCGACAGTGAATAGAGCTTCACTAAAGAGAAGCAGTCTTTAGTTTCACATTTCAGCAGTATTATCTCATGTCATTCTCCCAGTGGCCCTGTCAGGTGGATGATATCATCCCCAGTTTGGAGGAGGAGGTCGAAGTTAAGCAAGGGCTGTGAGCTCCACCCACACCCAGAGTTTCCGGTTCCGCAGGTCAGGGGCGGGCAGATGATTTGTCTTTCTTGATGAGTTTCCCGGTGAGGTGGCTGCTGCTGATCTCAGGACCACACTTGAAGAAACAACCTCTGAGCTAGAGCCGCAGGAGCAGCCCATTAAGAACGTGACTCCCATTTTGAAACCTGTCGTATAAGAAAGCATATGGAGTACTTGGAGTCTGTCAGGTGATGGCCAGGCTTTGCCAGATCTCTTGCTCCTGTGCATGACTCTGTCATCCTTGATGAGCAATTCCATCCTGGCTTCAAATTTCATACATCCTTTCATATCCAGTTCAAATGACATCTTCTGCTGGAAGCTTTCACCCCTTCTTCCCCCAATTTTAGCTACACTAAACTTGCGTGTCAAATTGTTGGTATCAGTTTTGGTTTTCACCATAGCCTTCCACTATAGTTATCAGTTTGCAGAGATTATGCCTAATTCATTTTTGTATTCTTGCATCATGACTTTTTATAATGTCTTGCATAAACAAAGCCTTCAATGTACATGGATTAAATGAAAATGTTAAGTATTTAAAGTCATTCAACTGTGTATTTTCACATTTTATACACTAATAAGCTCATGAAGCAATTTGAGCAGGAATATTTTCCTGTAAGTTTTAGAAAAGGAAAAAGAGGATTACAGGCACAAGTAATGTAAATGACATACCCAAGTACCATAACTGTGCAATCATGGGTCCCTGCAAAAAAACAACTGGCACGTTCAAATTTGATATGGAGGAGGGTTTAAAAACACATTGTTTACGATGACGTGTAGTGTTTAGGGAAAACAACAAAGATGAAGCAAGACCAGGAGTGAGAAGCTGTCACCACCCTGCAGCGGAGACCAAGAGGGGGCATCATGTGGAAAGAGTGCCCTGACTCTAGAAGAAAGTTAGCACCTGTGGTCATCTGCATCAGGAGAGCTGAACATACAACCCCGCCCCCACCCTTGATCTCTTGCTGAAGGCAAAGGAGTCCATGCACATGGGCCTCTGGCCTGCTGCAGAATGAAGGGGCAACAGGACACCCAGATATTGATTTCAGCCTCCAATTTCTGTGCATTCTCCTCAACCCTGCTGCTTCAACAATCTCATAAATCTTCCTGTTAAAAATGTCTACCGTGTGGAATGGAGATGGTTTATTGATAAAGACAAGACAGTTTAGTTAAATTTTAGATGGAATTGCTTTAGGAAAAGGCTCATTTTAGAATTCACACTTTCAAACAAACTTTCTGCTTTATGGATGTTAGTTTCTTAAAAAAAAAAAAAAGTCAACAAACCATAACACTGAAAACGTTGTTTCATGCTAGCTTATTACAAACTGCCTCGCTGAGCAGATTGTACATTTATACTCGATGGTAGGACTTAACATGCACTGGGATAATGATAGAAAAATGAAATGAATTTCAACAAATAATCAAGGATGCAGCTTCAAAAGACTGGTGAAATTCTTGCTATGATAATCTTTTTTTTTAAAGTCATGTATATTTTATGAGTCTGAAACAACTGATTCCAATAAGTCTTTGGGCTATGGAAGCAGAAAAGGAACACGATGTAATGTAGCATAGCATAATATATGAAGCAATCATTCAAACATAGCTTGCAGTACATACGTCAATAAACTTCTACTGTATTGAAGCCAGTGAAGTATAGGAGATATTCAAGCAGAAGATGTTTATTCAATGCATTGTAAAAAATCCATTTTTCTTTGGCTTGCCAAATGTGCCTGAGAGTTATTACTAATTTATCATGGAAAAAAAAAAAACTGTCTCTGTGATAAAGGCAGAGAAAACTGGATAATTTCTCTTCTTGCTCTTTTGAACTTTAATAAGATGCCATGGAATTGAGACTGTAATGATCATGGTTTATTGGGTGGGATCTTGCCTTGACTCAGTGGAGGTCAAACTAGTGTCAAGAACACTGGCCTGGGTGTCAGAAGACTTGGGTTCCTCTCTCAGCTCTTGGAGGAGCTAGCTGTGCCACCAAGAGCCTCTGGGGGCAAATTTAGAGAATCAGATCCTGAGCTTAGTGGTCTCTTACAGTGATGGAGTTTGTGATTCTCAGGTATGCTGGCAAATCTCTACTGTGTTCTGTAGGATCTCCTCTGGGCCAGCAGCTTTCTCATTTCCTAGCGGGGAGTGCTCACTCATCACAACAGTTGACTGACAGTGACTCCTTTCCACCTGCCTCTGAACAGCTCAGACAGCAAAGGATGCCATAGAGAACAGTGACTTGCGAAGCCCCAAATGATAGGTCTAGAGGAGTTTTCAGGTATAAATTGGAGAATCTAGTGGAATAGTTGTTGTATTCGATTTCCACTGCTACATAAAAAATTATCACAAACTTAGCAATTCGCATTTATTATCTCATGATTTCTGTGGGACAGGAAGCCAGGCATAGCTTAGCCAGGTTCTCTGCTCAGAGTCTCACAAAACTGTGCTCAAAATATCAGCCAAAACGCTTTTTCTTTAGAGGATTCATGGGAAAAGGTCTGCTGCCAAGCTCCTGCAGGTTGTGGGCAGAATTCGTTTCCACATGGCTGCAGAACTCATGGTTGCTTCCTCCAGGCCAGCAGGGGAGCATCTCTCTTGAGGGAGGGGCCAGTCCCTTTGTCAAAAGCTTTCACTAATTGTGTCCTGCCTGCCCAGCATAATCTCCCTTTTGATTAAGGTCTTTTTTGATTTGAGCCCTTAATTACATTTGCAAAATCTCATCACCTTTGCCTTATGGCAGAACTTCATCATGGAATGGCACCCTTTTTAATCAGAACTCCCTCTACACTCAAAGACAGTAGAGTATTCAGGGTGTAGACACCAAAGGGCAGGGTGTTGGGGGACATCTTAAAATTTCTATCCAAATCTGAAAAAAAAGGATACTTTATATATTCCATTCATCATTCAAGACCAAAAGTTCTAATTCTACTTCCTTGAGAAAGTAGTCGTAACTAATGCTCCCATCTCCTGAACTCTCCTGACATGGCTGGACCAGTGCTTTGGTCACCACTATATTCTGTGTTGTGTTGATAGTTTATCATTTCTCTGATTGGTTTCTCCAAAATTGTCTGCAAATTATGTAAAAACAGAGATCAGGACATTTAAATCTAAATTGTATTTATATTGAGCCAGCCAACTTATAGATGTAGTAGATAGTAATGAATGACTGATTGCTAGTATTATAAAAGTACTTGATATGTATACAGTTGTGCAAAGTTTATAAATCACTTTCAAACGCTTTATTTCACCTGATAACTCGGAAAGGTGAATACTGCAGAAAGTACTTACTAAAACATACTTTAGTAGCATAAAAAAGACACACTTCAAATCAGCCATGTTGTAAAATGTGTAACATATAAGCAAAATATGAAGAAAACAGTTTTTGCCTAAATTATACCTGTCTTTGCTTAGATTTTTTATAATTACTAGAATACTTCTAGGTTAGCAAAATTCTACTTTTTGTTTACTTTTTAAAACCCTCTGTTTTATTAATGTTCCACAAAAATAGGCACATTTGTATTTAAGAAAACAACTTTGGGGAGGGATAGTCAAGTGGATGGATGAATCAATCAGCATAAACTAGACTATTCTCATTTGTGAATGTGTTTCCTCAATTTTGTCAGTTCCAGATCAGAATATTTTTTTTCAGGATCATTTTACTTTTATTTAAATTCTTTGTGGCCGCATCAGAATTTGCTGACTACAGATTCTGATATTGTAAGTTTTCTTTAGGGATCTTTTTTTTTAATTTAACTTTTATGTTAAGTTCAGGGGTACATGTGTAAGTTTGTTATATGGGTAAACTTATGTCATGGGAATTTGTTATATAGATTATTTCATCACCCAGGCATTAAGCCTAGTATCCATTAGTTATATTTCCTGATCTTACCCTCCCCTTCCCTCCTCCCTCCAGTAGGCCCCAGTGTGTGTTGTTCCCCTCTGTGTATCCATGTGTTCTCATCATTTAGCTCCCACTTACAGCGAGAACATGCAGTATTTGGTTTTCTGTTCCTGAGTTAGTTTGGTAAGGATTGTGGTCTCTATCTCCATTCATGTTCCTGCAAAAAACATCATCTTATTCTTTTTAATAGATGCATAGTATGCCATGGTGTGTATTTATCACATTTTCTTTATCCAGTCAACCACTGATGGGCATTTAAGCAGATTTCATGTCCTTGCTGTTGTGAATATTTCCACAATTACCATACGCATGCATGCGTCTTTGTGATACAAAGAATTATGTTCCTTTGGGAATATACCTAGCAATGGGATTGTTGGATTGAATGGTATTTCTGTTTTTAGGTCTTTAAGGAATCGTCACACTATCTTCCACAATGGTTAAATATTCCCACCAATTAGTGTATAAGCATCCCTTTTTCTCCACAACCTTGCCAGCATCTGTTTTTTGTTTTGTTTTGTTTTGTTTTACTTTTTAATAATAGTGATTATGACTGCTGTGAGATGATATCTCATGGTGGTTTTGATTTGCATTTCTCTAATGATCAGTGATGGTGAGATCTTTAAATGATTATTGGCAGCACGTATGTCTTCTTTTGAAAAGTCAGACTTAAGATTTTAAAGTAAAAATATTCAAATAGTATAGAACTGTTAATTGTGTCAGAACTAATACCATGAGAAAAATAAGTATAAATCTGCAGATTTCATTAAAAATATATAAGGAGAATGTTAGTATAGCAAATGATTCACTTAAAAATATTGTAAGCCACATGATGCTGACCAAGGTAACATTTCACCTCTCCCTTTACATAGAGATCATGGTTCACCAAGCATTTCCTGAGTGGCAGAAAGGCCATGGGAGGCACAAGAGGAATGTGGCAGAGTCCCTGACCTTAAGCAATTTTAACCTGCATGACCCCCATGCAATTAGCTATAATCAGATGTTATGAGGGTGAGATCAAAGCAAGTTGCATTTTGAGCCCAGGGAAAGGCTCTAACCCCCCAAAATGGAAGAAGAGGACATCTTACTGGAAGGGTAAGGGTAAAGAATGGAGAGCACAACATTCTAAGCAGAGGGAAGAGCACTTACAAATGCACAGTGGTGCAAAAACGATCCCAATCTATTAAGAAAGCCAAATAATTTGATTAGAGTAAGGAAGGTGAGAAGGTGAGAGACTGGACTGAAGAGATAGACAAAGAACAAATACATTGCTAAGAACAGCAACATGTTCTGATACATGACGATTAGAACACTAAGCCATCGACTTCATTTAGACTCGGTGTACTGTATGTAAACATATAGTACACTAACACATTTAGACATCACTAGGACCATAGAGAGCTACTGAAATATTTTAATCGTATTTTTAATTGTAAATATTTACTCTGAAAGTTACAGGAAGGATACATCTTTAAGTTGTGAGTAGTGAAGATGGAGTAATTACTAAGAATATGACTGCAGTAACATGAGTCAAAAAACATCAGCCTTAACTAAAGCAATGCCGTCAGAGAAGGTGTATTTAGGTTTTTTTTTTTTTTTTAGAGATGGAGTTTAGATCTTGTCACCCAGGCTGGAGTGCAATGGTGCGATCTCAGCTCACTGCAACCTCTGCCTCCAGGTTTCAAGCGATTCTCCTGTCTCAGCCTCCCGAGTAGCTGGGATTACAGGCGCGCCACTATGCCCGGCTAAGTTTTTGTATTTCTAATGGAGACGGGGTTCCACTATATTGGCCAGGCTGGTCTGGAACTCCTGACCTCAGGTCATCCACCCGCCTTGGCCTCCCAAAGTGCTGGGATTACAGGCGTGAGCCACCGCACCCAGCCAGTATTTTTTTAAGAAATAAAATCTATCAGATTTGTTGGTTAATTCAACATTTTTAGGTTACACCAAGGGAAACTGGAAGGGGAAAAGGGTAAGGCCAAGATTTCTCACTCAAATAGCTTGGCAGGTTTTGGGACTTTCATTGTGATAAGGAAACAGAAAGAAACAGATGTTGTAGGAAAAGAATGAAGTTATTTTTGTAATGTTGAATTATGGGCATCTGTGAAACTCAAATGGAGATGTGGGGCAGGCAGTTAGATGTAAAGGTCTGAAACTTTGAGGAGGGTTTAGGTAGTGCTGAATTTGGTAAAGAAGGGAGAGGACAACATTCTACCCAGAGGGAAGAGGACTTAGAAATGTACAGGAGTGCAAAAATGCTCACGGTATATTGAGAAAGCCAAATAATTTGTTTAGAGTAAGGGGGGCGAGAAGGTGAGAGACTGGATTGAAAAGGACAAAGAACATACACGATTAATATACTACGTGGAAAGGTAAGTTCAGGTTTTTATTAGGTTGCCCAGAAATAATGAATGCTGTGGGGAAAGGAGAGGAAATACAGCATTTAAACAGTATATGTGAGAAGAGAAACTGAGAAAGACTTGGAAGCAATGACCGTGAGAGTGTGGCCCCCAGAATGCTGCTATGGAAATTTGCACTAACCCGACGTCCTCACCTGCATTTCTGGGCTCTTCTGTATATTTCAAATGCCAATTAGACGATATTTCTGCTTGGCTCAGAGATTTTTAATGGCTCCCTATTGTTCTCAGAATGAGGACAAGCACCCTCATCAGGCCTCACAGAGCTTCACTGTCACACATTGCTGCTTTCAGTCCCATCTTCTCTTACCTCTGGTGCTTAGAGGTTTATCTTTCTTTCTTTACATCCACCATTTTCCCAAATGCAGTCCATAACAACGGTGTTCTCCCATCAACTCTCTCTCAGTTTTTATGTCTCCAGACATCCTTCCCTAATGGAAGCCCTTCCAGAAGTATCTAGGAATGGCTTTGTGCCTCTCCTCTGTGCCCTCATGGATTTCATCAGGATGTGTCATGTTACGAGTGATGTCAGTGAAGATGAATATACAAGAATGAACTGAAAGTGAGACACTGAAGGCCAGATGATCAGTTTGGAAGCTGCAGTGATCCATGTCCAGGGGTGGTGTGGTTCTGGGCTAGAGCAGTGTTACCAGTTAGGGTTGTTTGGGTTGCAAGCAACAGATACTAAAACTAGATAACTTAAGCAAAAGGTGAAGTGAGGGAAAGATATTGACTAGCTCAAGAAATCTACAGAACAGCTGGAGAACTAGGGGTGAAATAATGAGGAGCCAGGGAATGCCTAGAGCCTCGTAAGCCACAGCAACCCTCTCATGTGAGCACTGCTGGATTCGAGTACCTCTCACAGTGTTCGTTCTGTCTGCTACTTGGCTCAGACTTTAAAGTCTAGGATGGGACCACAGCATTGACCCGTGTGGAGTTGCATGTTTGATCCTTTTGGGAGAGAAGAGAAAGACACTGTTTAAAAACAGTGTCAGTTGTTGACTGTCGCTTCCAATAAAGACAAGTGGTTCAATGAAGAAAAGAAGCGATTCCCTTAGGGAAATGAAAGCAGGCCTCATATGAGAAACATGGTTCTCAGAAGGAGTAATCAAGAGATAGGAAGGCTTGTGTCAAAAGGAGGTGGGATTCATGCTAAATGGTTTTGGTTTTAATCACTAAGAAATAGTCACTCTGCGGTGTAGAAACATAGAGAATGGATTCTTGTTGCAGCTGTTAAGAAGGAGGAACCAACAGGTCCTGGTGATGATCTTATAGGAGAATGCTGTCATGCTTTGAAGGTAGTCTTCATTCAAGGAAAAATGCACCATCTTTTCCTTCGAGAGATTATATTCGAAGCCACTTGGTCATGTTTTCAAATTTCACATTACTTTTTCCTCCAAATTTTGTTTATGTAGAGATGAGACATAAAGAATGGTGCGCAGTGACTTCCGGGAGACAGGAAATACATCACGGGAGTTAATCATACCCAGCTTAATTATTAAATTCATTTCTGGAGAAAAGGATGGGTCCTCCAAATTAGAATCTATGAGATGCTCTCAGGGAAAAGACTCTGTACCAGGAGCCACTGACATGCTGGTGTTGGGTTTCTGATCTGGGAGTTTCTGTTGGGCCATAAATTCATTGTCTGTCTTAGAATAAGTTACTTAGTTTCTGTAACTGTAAAGTGTTTTGATCAAAATCCAATGACTCTTCTCAGTTTTGAATAGTACCACTCAATTATATAGATACTTACATATCGACCATTTTATTGTAAATTCTTCACTTCACAGAACTGTCTTCAGAAAACTGGAGAACAAGCAAAGCATTCAAGATGATTGAACTAAAACTCAGTTTCTTAACAAACACTTGATGGACAGATAAAGTGTGCCAGATATTGAGTTGTACATGGGTAAAAACTTATCTTTATTCTGATAAGACAATGTCAATAAAGAATATACAAAGTTCATTTAAAAATTTATAGAATGTCTGACATTAAGTGGGGAAAGTATTATTTATAGATGATAGGAAGATAGAAACTTGTAGAAAGTTTATTCATATGGTAAGCATGAATCCGTCATTTCCTTGAAAGATCTTTCCTTGGGAATGACTCATTCTCTCCAGCAAACACACTTGAGGATCAAGGAAACACTTCTGATCTCCTATAAATAGCGTATATAACAGTATGTACCTGTGGAAGAAATAAATATTTGCCTCCAATTGTTTGGCTCCATATCCCAGTAACAAATGTTTTCTTTGAATTATATCACAAATTGTGCCTGATCATTCATTATTTAAGAAGCCAAACTGGCCTCCATTGAAACAGAATCGTGGTTCTATGATTCCATGACTCCATTTACAGGGACAACTTGAAGAGAAACTTAAAAGAGCTGCTCCCTGTCTCACCTCAGCAAACATCCCCTTGTGTGTGGCTGGGCCTGGCAGCTAAGAGTGGAATATGCTAAAAGGTGAGAGGGACCAGATGTCTCAAAACTGTTACAGATCAAAACCAAAGTAACTGAAGCAAAGCTATGTGCAGAGGGTGGACAGGGAAACTGAAGCAAAGCTATATGCAGAGGGTGGACAGGGACAAATCTGAAAATAAGAGAATGCCTCTAAGAATAAGGCAGACTGGATTGCAATCTGTGTCCTGTGTGGACACATGGAGGCCTGTGGGAGCACAGCCCACGGAACTGAAGTAGCCATGGCTTGTTGTAGCCGTGTGGCATCTGGTTCAGATTAAATTAAACTAGGGAAGCCTATGATAAAGTATCTTTACTTTCTTCTGTAAGGTCCCCTGAACTTGCTACTCATACTGACTCTTTACTTCCTAGAAATTAACACAGAGACGGAAAAAAGAGCAGTTATAAAATTCACAGATTCACAAAAAAAAGCAAAATGTTCTCTCTTTTTTATCCAAGAGAGGCAAATCTATATATAGCACTACAATCCTAAGGAGGACATCACGTAATAGAATGTTTAACATTTTCAACAACATTTGTAAGGTATATGCAATGTTAAGTTTTAAAGTCCTGTTTTACACAATATTCTTCTACTATGTTCCTTCTGAAGGATTTCTGATGCTGTATAGCAGTCAGCCTTTTTGTTTGAAACAGCACAGGAGAAACTGTACTACATGGGTTTTATGTGTGACTTCCCTTCTGGGGTCTAAGTGCTTGAGATCAGGAAGAATGGCTAATATTTAATCATTAAATAGCCATGGAATTGTAACCACATCATTAACCTAACTCACTTTTATATAATGTACATATATAGTTATTTGTTATTATTGAATGTATGTGTACAAACACAAACACACACAAACACACACACACACACACAGCTTTTTTTTGTAAATTATAGAACACTGTTAATATGGTCTTAATATTTGTATGTTCGGATCCTAGTTCCTGACGTCTTGAAGTGGTGTTTTCTATGTCATGGGTCTGATGGCTGGGAGATAATCATTTTATAACTGACTCTCCCCATGGTGTCCCCACACTAACCCACACTGAAACTCATCTGCCACTGCCCACCCCCTCAGCCAGCCTGGAGCAATCCTCCTGCTGCCGTCTATCCCTGTCAGCTTGACGTCTTTCTATTCAACAGCATTTTTAGTCTTGTCTGCAAACTTAGAAATGACACAGTGCACCGCCTCTTCCGGATTAATAAGTAAAATAAGAAATAAGATTCATCCTGACAAGTATTTTGTAAAATATTCATTAGTCCTTAAACATCTTTAAAGAAACTTGTTTTTATTGTTCTTGGTGGATTTTTTTTAGCAGTTTCATGATAATTGAGATTGGAGTAATTTTAGATTTGCATGTTTGTTAACATACTTTCAAAGGAAAAATAAAAGTATAGAGTAACAAAATATTGGATCTGAAGATGTAGTAGGAAGACTTTAGAGAAACACAAAGCTGTGAAGTGACCCTTACAGAAGTGTCCAAGATTTAAAAAGCTGCACCAGAGAGAAACAGTGAAAGACGAAACAGAGACAGAGAGAGACAGAGAGAAAGATGGAGGAAGGGAGAGAAAGAGACAAAGAAGAGGCAAAAGAAACAAAGATAAAGACAGACAGAGACAGAGAAAGAAGAGGAAAGAGAAAGACAGAGATGGAGGGAGAAAGAGAGGCAAACTGAGAGAAAGAGGGAGAGAGCTTAAAAAACAAACATGGAGCTGCCTTCAGCCTGGGTGCCCTGAAGGAAAAGGGCCAGCTCTGCAGTCTGTGTGGGGCTGGAGTAGAGGGGAGCAGAAGGGAGCGGAAACAAGGACTCACCCCCTTTTCCTGATTCAGCTGCGGTTCCTTTGCCATTTCCTGTAGCCGGTAAGAGGGCTTCTAAAGGGTCCCTGGGAACAGCTGTGTGGCCAGCGCCTGCATAACCCATCCTCTCTTCACCTGTGCTCTGTTCAAGGCTCCTGGAAACCCTGCAGAAAATGCACTTCCTTACGTGTTAACCTCTATCACCACCTAATTCAGGGGACTAAAAGATTTGCAACGAAATCAACATATTACCTATAGTTGAGGCTTCTTGGAGAGGAATCCACCTTCCCCCTGCGCATATACACCCAGTTGGCCCAGCGCGTTTGGGGCACGGCAGGTGTCTGCGATGGCATCAGGCTCACATGTCCAATGGCCCATCGTACATCACCTGTATCTGGGGAGGCTCCCCAATCAACATGCATGTGAAGGTGAATATGAAGGATTAGCCAAGCACAAATGATAATGATTGCTACCATTGGAGTAAATGTTATATTAATTCAGCTATTTACAAATATCAGAGGTTTTAAGACTTCGAGTAGTATTGAAATGATACAGAAGGGCTCCTTCAGTTAAACCCTCCAGCGTTGAACAGGGAACCAGAGTGGTGCTAGCTCACCAATTTTTAAAGCTGTGGTTTGTTTCTGTTCCGGAATCTGAAGATGGAGCATCTTTGATTTCAATCTTTTATCTTCACATCAATCTAAAGCCAGTTGATAGGTATCTAGCTAAGGTTGCCTCTGTCTCCTGCATTTATAGATTGTTGGAGCTATATTAATTTGCATGAATTTGGTAGTTTACAAACGGACACAGGGTCCTTTCACAATGTTTTTTTTTTTTTTTTTCTCCATCAAATCCTCCATAGGCCTCTATGTGATCAGCACATTTCCAGCTTAGTATCCAGGGAGACATTTCTAGATTCATCATTATCTTAGTATCTGCTCCACATGACATCAATTTGCAGAGGAAAAGTCTTGAATCAAGTGGCTCCAATTTGTTGTATTTTTGAAAAACTTCACAGTTTATAAAGTGCTATGGAAATTTTATCATATTCAATCTAAATCATATCTCTTAAGATCTATAGTAAAATGGTACAATCCCTATTTTACTAATAAAAAACTATGTTGTGAAGTGTTAAATGCTCCCCAGAGGGCAAGGACAAGCTCTGGCTTTTCCAGTTAGGTAAGTTTGCAAGATGATCATTCTCAACTTCCGTCAAACTTTCAACGTGCCCTCACTAACTACCAAGGGAAACGTGAGCATGCGGAATCAGAAACTGGCTCTCTTTGGCTTTGTGAGTCAAGGCTATGAACTCAGTGAGTTTCTTTATTTTCCACTGCAGCTCCAGGGTAGTCTTGTGGTCGTTAATGTAGGAGTTGACGAGGTGCTGCTTTCCCCTTTTGAAAGCAAATGCTCGACAGAAAACCACGTGATGTGTGGCTACCTGACCAACACCCAGCCAGCATTTTGTCAGTTCAGAATCATTAAGTGGACATCTTCCCTTCTGGGCCATGCACACTTGCATTTCCGTGCCTCCTTTCAGAAGAAGGTATGTTGGTGGGAGCCACTTACTGCTGCCTCTCCAGGGCTTTACAGGTGCACCTGTGTTCTCCACACTGTAGCTAAGTCCAGTTCTCTGTTCCTTGTCTAGGATGAGACAACGCAGCTGTCACCTCTCTATATTCTAGAGCATTCGTTTAGAATACATTCTCCTGGGTTTCCTATACCCAGGAGCTTTCTGGACAGATATTTTTTTAAACGTACTCAGGTCCTCCAGACGTAAATCAAATGCCGGCTGCTTTTGTAATCACTTGTTTTCTTTTGAACCTGGAAATCACATGTGAAATTTTATCTTCCTAAAATATAAGTTTACATGGCTATTTTATTATCAGATTCCTTTATATATCTAATCCATAAAACTTTGTTCACCTGTAAAATGGGTTTAATGATGTCTGCCTGATTTATTGCACAGTGTTTCTGTGTCATGTCTTGCTATGCTTAAATTATTGATTGATATAAAATGTCCATTCTGAAACTGCACTCACGGTGACTACCAGTGCAAACCTACACATATATATTATCGCGTGCCTGCATAGGTTTTATTGTCACCAATATTTTGATCAACAGGAATTTATTGAACTGGCAAAGAATAGGTGAGGAATAAATTAAAAGTTGTAGGGTGGTTCCCCTGCCCTCTAGCTGCTCAGAGTGCAGCAATGGAGCATGAACTCTGGAGCCAGACTGGCTCCAGAGTCAGCACCCTTGGTTTGGGTGCTGACTCTGCCACCCTCTCACTGAGTGATGCTGGACAAAGTGTTTTGTTTCTGCTGGCCTCAGTTACCTCATCTGTGGAATGGCCACAGCAACCATCCCTAAACTACAGGGCTGCTAGGGGGATTCAGTGAGCTCTTTCATGTATACCACTTTGAAGAATGGCTTGTACCTGATAAATGCTATAAGCGTTTCTTAAATATATAAAAAATAGATACTCTAGTGAAGAAAACAAATGTATGTTATATAATTTTACTGTAATCAAACAGCAGGTGGGGAATTTCTCAAGTACTGCCTATGTTAAAGGAAAGATGAGCTGACAGGACAAACGAAAAGGAGACTATTTGGCATGCACCTGGAATGTCATCCCAGGCAGATCGTGCCTGGAGAATGGCCCGCAGTGCAGTACAACTGCATAACGGGAACCCCAGGAGAGGGTTGGAGGGCTGTGCTAGAGAGGTGGGCAGGCTCATTAGCCGGGCCTGGGGGCGTGCACCTGTAATCCCAGCTACTCGGAAGGCTGAGGCAGGAGAATTGCTTGAAGCCAGGAGGTGGAGGTTGCAGTGAGCCGAGATTGCGCCATTGCACAGCAGCCTGGGCAACAGAGCGAGACTCCATCTCAAAAAAAAAAAAAAAAAGAAAAAAAGATAGGAGGGCAGGCTCTCCTGGCCACAATGAGAAATCAGACCCCTTTCTCCTCTTTCAATTATCTGACTCTTGTTTGGAATTTCTGCTCTAAAACTTGAAGTCTGAGGGGAAATGTTTGCTTGATTTGTGTTTCCTCTGAGATTGAATTTGACTGGAGATAATGCTGGCATACCCAAAAGCTGCATGTCTGCAAATATCTGCCAGTTCTATTCTTGAAAATTGACATATGTCCACATTCTATGGAGGGATGCTTTTGCCATCCAATTAGAAATAATGGAGCCCAAAATATTACACAAGAAGTCAATTCCCAAGAGCTAACAGTGTCCCATACCTAGCACCGTGGCCCAGGGGAACCCAGAGAGCAACTTTCTTCCTCCAAATGGACATAACAAGCAGATACTTCCAATACCAACTGGCTTTGCTGCTCAATTTTCAGAGGATTCCTATCTCTGATAAAGGGGTGACTTCCACACTTGCTTCAACAAACCTACACATAGATTTAGAACAATGGCTTCTGTCTCACATAATTGTTCCTTAAACAAGTGCTCTCTTGATTGGAAAAGTGATGATTTTATTTCATTTTATTTTTAGAAAAAAAAAAAAAAAACAACTCACTGAGCACTGGATGCCGAGGACAGCTGGAGTGCGTGGGACGTGGGACGCTATTTTTTCCTAGCTGCTTTGGGAACCAAGCAGATGGGTGGCTACTTGATGACATCAGGGGCCGTGGATGGTGCATTCCAGCTGCTGACCACGTGAACACGTTTACTATGGGCAAAGAAGAGAATTTCCCTCCTGTGCTCTGCTTCTCCCTTGGTCCCAGCTTTCTTAGATTGTTTTTCTGGGCTACTGAAATCATGTCTGCCTCCTTCTCTCTGAAATAGACAGCCGTGGAGAGTCTCCATGGGGAAAAGAATTTCCAGGTACTTTTTGTGAAACATGCAAAAGGGCTTTGCAGGATTCAGGTAACTTGGTCAGAGCACGGAATTTCTAAATGAAGCAGTGCCGTCAACTTTCTCCCAAGTTGTGTAGATAAGACAAAGCAGCACTCTCAGGAGAACTTGGCTCACAGCAGAGGGTTGGAACTGAGTTTCCTGCAATCACAGCGGGAAGGTCTGAGGTCGTCCTCCTAGTCGTAGACATTCCTCTGCTGTTGGAATGGAAACCAGTAATGAAAAGATAACACTGTATATGCATATTTGCACTTTACAGTTTGCAAAGAGCTCTATACTTTACACATGACAAATGTGATTTCAAATACTCTCAGCTAAACACCAACTACTGGGGCCTCTTGTGTTTGCAAGACAGCCAAGCCTTCAGACATAGGCTCAATATTTCATGGCTGATGAGATGTAAAATCCTCTCCTACGATAAAAGCGTCTGTGAATGTGTGAGTGACAAGCGGCATGGCGTCGTGAAACACGTGGGCTCCAGTCCTGGCTGTCCCAAGTCCCTGTCTGAGTGACAGTCTGCTCATCTGTTGAATGGGGATTATTCCCCGCATTGCCCACCTTACAGAGTTAGGTTGGGTCAGAAGAAAATCCATTTGAGAAACTGCCTTGGAAATTACAAAGTTTTATGTACATGTTACTAATATTACGAGTAGTCTAAGGCTGACATACTCTCAGGAATATCATGATTCTACATAGAATCTTTATCAAACAATAAACCTAGACTTCCCAAAGACCTTATCTCTTTGTTAAAACAAGAACACTTTATATCACATCCTCTTTGGCATGTCCCTCAGAAAAGGCCTGGAACAAAACCATGTAGACAGAATTCGGTCTGTCTGGTGCTTTTGGCATTGCATTTTTTTTCCTCCCTGTATTTCTCAGTTAAGCTTGACAATATCCCTGTGAAGTAGGTAACACCACTGAGACTTCACCTTTGATGAACCAATGCTTAGAAATTTGAAGATTTCTCCAAGACTCAGCTAGGAGGAGCCAGGATTGGAACCCATGCCTTCTGATCCTGACAACTGAGGCATTGTCAGTGGTCGGCTTTCTTTGGGGGATCCAACAGGCTCTGGTTCAGTCTCTCTTGGGAGCTTGCTGCTTTAGAAAACCTTTTCTCATTTCTGTTTGGTCATATAAGATTTCATCTCTGGCTTCCCAAGAGTGTCTGTGGGAAGGGGACTTGAAGCCAGTTTGGAGTTTTAGCAGAAACTTCTCCAGTACAAGGCAGGTACTCAGGGGTGGGTGCAGACTTGATTTTACAAGTACATCTGTTCTGTTTATTTTTGCTTCTTTGCAGTATTATCAACTTCTGCTCCATATGGGTGATCCATATTGTGCCTTGGTGAAATGATACCACATTATGCTTTTATGCCTTTATCATCAAACACTACTCATGAAAAAATCACCAGGTTTGCCTAGGTTCATCTGTTCAATTTATTTTTCCCAAACTTTATTTTGAATAAAACACCTACGGTAAATGTGATTTATGTAAATGAATAAAACAAAACTGTTATATAAGCTTTTTTGACATCATTCAGTCCCATCCTGTCGGGGCGCCACTATACAAAATCCTCTGGCAGCATGTTTTCCATAGGATTATATTATTTCTGAAATCACAGAGCCAAAGAGATAAAACTATAATATACTTTCAAATGCTTTAATTTAATTTTTTCTCTTCTCTCCCCAAGCTTCCCATATGGAGGAACTCCAATATTTTAAGAGAAGCTTTTACTTATGAGAATCTTGCAGCACTATTCCAAGTGCCTGTAGCTATTCCTCTCTCTCATACTCTCTGCCTTTCTCTATTTTTCTCACACCTCGCTCCCTGATTTTATTTAAAGAATGGCAATCTATCTTTCCTTCCCCCTCCCTCCTTTATTGTTATATTTTCTTACTTTCTACCCCCGGGACCCTGAATGGAAGAATTTTCATTTTCCAAGCTGGTGCTAGGGGCCAAGTCCTGTGCCCTGGATTGACACACATCATCTCACGTATTTCACACGATGCACAGACCTGGCAGGCGTTCTTATCTCTACTGGGCAGATGGGAAATGAAGGCTCGGGAAGCTGAAGGGCCTGCCGGGCTCAAGGGCACAGCACTAGACTAACCGTGGTGCCACTGAACTTGGGGACATCCATGTGCACACAGGCTGTCTTGGAGGATAAATACCTTTGCACTCACTCGTCCACTGATGGAGACCACCATGTGTAGTTAATTCCCTGGATGGCAAGCCCTGGCTTCTGCTAACCGAGGCTCGCCACATGGAAGACCCAATGGGTCATTTCATCCTGAGGAAGCTCCCGAGGCCCTAAATGTCAGCCTGCACTGGATCCTTTGTTCCATAAGGCAAGGAAACTGAGTCCCAGAGAGAAGGTCATGGCCTGCCCAAAGCAACACATCTAGCAATACGAAGTGTGTGATAATGAGATCTTTCAGCTCTGTGTCCAGCGTGCATTTCCTTATCACCTAACACTCAATTGAAGACCCACACTGGCCCCAGAATGAAGAAGAAGTAAACCACTGATTAATTCACTAAATATTAGTTTACAAGAACTTCTTAAAGTACATTTCTTATATCAAATGAGGTAATAGACATTTACATTTAACATAGTATATGAAAGCTTTTTCAAATTATACATTAGTTAAGTCCATGTTATTTTGGTTGTTGTAAATGTGAACATTTAAGAACAAAAGTGAATTAAACTTCATCTTTCCATCATAAACAAATGTCAGCTGGTTTGGGTACCTTTGGCTCGTTTTTTTCCTGTTTGTTGAGAGCTCTGTCTTATATCAAAAGTTGAATTTCCATTACTATTGAGAAATCTTCTACAAGATTTCTCAAAGAGTTCTTTAAATTTTGTTGTAATTTCAGACACAATATTCAAACACTGAACTCTTCAGCCCAGTGATTTTCTTGTGGATTACTCATCAGAAGATACACACTCACTACAGTAACTCCAGAGGCTATAAATCCCTGGAAAGTTCATTCGAATGACAAATTTCTATATCCTCATTTTCCTAGAACCAGGATAGAAAGTATTGAATATTTCTGAAAGTCTCTCTCACTGCGGAAGAGCAGGCAAAATTAAAAAAAAAAAAAAATCAAGATTCTTGAGTAGAGAAGAGCTAGAGATAGGCTGATATTTTTCATTCCATAATACCTGGTGAAACTGCTTAGCCTAAAGGTAGTCATGAGAACACTTAGTCCCAATGTATACTGTATCTCTCAAATGGTAACTGCAAAAGAGTAGTTGTACATTTGGTGGCCACTAAGCAGATATCCTGAGCATTACTATTTTAATACTTACTTCATTTGCTCAGAATTCCTGCTCAGCATCAGTGTTTGGGAATCTGTTTTTAATTATGAAAACTGAGGTTCTATATTGCTTTTGTTCTTCTCTTTTTGCCACATTTCTGCTGCAGGGGAAAAATGTGCTCTCAACAGCCTGAAAACCTGGCTGAGGACTCCTTCCTAGCTCAGCCCCTGATGCTCATAGGAAAAGGATCAACATAAAATCATTTCTGTTTCAAAGTGCAACTTACTCCTCATAATAATTGCTATCCTAAGTAAGGTGGTATTTTTTTCTCCTACACAGTTGGTATTTGGCATTTAACAATGCAACGCCTCACCTCATTCACTGCCTGGACAATGAGAGCTTTAAAGTGTTACAGTCATGGAAGACCTTCTGAAATGTTTTACCTTAATTAAGAGTGAGGAGTTAAAAAAGTTTGGCCAGGAAAAGGCAGAGGCAAAATCCTGAGTCCAGAGTCACAGTCTAGCAGCAGTGGCCCCTGGATGCACCATTGCTTTACATGCATGAGGTGTTCCACATGGATCGTGTAGCAGTTGGGCAAAGAAGGTGTCCTCCTTGTATTGTAGCTGATAAAGCGGAAGCTTAGAGATGCAAGTGACTTGCTCAATTCCTGCTTCCAGCACATTCAGGTATTCTCACACCCGGATCTCTGCTCTCTTTCCTCTTTCCGCATCTTAATTCCTTTCCAGATTTGTACCCATTTTGCTTCAGATTTGGTGACACACTCATAGAGATTATTGGATTGATCTATTACTCAATATTCTCCCAGAGAGAATTGCAGCCAGCAGGAACATTCATTGTAGACCCACGTGTTAGTCAACAAGCTCTACCTTGAACCCTGTCCTGGACTAGCAAGTAATGAATTACACATTTAATTTCAGTACTCCAGTTGACCCTTGATTCCCTCAGTTGGCAGAATCCATTTTCCTAGACTTTAGAACAAGAGAGAAACACTTGTTCTCTCCCAAAAATACCCAAGTCAACAAATGAAAACATGAACTTCAAAGGATGACTTCAAGCCTAGAGTCTGGAGGAAGAGGACAGAGTGGCTTTGGGAGTTATTCAACCACTCTAACCATATTTCCTCTAATAAACGAGTATACTAGTGCTTAACGTACCACATTCTTTTGAGAACTTTTTAAGTTAATGCACTCAAAAGTGCCAATATTCTCACCAGTGCAATGGAGAGCATTGTAGTACTTTGAGATGACATTGCTTTCACCAACTGAGCCAATCCTACTCCTACGTTTGTTTCTATCACCATGTAAGTTAATGTAGGTTTAAAATCTCAGGCTTCCAAGAAAGAGTACTAGAGTCTCAGGAACTATCCTCATTTCTACCTTGCACTTCCTATACTCCACGCCTAATTCTCTAGTTTCTATTTGAGATATGACTCCTATATGTAACCACACTCTCCAGCCCTCATCTCACTTTCTCTGTGGAGTTTTAAGGCCTCCATTGTCAAGTACTCATTATTATTTCACATCTGTGCAATTGCAGTTGCCAGCAGTGTCTTGCAACTCTGGCCCCCTTTTTTAAATAAATATTTTAATTATGTTTTGGGTTTCTAGCAAAATTGAACAGAAGCTGCAGGTATTTGCCATATTTTCCCTGCCCTCACACATACATAACCTCCCACTATCAACATCTTTCACCAGAGTGGGAAATTTGTTACAGTTGATGAACCTATATTGATACATCATTAGCACCCCAAATTCATACGTGCCATGGCTTTGGATAAATCTGTAATGGCCTGTATTCACCATTATAGTATCATACAGAATAGTTTCACTTCCCCCAAAATCCCCTGTGATCCACCATTCATCCTCCCTTCTCCCCAGTCCCTGGGAACAATTACATTTTTTCTGTCTCCACAGTTTTGCCTTTTCCAGAATGCCATTTACCTCGAATCATATCTTATGTAGCCTTTTCAGATTGGCTTATTTTACTTAGTAATGTGCATTTATGTTTCCCCCCTTGTCTTTACATGGCTTAAAGTTTATTTTCTTTGTACTAAATAGTATTCTATTGTCTAGATTACCAGTTTTTTTGTGCATTTACCTACTGAAGGACACCTTGGTTGCCTCCAAGTTTTGTTAATTATAAATGAAGCTGCTATAAACCCTATGTGCAAGTATTTTTGTGGACATAAGCGTTCAATTCATTTGGATCAATATCAGGGAGCATGATTACTGGATTATATGGTAAAAGTATGTTTAGTTTTGTAAGAAACTGCCAAACTGGCTTTGAAAGTGGCTATGCCATTTTGCATTCTCATCAGCAATATATGTGAGTTCCCAATGTATGAGATTTGGAGTACCAAATCCTCATCCGAATTTCATGTTGTCAATGTTCTGAATTTTGGACATTCTAATAGGTG
Organism: Symphalangus syndactylus; assembly: GCF_028878055.3. Classification (NCBI taxonomy): domain Eukaryota; kingdom Metazoa; phylum Chordata; class Mammalia; order Primates; family Hylobatidae; genus Symphalangus; species Symphalangus syndactylus. Next base: position 104,923,811 of record NC_072440.2, on the reverse strand, counting down.
TGTAGCGGTATCTCATTGTTTGAATTTACATTTCCCTAGTTATATATGATGTGGAGTATCTTTTCATATGCTTATATGACATCTGTGTATCTTCTTTGGCAAGGTGTTTGTTAAGATCTTAGGACACTTTTATTGAATTGTTTATTTTCTTACTATTTAGTTTTAAGAGTTTTTTGTATATTTGGGGTAGTGGTCCTTTATCAGAGATTTCTTTCTGCAAATATTTTCCCCTAGTTTGTGGCTTGTCTATTCACTCTCTTGACAATGTATTTCATAGAGCAAAAATATTAATTGCAATAGAGTATAGCTTATCAATTTCTTCTTTTAAAATTGTGCCTTTGGTGTTGTATCTAAAAAGTCATCACCAAACCCAAGGTCATACTAGATTTTTTTCCTATGTTATTTTCTAAGAATTTTATAGTTTGACATTTTATATCCAGGTGTATAATACATACTGAGTTAATTTTTGTGAAGGATGTATGGTCTTTGTCAGGATTCATTTTATGTATCTTTTTTGCATGTGGATATCCAATTGTTCCAGCACCATTTGTTGAAAATACGATTTCTTCTCCATTCTATTATCCTTACCCTTTGTCAAGGATCAGTCGAATATATTTATGTGTGTCTACTCCTAATCTCTCTATTCTGTTCCAGTGTCTATTCTTTCATCAACACAACACTCTCTTGATTATTATAACTTTATTATAAATCTTAAAGTTGAGCAGTGTCAGTCTTAAAACTTTGTTCTTCTTTTTCAATGCCATGTTGATTGTTCTGGGTCTTTTGCCTCTCCGTATAAACTTTAGAATCGGTTTCTTGATATCCACAAAATAAGTTGCTAAGATTTTGATTAGGACTGCACTGAACCTATAAATCAAGTTAAGAATAACATCTTGAAAATATTGAGTCTTCTTATCCATGAACATGAAATATCTCTCCATTTATTTAGTTCTTGTTTTTTTCATCAAGGCTTTGTAGTTTTTCTCATACAATTCTAGTATGTGTTTTCATAAATTTATACTTAAGCATTTTATTTTTGAGGAATGTTAATATAAATGATAAGATTTTTTAATATAAAATCCCACTCGTTAATTGTTATATGAGAAAGTTATGACTTTCATATATTAAACTCATATTTCCTAAACTTTTTATAATTATTTGTTAGTTTCAGGAGTTTTGTTGATTCTTTTGGATTGTCTATATAGACAATCATGCCACATGTGAAGAAAAATGGTGATTTCTTCCTTCCCTACTAGCATGGTTTTTTTTTTTTGCTTCCATGTCTTGTCTCATTGCATTAGCTAAGATATTCAGCATGACATTGAAAAAACACGGTAAAAAGAAAAGATCTTTGCCTTGTACCTGATCTTAGTGGGAAAGCTTTGAGTTTCTTACTATTAAGCATGGTGTTAGCTGTAGGGTTTTTGTAGATATTCTTTATCAACTTGAGAAAGTTACCCTCTATTCCCAGTGTACTTATAATGTTTATCATGAATGGATGTTAGACTTTTTCAAATGCTTTTTCTGCATTTATTGACATAATCATGCAGTTTTCCTTCTATAGCCTGTTTATGGATGTGATGAACTATATTAATTGATTTTTGAATGTTAACCAGTCTTTCATAACTAGAATAAATCCCATGTGATTGTGGTGTATACTTTTTTATATTATTAAATTTGATTTGCTAATATTTTGTTAAGGATTTTTGCATCTATGTTCATGAGAGACATTGGGCTGTAGTTTTCTTTGTCTTGTCTTTGTCTGGTTTTGGTATTAGGATAATGCTGGCCTCATGGGGAATTATTTAGGAAGTATTCCCTCTGTGTCTATCTTCTGAAAGGTATTGTAAAGACTTGGTATTTTTTTCTTAAATACTTGATGGAATTTACCAGTGGACCCATCTGGGCTTCACACTTTCTATTTTGAAAAGTTATTCATTATTGATTCAATTTAAAAAAATAAATGTAGGCCTCTTCACATTGCCTATTTCTTCTTGTGTGTATTGGCAGGTTATAACTTTCAAGGAGCTGGTTCTTTTCATCTAGGTTATCAAATTTGTGGTTCTAGACTATTCATGGTATTTCTTTCATATCATTTTAATGCCCATGGGATCTGGAGTAATGTCACCTCTTCCATTTTTGATATCGGTAATTTGTTTTTTTTCTTTTCTTTCTTACTTAGCCATAGTAGAGGCTTATTAATTTTTTTGCTTTTTTTTAGTTTCCTACAGTGCTAGTTTAAACCATTGATTTTAGATCTTTCTTTTTCTAATATATTCATTCAACGCTATAAATTTCCCTCTAAGCATTGCTTTCACTATATTCCACAAATTTTGATAAATTGTGATATCATTTTCATTTGGTTTGAAGTATTTTTTTAAATTTTGATTGACATTTTGTCTTTGATCTATTTTAAATAGATTTAAATTTTTAAATTTTAAATTTGTTAAGGTGTGTTTTATAACACAGAATGTGGTCTATTTTGGTGAATGTTCCATGTGAGCCTGAGAAGTGTGTATTCTGCTACTGTTGAATGTAGTAGTCTTAAGATGTCAATTAAATTCAATTAATGATGATGTTGAGTTGTACTATATCCTTACCAGTTTTCTGACTGCTGAATTTGTCTATTTCTGACAGAGGGGTGTTGAAGTCCCCAACTCTAATAGTTGATTTAGCTATTTCTTCTTACAGTTTTATCAGTTTTTACCTATTTTTTTAATATGTATTTTTTAGGCCAATATATTTAGGAGAGTTATGTATTCTTGGCAAATTGATCTTTCGTTGTTATTGTTATGTAATGCCTCTTTATCCCTGGCAACATTTCTTGCTCTGAAATTGGTCCTATCTAAAACTAATACAGGTACTCCTGCTTTCTTTTTATTAGTATTAGCATGGTATATCTTTTTCCATGAATTTACACTAAATCCATTCATATCTTTATATTAAAAGTGTGTTTCATATAGATAACATACAGTTGGATCTTGTTTTTTTTTAGCAACTTTTTTTTTTAATTATACTTTAAGTTTTAGGGTACGTGTGCACAAAGTGCAGGTTTGTTACATATGTATACATGTGCCATGTTGGTGTGCTGCACCCATTAACTCTTCATTTAACATTAGGTATACCTCCTAATGCTATCCCTCCCCCCACCTCCCACCCCACAACAGGCCCCGGTGTGTGATGTTCCCCTTCCTGTGTCCATGTGTTCTCATTGTTCAACTCCCACCTATGAGTGAGAACGTGCGGTGTTTGGTTTTTTGTCCTTGCAATAGTTTGCTGAGAATGATGGATCTTGTTTTTTGATCCACTCTGATAATCTCTGCCTTTTAATTGATGTATTTAGACCACTGATGTTTAAATTTATTACTGATAGAGTTAAATAAATAGCTAATATATTTGGAATGTTTTGTATGTGTTGTCCTTGTTTGTTATTTTTTCTATTTTTATCTTTCAGTCTTTTTCTGCCTTTGTAATTTTAATTGTGCATTTTATTACTCCATTTTCTCCTCTTTCTTGGAATATCAGTTACACATTTTTAAAAAATGTCCATTAGTGGTTGCGCTAGAATTTACAATACACATTTACAACAAATCCAAGTTCATTTTCAAATAACACTGTACTATATCATGGCTAGTGAGAGCACCTTATAATAACAAAATAATTCGAATTTCTCCCTCCTGTCAATTTTATCATTGCTGTCACTCAATTTTACTTATACATAAGCATATACAAACATATATACATACATGTAATAAGTAATCAAATATACTGTTATTATTTTGAACAACCTACTGTTAGATCAATTGAGAATAGAACATAAATGTTTTTTATTTTACCTTCATTTATTCCTTCTTTAATGCTTTTTCTTTTTTCAGTGTAGACCTGAGCTTCCAACCTATATTCTGTTCCTTCTCCATAAAGAATTTATTTTAACATTTCTTGAAGGCAGTTCTTTTGGCAATATATTTTCTCAATTTTTGTTTATCTGAGAAAGTATTTATTCCCACTTTGCTCTTGTAGGATAATTTAACAGGGTACAAAACTCAAGTGGTTTTCGGAACACTTTAAATATTTCACTCCACTCTTTTTCTGCTTCCATAATTTTTGAGAAGCTAGAGGTAATATTTATCTTTGTTCCTCTGTAGTTAAGCTGACTTTTTTCCTCCTGGTATCTTTCAAGAATTATTCTTTATGTTTCATTTTCTGCAACTTGAATATAATAAGACTAATTTTTTGTTTGTTTGTTTTGTTGCTGTTGTTATTGTTGCATTTATCCTGCTTGAAGTTTTCTGAGCTTCTGTATTTGTGGTTTGGCATCTGACATTATTTGGGAGAAAATAGTCATTGTGGTTTCAAATATTTCTTTGTCCCATTCTCTCTTCCTTTTCCTTATGGTATTACCAATATGCAAATGTTATGCCTTTTGTAATTGTTTCACAGTCTTATGTATTTTGTTGAGTTTTTGTTTTGTCTTTTTTATCTTTGCTTTTCACTTTTGGAAGTTTCTGTTGTTATATCATCAAGCTTAGGGATTGTTTCTTTAGTCATTTCCAGTCACCTAATAAGCCTGTAAGACATTGGTTTCTGTTACCGTGTTTTTGACCTCTAGCGTTTCTTTCTGACTCTTTCTTAGAATTTCCACATCTCTGCGTACATTGCCCTTCTGTTCTTGCATGAAGTCTACTTTATCCATTAGAAGCCTTGGAATATTAATGGCAGTTGTGTGAAATTCACAGTCTGATGATTTTAGCATTCCTGCCATATCTGAGTCTGTTTTGGGTGCTCTGTTTCTTTAAACTGTTTTCTGCTCTTTAGTATATTATATAATTTACATGTGGATTTTCCCCACCGAAACTCACGGTGAAATTCGATTTCCAGTATGGTAGTGTTGGGAGGTACAAACTAGTGGGGGTTATTTCGGTCATGGAACTACACCCCTCAGGAATAGATTAAATGCCCTCCCTCAAGGGTGAGTGAGTTTTTACTCTCAAGAGACAGGATTAGCTTCCAAGAGAAAAGGGATGTTAAAAAGAGCCTGGATTCCTCAGTTTCTTTCTCTTACTTTGTCTTTTGCCTGTTTGCACATACCTCCTCCCCTTCTGCTTTCCACCCGGAGTTGAAACAGTATAAGGCTCTCACTAGATACAGCTGCTTGATCTTGAACTTTTCAGTCACCAGAATCATGAGCCAAATAAACCTCTTTTCTTTATAAACTACCCTGCCGCAGGTATTCTCTTATAGCAACACTAAACAGACTAAGATAATGTGCCTTACAAACTTGCAACTTTGTCTTGATAGCCGTACATGATATACTGGGTAGAAAGAACTTGCTGTACGTAAGCCTTTAGTAATGTGGTGATGAAGTGTATGGAGAAGAAAACATTCTGTAGTCCTATAATTAATTAGGACTTAGTCTTTTAATGAGCCTGTGCCTCTGGCTCATTCACAAGCATGCTTTAGTTTAGTTTTGTTTGTTTTGTTTTTTCACTTTCTTAGGTGGTACGGAATAAATAGTGGGTCCAGAGTTAGGTATTTTCCTTCCTCCATGTGAAAGATTGCAGCTGGCTGGAGTTGGTATTTCCTTTCCTCCAGGTCAGTGAGGCTCTGATAAAGCCCCAACAGGTTAGGATCTGGCTAAATAGTTCTCCTGAGGGAAGATCCTATAAAAAAAAAGAACAGCATATTCTGGCATATTTTAAAATGGCTACTTTCCCCTCCCTCTGTTGGAAGCACAAGGGGATTTTTTTCTCCGATATTTACTGTAAGAACCTGGGTGGAATTTCTATTGGTAAAACTCACAAAAGCGTGGAAATACTCCTATGACTGGGTTCCCTTTTTGTTTTTAACTCTCGCAATTACTCAAACTTAGCCTTTAGCAATTTGTGAATTACAATTTGGGTTTTCCCACCCTGGTACTGGTTCCCGCAGAAGCTTCTGCTTGTGGATTTTTGCTCTGATAAGTTGAAAATCTCTATTTACCTATCTTTCTCTCCAATTTAAGGAACAGTGGTTTGCCCTATGACCTCATTTCCCTTATCGATGTGAGAAGAGTTGTTGATTTTTTAGTTTGTTCAGTCTTTTGTTTGCTGCTGGGATGGGGTGTTGACTTTCAAGCCTCCTGTGTGCTGGATCAGAAATGGAGCTGCTCCATTCTTCATGCAACATGTTGAGTCACACCCTGGCTCTCAGTGGTCTTTAAAATGAGTTAACTTTCTTAAGTAGGACACACAATCATGGCTTCATTCTCAAGCTCTCCCTGTTTTCCCAGCGTATTTACACCACAGCAGTAGCAAACTTATAAACCTTTCACAAACTTGGGGTCCTCTCTTCCAACTCTGTACATTAGCAAGTGCCATAACCTCTGTCTGAATGAACATTCCCTTCCTCTTTACCTCTTGCATATATACTCATTCAAGATTTTTATGCAAATGTCATCTCCCCCTTTTCTCCTAAAACCTAAGCTAGAATAAGTGGCTTCTCCCTTGTCACCTGCAGTATTTGACTAGAGCACTCACAGCTTTTATTTTGTTATCTGCATTTTTCCTTCCCCATCAGCCTGTGCTCTCTACAGTGGAGTGTCTCTGTCTAATTCACTTCATTGAGCAAGTGAAAGAATCAACAGTTGAAAATAAGAAGGTTGAGTGTTTCTTTGCAAAAATCCTTTCCATGATTCTTAAATTGAGTTCTGTAATGGTTCTTTAGAATTATTCAACGACAAGATTTTACTTCTCAAGTTTCCTTTTGTTAAATGGATATTATAATCAACGTTGTCCTTTCTCTTTTAATAATTTTATAATTATGATATCGCATAATTGCACTTGTAATTAAGGCACTGGTCAACTCATTTAAAAATAATTAAATGTTACTTAAAAGTTATGACCTCTGTAACCACTGCTTAACTTGACACACTACTTCCACTTCTGGTTTTGCTAGCTGCAGTTTTTAATCACAATATTTGAGACATTAAACAACATACTATCCATATCTCATATAAAAGCCCACGAGGTAGATACTATTATAATTACAATTTTATGAATAAGGAAGATTAAGATCAAAAGATTGAAAAGATTTGTGCAGGTCATAGAGCTAGTGAGTGGCAAATTCAGGACTGGGATTTATTGTTTTTCAGTCCTCCTGAGCAACAGACATGCTGCTTTATGTTTTATGGGAACTTTCTGGATGGCCCTTTTTTGCCTTTATTCAACTTTCTTGTTTTCAATAAACAGATTTAGATTTAGATCTCTATATTTATATTTCCAACTTTCTATAATCTGCACACAGTGGTATTTTCCCTCTTCAATCTGGTACCTTTAGTCATTTTTAGTTTTATTTTCTTACTTATCGAAATCTTCTGATAATTTTCTCTAGCATTTTTGTCTTCTTTTCCCTCTACTTTCCTATTCTTGTGTCTGATTAGAAAGTAGCAGCTTTTCCATTTATTCATTATTGAATCTGACCTCAATGTAAGAAAGTGAATAAGTTACACCCTTAAACCATTTAATCAAGTAACATAGATAAACTGTCCTGAAATACCATATTGCAAAATACTATGCTACATAAAGTCAACTTAGGCTCATTTTGGTTTCTTGCACAATTTCAATATATTTGTCTCATGAGAAGATAGTGCTCAGTGAGGTGTGAGGGTTTACCTTAACAAGAGAGTGAGGCTATATATAAACAGGTAACCTGCACCCCAGGGGCTGCAGGGGAGGCTTTTGCAGCAACATAAAGGGGAATTAAAAATGGCCACATCTAAAAGCATACAGGAGCTTTATTCCCTTTAGTAATTTGAACTTCCCTGCTATTTTGGGAGATCATGAGATCTACTCTTGTTCTATTCCTGAGGTGTGCATAAAATGAGTTCTCTTATCAATTCTGCCTGCCCAGTACAGATAATTTTGTGACAGAACAGAGAGCTTCTTTGTGTGAATTCTACCCAGTTGCCTTTGCAAATGCAGCATGTGATTTCATGGACTTTTTACTTTTTTATTAGAACTTACTGCATTTGAATTAGCTACAATCCCTCTTTTTAATAGACTGTATCAAAAATGCCTACGTTCCATAGCATTGGTGGAACCATGCATTATGTCTCAGGACAAGGACGGGAACCTTCCGTTGCGTGCTATCAGCAGCTTTAAATAGGCATTGAGTTTGAAGATAGAGCACATGATGAAGGAAAGTCAGACCCCAGTCGGCTATTTAGCTTTCAGTTCTGAGGAACCTGTCATTGCTTGCTTCTGTAAACCCAGCTAATGTGATTTATCTGATCCATTTCAATGTAAGAGAATGAATGGCTCTGGTATAACAACCAATACAGAAACAGCAGTTACAAACTTATAGAGCTGCTGCTGCTTAAATGTCTAGGCTAAGTACTTTTGAAATTAGCACTTTAATCTTGTTAGTGGTCTGTAAATGAGAACCCCTCTAAGCAATCAGATGTTCACAAATAGGGCCATTTCCCACGGACCAATAATATTCAAAAGGCTAAAGCTGTCTTGCTAAGGTGGTTTGACTTTGTAGCAGGGTTTTAATAGATATCCAAATACACCACAGGGACTCTTCTTCTGGGAGCATGGAGTGTGTGACTCTACTCTGATAGTCTTGTAGGAACTGATGTCACTGCCCCACACCCCTCTTGTCCTATTCTAATGTCATGTCTTTCCCTACGTCTTTCTAACGCTGGCTGTGGGCTCCTGAAGGAAAGGAGAAGTGAGATCATTATGGGCAGAACTTAGAACCTCTGGATGAAGACAGACGAGGTAAAATTCTGGCATCTATCCACAGCCTGAGCTTGGAGAGCACCTCCCTTGCATATGACTTCTGCGAAGGGCATGTGTCAGCTCACAGGGACAAAGAGCCACTGCAGCAGAGACCCAGAAGGAGCTGAGGAGGAGCAGGTACTGTCAACCGTTCCTAGTGTCTCCCACACATCATCTAGCCACCTTGTTGCTGCCTTTCACGGCAATGTCTCTTATTATCATGTTTTTAATATTTTAATGTGTTTCTTTTTAATCATGAGCCATGTTTACAAAATTTCTATTGGCATGCAGCGTGTGTATTCCCCCATCCCCTGCCTTCTCTCCATTAATGTTTATGTCAGTCATTTACTTAAACCTAAGAATTGATAGGCAGTTGGCAGAGTGTGGTACACACTGATATGTCGCCCTCCATCCCCTTTCAGTGAAGAAATGTTTGTCCCGGGGCTGAGAATACCATCAGATGATCTTTCTGCCCAGAGCCACCATCTGTCTCTAAATATCAGGGTTATCAATGCCTGGCCATCTCTTTTCAATTTGGGACAACTGCCAGGGACCGCTAGCTAGCTCCAGAATTCCTCAGGGATGGAAGCTGTCCCTGGGTCTCCATCACATCTGACTTCTTCTTCTTCCCAATTATGCTTCTTCTCCCACCTCCACTTTCACAAGTGTGTTCCTCAAAGGAGCTCCTTTGTTAAATGGCCTGTACCTAAATGTCATCCCACAGTCTGCTTCTTGGGGGAACCCAAAATGCAACACACAGCAAGCCCTGGTCCTTGCTCTTGAGAATGTATAAGTTAGGATGGTGAACTGGCCTCCACAAAACCAAGGACAGTGTGACAAACTCATAAAAAGAAGCACAGGAAAGGGGCTGAGTGAGTCAATGGGGAGCGTGAGGGAACAGGGTGGGAGGGCAGGAAGGCTTCATAAAGGCAGTGATTAAAATGCGTCTTGAAGAGTAAAGAAAAATACCTAACACTAGGTGAATAAAAGCAGAGAGGGGATAGATTGTTTCAGATCAAAATCACAGACAAAATTCAAGAGTGACTACATTTTAAGGGACATAGAAATGGTAGCAAAAGTAGTAAACGGCAGACAGTAAACAATTAGAGAGGAACCCATGTAGAATTTTGTGAGCCAAACTAAGGAAATTTGCCTTTTTTTCTGCAGACCAGGTTTAAAAATAGTAGAAGTTGATCCCTTTCAAAATAAAATCTGAGCCAGAATCCAAATGGATAAAATGGATACCAGCAGAGCTACCTGACTGATTATGGCAGGGTCTTAGAATTCAACCCAGTCCCTTCTCTCTTCTTCAGATGCTTCAGGAAACTGCCACAACTTTGTAGAGCACAGTTTGAAAGCCACTGCTGAAGAAATATGCCATCTTGAAGGCTTTTTAAAAACAGGATTTGCGAGATAGGGTTCGCATTTTAGAAACGTGATTCTGCTTGCTACAGTACTGAGTCTGGATGAGGGAGGCTTGAAGGCAAGGGAGCTCTGTTAGGAAATAACTACACTTTTCTTATAGAAGAAGACTATAATAGACTGTATTAAAAATGCCTACGTTTCATAGCATTGGTGGAACCATGCATTATGTCTGAGGACAAGGACAGGAACCTTCCGTGGGGTGCTATTAGCAGCTTTAAATATGCATTGAGTTTGAAGATAGAGCACATGAAGGGCATGTCACAGCAGAGCTGGAGAAGGGAGAACAGCTGGTGGGGCTTGGTGATCAACTGATTTGGAGAGTAAAGCAATGAGAAGAATGACATTCATGATTTGGTATGAATTAAGGGTTTACGGGACCGAAGAAATGATTGGCGTGAGCAGGCATGGTGTAGGGGTGGAGTTGGAAACTTCCTTTCATATGGTCAACAACTCAGCAACCTCATTTAGACATAGGACCCGTGCATAGTAATTCCTTTTGTCTCGGAGGTGAGTTGATTATTTTATTTTTATTTTTATTTTTTAGCTCTTTGGCACATCTTTCTAAGGTTAGGGATCAGAAAGAAACATAACTGAGTTCCTGCCAAATTGAATATGCAGAAAGGGCACTGATAGGGGGATCAATTCCTTATTTCTACCATGAGACAGGCAAGATAAAGAAGAGTTGATAATTTCTGCACCCATCTTACTTCCTGCCCATCACAGAGCAGTTCACCCAGTGGCCTGGCTGGATGTTAACCATTGGCAGGGCAAGAAATCCAGCAATCGACTGTAGAAGAATTCCAGAGAATCAGTCTGGATCTCTTTCACACACACAAAGTCTTGTTCCAGCTAATTACTTAGACTCCTATGCAGGAGGAAAGATGCTGGGAGGCCAGCATGGTGGCTCACACCCATAATCCCAGCACTTTGCAGGGCCAAGGTGCACAGATCCCTCAAGCCCAGGAATTCAAAACCAGCCTGGGCAACATAGTAATAACCCCCATCTCTACGAAAAAATTAAGAAAAAAAATTAGTCAGATGTGTTGGTGCACGCCTTAGTCCTACCTACTCCGCAAGCTGAGCCGAGAGGATCACTTGAGTCCAGGGGGTCAAGGTTGCAAAGAACCATGATCCTGTGCCTAGGCAACAGAACGAAAAAGATGTGAGAAATACTCAAAGCCTTGGTCTTTACCCAGAAGAATCAGAGCAAGGAAAAGAAAGATCTCTCTCCCCAGTTTGACATCCATCTTCCTAAATTTCGACAAAGGGATCCTAGACCACAGCGTCCTACAGTGAGTCAAAATGCCCATGCACTGATTCTCATCTCACTGGAGGTGAGCACTGGGTCCGAAGTAACCTTCGCTTTATCAGTTATGGTTACCCTTTATGTGAAGCCTGAATTGTTGCCTACTGTCCCGACTTTGTTTCGCTCCCTTGTCTGCTTTGATGGGACCCTACATCCGGCTCTTCTGCCAGGCTTTGGTTAGGGATCTGGGAATTGTTCTATGTATCTCCACATCATGGTTATTTCTCTTCCTTCAGATAGACCCCATAGGCCTCATAGGTCCCTTAAGTCTTTTGTAAAAAGCCAGTTTCTTTGAACTAGAACCTTCCTACACATCATGTAGTTCACAGCATCATTTGGTTCTTAAACTTCACTGCCCTTCAGTGTCACCTGGGAAACATTCCAAAAATATTGATTCTGGGATCTTATCTTAGTTTAACTGAATTTGAGTGGAAGATTGAACATGGGAATGTGTATTTTATTTTATTTTTTAGAAAAACTTTCCAAATCATTCTTACAGCTCTGAGTGACTGGAGAACTAGTGACTGGGGTTAGTTTTCTTAAAATCTCCTTGTCCAAGTCTAGCTTTTGATACACACAAGAAAGAAGGTAGTTGAAAGAAAGCTCTGGAAGAGCTCGGGGTTCTGATCTAGTATTGGAAGGAAGACCTGCGCACATTGTCTACTGGACGAGCAGATGGCAAAGTTGGCATGCTGTCTGGAAGGTTTCAAATGCCGACCGCTTTCGTTTCTAGTGCAGGTTTTGGGAGGGGTACACAACCTCCACCTTCACAAGCTGCCTCAGATCTGCTGAAGGACCTGGGGAAGTTGCTCAGTGCAGACCCAGTATCCCACACCAGAGCGGGAACAGAACACTCATTTGTTTATATAGCTGAAATAAGCAACTTCCAGATATATAGAGGAATAAATGTTTCCTTCCATCTCAATTCATCTCACTCTCCTAGGTTAACTAGTTAACTGACTAAAAGGTTGCTACCTTCGGGGCCAGGAGTGGTGGCTCACGTCTGTAACCCCAGCACTTTGGGAGGCTGAGGCGGCAGGATCACCTGAGGTCGGGAGTTCAAGACCAGCCTGACCAACATGGAGAAACCCCACCCATCTCTACTAAAAATACAAAAATTAGCCAGGCGTGGTGGCGCATGCCTGTAATCCCAGCTACTCGGGAGGCTGAGGCAGGAGAATCGCTTGAACCCAGGAGTCAGAGACTACGGTGAGCCAAGATCACGCCATTGCACTTCAGCCTGGGCAACAAGAACAAAACTCCATTTCAAAAAAGAAAAAAGAAAGAAAAGAAGAAAAAGGTTGCTACGTACGTAGACACCACTGCATACGCGAATGTGGAAGTAGAGACAGTGCTGGGAAGAGTGACATTTCCACGTCACAGTTTCCTTATCTAGAGGATTAATGATAGCTCCTTCTTCATAGTGCTGTTATGATAATTAAATGAGTTAATATTTGTAAACTTCTAAGACCAATGTCTGGAACATGATAATCACATGATAATGTGGTTAACACACACGCACATATGCTTTCAATATATAGGTATGCAACTTGCAGTTTTTCACTGAAAATTATGTCTTAGATATCCTTATATGACAGTACACACAAATATAGCATAATTTTGTAACAGTTACATAGATTGCATGGTATTATATGGATGGACTCTACATTATTTAATAATATTCTTTGGCTGGGCAATCGTGTTGTCTTCAAAGTTAGTATTTTAAATACTGCAATAAATAATGCAATGAATACATGTATTTGTACTTGCATGAGTAGAAAAAAAATTGTAGAATAAAAAGTCAAACTGTTGAGACAGGGAATGCAGATTTGCAGACATGAATAATGTCAGATTTCTACTCTCGGGCTACCCCACTTATACCCACAGCAGCAGCACATGAGAAAACCCACTCCTCGTCACAGTCACAAAAGTTGGATAGTACAAACTCTTAAAAACCTTTACTAATGTGAGGTCTTGAAGAATAACAGCTTGATTTTATTTTAATTCCAGACAGAATTCTATCACAGGAAAGTTAGAAAGCAGGTATTACCAGCCTTTTATCTGGACAGTAGTAAAGATCAATATCTAATCTGTAAGGTTGAAACATGAAATGGGGTATTTAAATAAAGTTCTCAAGATTAGCATTCCTTTGGGGAGACTGTCAAACTCAAATCATCTAATGTTGGCATCACTATTAATAACATATGTTTCCTTGAACCAATTGCTTCTTGGGGATAGGTAGACAGATAGATGGATAGATAAGCAGATAAACAGATTGATAGCTATATGATACATATATAATACAGATATAGCATATAGATGAATAGATAGGTGAATATGGACAGAGATAATAAGTAGATAGTAGATGCCTAGATTGATAAGTGATAATCAATAGAAATAGATGAAGATGGAGATGCAGAAATAGACATAGATAGGGGTAGATCCATGATATCCTCTTATCCTTTGCTTCCGTGAAGAAACTTTCAGGCTCTACTGAATGGTGTTTTACTGTACCTCGAATCTAAATGATGCTCAATGTATATGATATCTGTGATGCGTACAAAGACAGGGTCCCCTTGGACACAGGTCACCCTGGCTCACCCCACCAGGTCTGCCACGGACAAGCTGACTGCCTACATATTCACTTTCTCCTCTCTGAATTTACTTTCTTCATTTATAAAACAAGGAAAATAACATGTATAGCAAAGTGAAATAGTGAAGATTGACAAAATAAAATAAAGGAAGCATATCATCGGGTTTATGATAAGCACATGAGAAAGATCACCCTGTTTTATACCTAAGTTACAGACATGGCTCACAGGCTTAAGTGTCTTGCTGTAGGTCACACGGCACGTTAATGACAACGTTGGGGCAAGAGCACAGGTTACCCTAGTCCTGGGGAAGGCTCCCACACCAAGCTACACACTTTTGTAATGCTGTTGCACGTGTGAAAATCCACTAAGACAAATAGGTACATTTCTTGCCTCTGGCCTTCTGAGTCTAGCAGTTGAGAATACATCTATCTGCAAACCGATCTTGCAATTTCAAGCCAACATAATATTTGGCGTCATTATATTTACAGGAAAAATTTTAACGACTATAATTAAAACGGATAATCCAAGTTCTAATAATTATATTATAATTAACTAAAAATCTTATTCAAAAGCAAGTATGCCAGGAAGACTTTCATCAGATAAGGAAGGTGCATGGCTCTAGTTTAAAAGCACAACTTGCGAATCAAACTCGATGAACACATGTGCTTCTTTATGTCTAAACACATAAAGAGCATCACCACCCACTAGAAGGAAGACTAGACAACAATGAGACTTTGCTCTTCATCTAAAACTTGTCCTTTAACACCCAGGTCAGGTTTTAAGTCCGAATGAGCTTCAATGCATCCCTGGGGAATTGTCTCTTGGTATTAGTCAGATTGAACACTAGATGGCACTGTGTTGCAACAAAATTTGGATTTTGAATGCATTTTTGTGTGGCTGTAAATAAGGTGTTCCTTGGGGTGGGGAGAGGTGAAATGTCTAGAAATAATCAGTCTTCCTCGGTGGTCTCTTAAATATTCATTTGGACCAAATATTCTAAGGTTTATCTATCATCTATGCAGCTTTATTTGACATGAGCATGCACATAAGAGATGTGTCTATTTTATGTATCAGTGGTTTCAAAAGTCATATTCGAATACCAATTTTTTCATGGCTTTGTGTCATGAGATGGAGAGCAAAGCAAACTGAAAGCAGTGAGGCAATGTGTCCAGCTCTTCTTTCAGCCTGGGTTCTCACCGGACTTCTGGACTTACCGCACTGATGCTGAATGTCTCCACCCCAGGCCCCACAGGCATCACAAACCCATCATCTGGGACATCTTCTTATCACCAGCCTTCCAGTCTCCCTACTATCCAGCCATTGGCAAGGCTACAAAGCCAATTTTGTGGTAGAAGATATTTTCGTGATTTATTTGGCTTTTTTTGCCCCTCAGTTATCACACCCAGTGAGTCACCAAGACTTGATTTTAATTCATCATTGCCTCCAAAACCCAAGCAAGCTGCTTGGTATATATGACCGAGTACAGTGGAATCACTGTCATATTTCTTCTTTGTCTTTGACATCTTCTATTTCACAGCCCCAAGTCATTGTAGGTACTCCCGCCCCTGCCTGGAAAGACAGGGACGTAGCTCTTTCTCTAGCTCCCTGTAGCTCTTTCTCTAGTCAGCAAATTTTTTGTTCAAAACCTAACTCCAAAGTTCCTTCGTCTGTGCATTCTTCCACATAGCTCCTCCTAACTTCGCGCATCCTGCATTCTAATGATTTCTTTGTATTTCTATTTTCCCTTTAGGTCACAAAAACACCATGGGAGACGATGATCTCTTTTCCTTTTTGTTATCTCAATAAAGCTTCATACATGGTAAGGAAGTGAAGGTATAAATGGCATTTTTGTAAGACATATAATATTTTCCTCTAATTTGGAATTTATTAATTAAAATTTAACAGAATGATAAAATGGAAATTTCATTTGAGGACCTAACAAATTGACAGATGCCTTACTCCACAACGAGGTGCAAGATCTTGAGGCTGGATTTAGAAAGAGGAAGAGAAGACCAATTGCACAGCTCATCACCCCTCACCCATCTGATGATATGAAAGGTTTGAAGGAAGCCAGAGCTGGAGCCAGATTTTCCTCGGATGAGTTTTGATGAACTACAAAGAATGGAGATGCTCTCCCTTGTCATCCCCAGTCAAAGAAAAGGCACTTTAAAGAAATCACTCAGGAGCCAGATATTGTGGTTGTATTTTGGTGGACACAGTGAAGTCACGTCTGGCTCCCTCCTCAGATACTGGGAGGGTGAGAAGTGGGAGGCAGCCGTGGGACCGCTGAGTGGAGGAGGCTGACCTTTGAGCAAGCACGTGGGATTTTTCCCCACGGAACAGACATGAGCCATGAACACGGGAGCAAAAGTGTGCTAGAGTAACTCCTGTCAAAGAGAGACCCTTACTAGGTCAAGAAGACCTTGATCAAAGTGTACCCAGATGCTGAGGTTCTGAGGAAGGAAATATAAGTGACCACCAGGCATGGTGCTCTGATTATTAAGCTAGTTTCTCAGCTCCAAACTCAGCCTTCACTGCTTAGCCTTGTGACGGTGGGAAGGCTGGGGGAGGCCAAACCACCTTTCCCCTTTGCCAGGGTTCCCTGATCAGTTCTGACCATGTGCTACTAAGGGAAACGGCAAGGCTGGAGGAGGGAAAGGGGACACCACCCTTCTCTTTGCACAGTGCTTGTGCCAAAGGCATCCGAGCAATACTGCTTGCCCTGTAGTGCTTCTTGAGTCAGATTTCAGTTCAGTGTCTGGGTTTTTTAACATTTCTATAATCATTCTCCCTCCCCAATAGCACTCCCACATCAGAAGCTGAGTCCCAGCTCCCCAACTTCTCCAGATCCTAGAATTATCAGCACCAGCAGCAGCACACATTCCATTCCTGTAGGGCTTGGCTCTGGCTCTGTGAGACTCCTCTCAGCTCCCAGATTCTCCCAACACAACTTCTTTCCTTTGTTCCCCCAGACTTCGAGCAGGTCATTTCTTGCTACGCCTGTCTAACCCCTTCCCTAAATTCAATTCTCTCTGTTAAGATAACCAGTATGTTTCTAGTTTCCAGTCTGGATTCTGATTGATACACAAAAGCTGCATTCCCACATCAACGGAACTGCGAGTGTTCATCCTCTGTGGTAAGGGGAGACTGTGAGACCCCACAAAAGCATCCCAAGAGAGGAAGAGTCCCTTTACACAACTGCTGCCCCATGTGCGGATGACCACTAAGCACCGAAGTTGTCAAGTAAGAACTTTCAACTCCCTAGTGTCCCAAATCCCAGTTCCTGGTAGAGTCGGGTATTACAGTCATAGCAGAGCAGAGGACCGGTAGCAGCCCTAGACAGAGAGGGGCTGAAGAAGCCAACCAAGGCTTCAGGTGTAGTTGGAGAAAGAAGTTTCAGCTTCAATCAAGTTTTCAGGTTGGATTACTACATGGGAATGAACTGTTACTTATCTGCTATATTGTTTTTGTGATATCAAGTAACCTGATTTTTTTACATGACCAAAAAAAACAACAACAAAAAAAGAAGTGAAGCCTACCTTACATTTCATCTAGGGACCAAAGGAAGAACTAGCCCACCAAGTATGTTTAAAGCGAGTGCCGGACACAAAAATGACATGCTCCATATTGCAGTCTAGAAGTAACAACATGGTGAATTGTCCACTGCAGGTAAGCCAGGGGTGTTATAGGCATCCTTAAAGGCATACAGCGCGGGGTGCTGGAGCCAGGCAGGAAAACAGTTGTATTTCTCTTTTCTCCACTGTCCTAAAGAGACTGCCCTGGGTGGCCCCTGCCTCGATTAGGTCACCAAATAGTTGCATTTGCCCTCCCCTGCCAACTCCCTGAGGTCAGGGTGGTGGTGTGCGGATTCCTAGCAGACGGCGCAAGGTCTGAGGAAAGCTGGGTGGTGGATACACAGTTGATTAGTGATAGGAACCACGGTGGAGGCTTGTCAAAAGTCATGAGAAAGACAGACAAGCAGGGGCTGCCTGATTCTATGTGGAGCCCTGGGGCTGGGACTCAGCAAGAGCGGCAGGAGGGGACTGAGCTTGCTTTTAAGGACTGTTCAGAGAGCAAAGGGACCCAAAGGGAGAAGGAAGTGCATACCCTGACACAGAG
Organism: Symphalangus syndactylus; assembly: GCF_028878055.3. NCBI lineage: Eukaryota > Metazoa > Chordata > Mammalia > Primates > Hylobatidae > Symphalangus > Symphalangus syndactylus. The sequence goes on along the minus strand of NC_072440.2, from coordinate 104,905,608 downwards.
AGTGAGGTGGAGACCCCAGCCCTGTCACAGAGCAGTGTGGGCTGGAGACTACGCGCGGGGTGCAAGGGCTTCATGCGCCCTAGGGAGGAGGTCACTGTGGGCAAGGGGTGGAGTGGGGTGTATGGAACAGCCAGGCACCCGCATTGAGTCCACCTCTCAGTTCACCCCGGTCAGCCCTAGACTTCTGGGCTAGCCCAGCCGCTCCCTGCGTCCTGGGATGGGCTGCCTGTCTCAGGCCTGCGAGTGACAGGCGCAGCCCGGCTGCAGGAGCGCGGCTGGGGCTGGCCGCTCTCGCTGCCCTCTCTCCGGAACTGTTTTTTTCTGTCCTGGTCTCTGAAAGCCTTATTGATTGCTCAAAGTGAACTTCTCAGCCCACGGTTTCCTCACCCCCGGGCAGCTTGCATTTCCTCTGCCGCGGCCTCTGTCGCCTCCCCTCCCGCGCGCCTCGGCCTTTTACATTTCAAATGCTCGACAGCTGGGCCAACTTCTGCTTCCGCCTAAAGAAGGGCTCTTTGCCGCTCACAATGGCCGGCCAGTGGCGCGGGGGCTCTTTTCTCTCCAGCTGTGACAGAGGCTTTTTCAAAGGCCGGGGGGAAGCTGCCGTCCAGCTGCGCGCCTGGCCGCGGGGGCCCTGCATGCTAATCAGCGGCGCGCAGAGCCGGGCTCCGTGGGGCCGCGCAGATGCGCCCTCCCTGCCCGCAGAGCCTTCCGGGCAGGTGAGGCCGGCCGGGCGTCACCGCAGGTGTGCACTCCTCGCGCGCACCCAGCTCTCTTTGGTGTTTCTCCAGGCCCCCAGGGCCCACCTGAGTCCCAGCCCACAGCTCTGCCCGAGTCTCCTTCCAGGAATGTGGTCCTGGCGCAGGGTGCTCCAAGCCAGGCTTCTGTATGCACTGGAGAAATGCCCTTGGCTCTATGAGGATGACCACAGAACCTGGACACACTGGGTGGGGGCGGGGGCCGGGGATGGTGGTAGAGTCCTGATCCTGGCCACAGCCAGATGATTTTTGGAATAACCCAGCTTCAACTTGTTCATCCCAGTTTATTTTGTTTTGGGGGAACCTTCTGCTTTGTACCATGAGCGTCACTGCCCGTGGAAACCCTATCCATCTGTGAAGTCCTCTTTTATATGGCCTGGCTGTCCAGCCCCGCAGGCATTCCAAAAGTCTTCTCTTTGGAGCACCGTGTTATTTCACCGTGGAATTTTGCTTGTCTTTAATAAGAATATCAAAGATTCATAGTAATTGAGGCTTCACTAAGTTCCAGGTGCTAAAACCTGTCACGTGCGTTAATCTCATCGGGGTTGTACAGTCCCTCAACACTGGAATTGTACAATCGTCATTTTATACGCAGGGGACCAGGGCACAGAGGCTGAGTGCTGGCAGGGCCATGGCTATCATGGCTATATGCCCCACCCCCATAGGTATCCTCTCTATGTGTCTGATGGCAGTCCTGGGACTGGAATCTCCTTTAGGACTGGACTCTAGCATCTTTCCTCTTGGCGATCCCTAAAGGGCCCGCCTTGCAGACACAAGGGATAAAGGAGATGGAAAAGAGGTGTCCAGAAATGTCCTGAGCACCTACACTGCCACCTGCAGTAGGATCATCCCTGTCACACATGTGACTTCACCCACGGGGCCACCCACAAGGAGAGTTCTTAACTTCGCCATTTTTTTTAATGGTAAACAGTAGATTTTGGGTGTACTGGACAGTAGGAAACAAAAATGTGTATAACAGCTCCCGTTACTTACTATGGCTACTTGTATTGATGTGGCTCAAGGGCTGCTCTCAGAGTGAATTTCTTCAAGGCGTGATGGACATGAGCTCCAGCTTCCCTCTCTCCTCTGTCCTCCAGTGCGATGCCTTTACCGGTTGGGAGTCATAGTGAACTTCCTTCTTTTCAACATTGCTTTAATGCTTATGATACTTATTTACAAACCACAACTCAATGAGACAATTACTGTTGGCCATAATTCACAAGTGAAGACAACTAGATAAAAGAGTTAAAATGCCTATTAAAATCAGAGAAGGACATTCTTGTACACTGGAATTCTCAAACTCATAATTCTTACTTGGCCTAGAGATGGGTTTTATTTGGACCACATGATGTCTTCCTGTATAAATTTGAATTTGTTAAAAGGTACTTAAAATTAGAATATTTTACATTTTAAATATCCAGACTTCTAGTCTCTCTGGACAAATATCAGATGACCTGGCCACACTTGGCCTTCATTTTCACATGGCAACAGTCGGTACTGATTTTCCTCTGATCATCGTGTATGAAGGTGGCATCTCCCATGTGCCCATCTCCACCCTCAGCCTGTTTCCCTGATTCACAGCATCTGTCTGGCTCCTGAAGGCATTGTCTTTGCCTGGTTATGCTTCAATAGCACCACCTCTGTCCATGGAATAGTCTCTCGTAGAAAAACAGCTCTCTCTGTGATCAGAAAGTCTTACTGCCATCAGAATCTGTGTTCTATATCTCTTGAGCTCTGCATTTTGACATAGATTTCAAAGCTCAAGAAGGTTATCACAGAGACTTAAGTATGGTTAGGCATCGGAAACTCCATTAATTATTAGCTACATCACCATTTCCATTCATGCAGAAAAATAACTTGATACAATTTAGTTCTTTTTTTGTGGTAAAAACAATCCTCAAGAATGGTCCTAGCCATTGCAATATGAAAAGAAAAAAAAAGAAAGAAATGAAAACTTTAAACATTTAAGTAATAGATAAAATTGCTATTATATGCAAATAAAATATTTTTGATAGAAAATTCAAAAGAATCCCCAAACCATTAACACTAATGCCTACTATATTCAATTCATTTATTCAACAAACATTTATTGAATGCAGTGGCTATTCCAGTTGCAGCAGGTGAGAAGTGCAGACAGTTATGCTTAGATAGGGCTAGTCTTTTATTTGTTTAAGAATAAATTTGTAATGTGTCTTATGATGACACAATTGCTCTGGAAAATAATTTAAAAATAAATTTATTGACATATATTTTTTGAAATAGATGGTGATCAGAGTAGGGCTCATAACAATGAGATGACATCTGAGCAGTGCCTTGAAAGAAGTGAGGGAATTAGTGAATAGCTGAGCAGGGTGGGGGATCCTTCTGTACTGGAGAACGATAAGTATGAATGGTTCAAGGTGAGGTTGGAGAAGTGATACAGGTTCAGATGACATAAAACCTTGTAGCTCCTTGAAGGATTTGAGATGGGGGCCATTTATGGTCTTCACACTCATTGCTGAAGGAAGTACAAGATTGAAAACTGAGCAGACTCAGCTCACACCTGCAATCCCAGCACTTTGGGAGATCAAGACCATCCTGGCTAACAAGGTGAAACCCCGTCTCTACTAAGAATCCAAAAAATTAGCCAGGTGTGGTGGCATGCACCTGTAGTCCTAGCTGTTGGGAAGACTGAGGCAGGAGAATGGCATGAACCCAGGAGGCAGAGCTTGCAGTGAGCCGAGATTGCGCCACTGCACTCCAGTCTGGGTGAGAGAGCAAGACTCCGTCTCAAAAAAAGAAAAAGAAAAAGAAAGAAAGAAAAGAAAACTGAGCAGGCTCTGTTTTACCACCTCAGCTTAGGAGTGTGCAGTGGATGTGGGGGTGTGTTGCTCATAACTCCCCCTGAGGTCTGAGGTATTTATTATCCCTGTTGCTGAAGTGTTGGGTGGCTCCCTGGGACATCCCTCCCCATAAATTTCTCAGATAAAGAAAGCCATCTAGCACAAGCAAATGTCCTCTGCCTAGAAGCAGCACACTTCTAATGATGGCTGACATGGGAGTACAAAGACACAGCTCATGCCTCCATCTGGAACAATTCTGAGACGCAATTTCACCTCCAGGGCCCTTGTGGGATCAGCTAAGGCTCTGCGGTAAATGAATCACAGTTCAAGTCTTCCCTCCGCCCACATCTCTGCCTCTAACTCCCCTACAGGTGAATTCCTGAAGGGCTGGCCCAATAATGTCCTGTACCAAATCTGTGACTCAATTTCCCAGGGAACCGAAGACAAGTGGTACGTTCTTATTTTTTTTCAACAAGAAGTAGTCACATTCTCCCATGTTGGCGAAAGTGTGATGAGAAATGCAGTCTGTGTGCCTGGAAGAGAAACCCCATTGGTGAGCATTTGCAATGTCCATCCTATGTCCCTTTAGATATCTACAAAGATACTAAGTGAGCAAGATGATGTATGAATCCAGACTTCAGGAGCTATGTCCAGACTGCAGATAGTAATCCTGGGTGGTATTTAAAGACATGGAGCCAGGTAATATTACCTGAATGCAGGTAGAGAAGAGAAGAGATGCAAGAACTGAGCTGTGGGGCACACCGATACTTACAAAATTCAGGAGATAACAATGAGCCAGGAAAGGAGACTGAGAATTTAAAGATGGGCGTATTCTGTGTGATAAAGCTCCTCAGTAAACACCCTAAGAGACTCCCACACTTGTACACAAGGAAACATGTAAAATGGACATAGCAAAATTTCTTTTTTTGTAATAAGAATAATGGAAGTGATCCAAATATTCAGCCACATAAGAAAGTATAAATAAATCATGGCAAAATCATAAAGTGACATAGAATACAGCAGTTAGGACTTATGGGTTTGCATGGCGTGTGTTGATATGGATAAATCTCAAAAACATAATGTTGAGTAAAAACCCAGGTTTCACCAGCATCCGTTTAATATGCTACTGTTCATAGGAAGCTTAAAAAACATTCAAAATACACCCTAGATTGCTTATGGACATACACTTGTATAATAACGATCTGCACATGGGATGCTGTACATTCTGCAGTGGGGGAGGGAATGGGAGTTAGTGTGCATCCTGCCTGTCATACACGCTGCCCTTTGCTAGTCTTGTTGTTGCTGTTGTTGTTGTTTTGTTTTGTTTTGAGATGGAGTTTACTCCTTTACCCATGCCAGAGTGCAGTGGCATGATGTCAGCTCACTGCAACCTCCGCCTCCTGGGTTCAAGTGATTCTTCTGCCTCAGCCTCCCCAGTAGCTGTGTTTACAGGCACGCACCACCACGCCTGGCTAATTTTTGTCTTTTTAGAGATGGGGTTTCACCATGTTGGCCAGGCTGGTCTCAAACTCCTGACCACAAGTGATCCACCCACCTTGGCCTCCCAAAGTGCTGGGATTACAGGTGTGAGCCACCACACCTGGCTCCCTCTGCTATTCTTGTAAATGTCTGAAGTATTTTATACAGAAAGACACCTTCCCATCTTACTATTATAAAGCCCCTCAAATATTAACAAAGTCAGCTCTGTTAGGTGTCATTTGTAACCACAAATTGAAAATCACTGGTAGCCAGTAACTTTGATTCACTTGTGTATTGCCAATGCATCATGATGATTATAGTAATAATAATGAAAATGATTGTAATGATGATATACCCCTTGTTTAGCCTACATTGTGGTGGACACTTTGCCAAGCCTTCTGATGCATTATTTTATTTAATCCTCTGTAGGATCCTAGAATAGAGAGATGATTATTACTCTTATTGTGCAGATGAGAAAACTGATGTCTAGAGAGAATGAATAAATCCCATCTTTCACAGCTAGTAAGCAGCAGAACCAGAATCTATCCCACCATTGTTTTCCTCTAGAGAAAATATTCACCCTTGAGAAGCTTCACCCTCTCTCTGCACAGTGTGATCCTCAGACCATGCGTTCCGTTATTGTCGTTAACTAAAAGTGAACCACCAGAACTGCAGGTGCCTGCAAAGGCCAGCAGGAATAGCAGCATGTGTCTGACACAGGTCCCAGAGAAGTTCTGGCTTCTCTTATTTCTGAATTATTGAAACACAGAGTAGTAGCAGAAATACTGTCAAGGCTTTTTTCCCATGTTCCCATGGCAGTGAACCCATTCGTGCTCTGAACTCTTTCCATTCCATGTATTTCTTCATAACAGAAGGTGTCAAAATACTCCATGCTTCCTCTTCTGGGGAAATTAACTTAATTCAATTGAACTGCACTTATAATCACAGATGGGAATGACCTCAGAGAACTTCATTTCAACCATCTCATTTTACAGATGGAAAGGAAAACCCCAAATTTAAGTGACGTCCTTGTTCTATATAGCACCCTTCCTTACTGGAACCCAGCGACTCTCAGTTCTATTTGCAATGGAGAACCACCTGGGGAATTTGAAAACATTCTGCTGCCCTGGCCACATTTCCACATACTCTGATTTAATTGGTCTAGGGAGGGACTTGGCTTTCAAACCGTCTTCATCTCCCAGGTGCTTCCAATATGCAGCCATGGTGGAGAACCTCTGCTTTTTGTCTCCTTCCCTGGCACATTCACATAAACACATCTTTGATCTTGCTGGCCCAAGGAGTAATTACTGAAGCCCTGAGCTTATTTTACCAACAGAAATGGGACTGCTTGGGAACAAATTGGGCAATGTTTGCTCTTCTAAAATCCCTCTGACGTTGTTCTTAGGAGACTTTCCCCCCCTATTTTTCCATAGACAGGTCTTCTGATATGTTAGGTTTTCTTCAGTGCATTTTTTGAGAGGTAAAGAAAATAAAAAAGCATTGTTTTTATCAGCCACAAATGGAATATATTTGGGAGTAATGGCAGCTCAGAAAGTTAAGGATTGGATTTAGTTATATTTGAATAGTCTGTAAAAGCCTAGCTCCAGCTAATAGAATGTATATTTTATTTAAAGCAGGCATTGTCAAACTTCTTCTGTAAAGGGCCAGATAGTAAACACTTTCAGCTCCACAGGCCATATGGTCTCTGTTGCAACTACTCAACTCTGCCATTTAGGTGTGAAAAGCAGCCACAGATAAGACATAAACAAATGGGTGTGGTTGTGCTCCAAGAAAACTGTATTTAGAAAAACAGACAGTGGGCTGAATGTGGCTCATGGTCATTATTTGCCAACTTCTAAAATGTCAGATTAGAAAAAGTACCATTTGATGATGCTCCACCTCTAACAAAGGCCAAAATGGAATTTAAATGTTTTGCTTAGATGATGGGGGTGGTTTCTGAATTTAAGAAAAAATCCCTAATGTTGTTTTAATATTAGACTCATGTGTCCAAAAGCTTGCAAGACCCCAGTAGAAATTAAACAGAGTGTATTTCAGCGCCTTTTGAGCATCTCTGTATCTTTTTAGTACATCCTACCTTTGGTGCTATTTACAAATGTTTTTCTTTTTTCATCTTAATAAAAATTTAGCAGAAAAATCTGCTAAACCCCAGAAGCGTCAGATAATTACTTGGAAAATGGAAAGGCAGTGAACGCTAGTCATTTCATAATTTCAATTTTGTGATTACTTTATTACAGAAAAACTTTCTTAACAGTTGCATCATTTGAATCAGTTTTCGGTTTCAGCCCAGACCACGGGCACTTACGAAAACCTACCCTAACTTGGTTTAGGTCTTCGAGCAAGCCTAGAAAAATGCTTACTAGAATGAAAAGAATCCTTAATGTGTTCTAATCATTGCTATGAGAGGTTGGAAGGCAGGCAAATGCTTTTCCTTTGCTATTCTCTCAGCTTATAACATCCTGCCTAAATTCTAATAGCGTCTCATGGCTATACAGGGCTCTTTCAGGAATAGAGTAAGGTGGCATTGAAAGTTAGGTATGACTTTCCACTGCAACTCAGCAATGACCACTCACTTTTGGATTAATAATGAACGAGTATCTAAAGGTTACTGAGCGAATGTAGCAGAACCAGCCACAGGGAGTCATCAGGAGGCATCCCAGCTGAAATACACTGTGCAAGCCTGGAAGGAAAGAGGTTCCCCTGCAAGGCACTATCTGGACTGAGGGGTTTTCAGGGAGCCAGTCATTCACTAAACCCATATGGACTGGGAAGCAGATAAAGAACTGAGGCCGCAACGTAATCAGATGGGATTTGGGAACAGAAAGTCAGATAATGCCATGTCTGTCTGGACCTTACACCAGAGCTCTAGAGGGTTCTCTGAATAAAACGGTAAACTTTGAGACTTTTGCAGGACACTTTCAACTCTAAGCTGCCTTCAACTCCTTATTGTCACTTATGCTTCATTTACTTTACTGCAGTTTTCATTTATGTTTTCTCACACCTGTAATTCCAGCACTTTGGGAGGGTGAGGTGTGTGGATCACCTGAGGTCAGGAGTTCAATACCAGCTTGGCCAACATGGTGAAACCCCTTGTCTGCTAAAAATAGATCGATACCATCCTGGCTAACACAGTGAAACCCCGTCTCTACTAAAAATACAAAAAATTAGCCAGGCGAGGTGGCGGGTTCCTGTAGTCCCAGCTACTCGGGAGGCTGAGGCAGGAGAATGGCGTGAACCCCAGGGGGCGGAGCTAGCAGTGAGCCGAGATTGCACCACTGCACTCCAGTCTGGGCGACAGTGAGACTCTGTCTCAAAAAAAAAATAATAATAAATAAATAAATAAATAAATAAATAAAATTTAGGCAGCAAGAGTAGGAGGTTTGATTGTGTGTCTGTTGTTTTAGTCTCAGGAGTCTAATCAGCCAGCCATGAATTCATGGTTATAGGGTTACAGCATTCCTATGACTTTTAAAGTCCTGTGATTGGTTCAGTCAACAACCCAAAAAGACTAATCATAGTGTGAAATATCTACTTCCTGTGAACTATACATTGTCATATTTCTACTTTAGTGCTGCGGAGTGCTAAAAATAAACTACGTTGGTGCTAAAGAAAATACCTTCTTCTTCACGTCAGTAGGGAAAGTTTGAAAATTAGCCTTGTTTTCTACCAGCAAACTCTGTTCATTTGTTCTTTCATTAAACCCTATTACTGAAATTCTGCTGGATGCCACCACTGTACTAGGCATGAGGAATGCAGTGGTTAGGAAGATCCTGTTCCTCTCCCAAGGTGTTCCTAGATAGGTATGGAAGGACGACAAGAAATAAATAGCTACCGCTATTATGAGTGGCATGGTAAGCACAGGGTGCTAGGACAATTCATAGCAGTGAGTTTCTCCCAAATCTAGGACTCAGGGAAAATTTTCCAGGCGAGTGATATCTATCTCAAGACTAAGATAAAGAAGATGTCTTTGTTTTACATCTGAAAATTTATGTCAATTTTATCAGCTCATTTGAATTTTTGAATGAGGATTGCAATTAGAATAGATTGTTGGTTTTTACATTACCTCTTCCTCTAATAAAGTTGCCATTTTTGTCCCATCACAAAGAATGTGTATTAAGTAACATTATATGATTTTTTAAAAAATCATATATGATTAAGTAACATCATACAACTTTTTGTTCAAGAAAGGACAAAAACATTACTGGCGAAACTAAGCCTCTGGTTCATTTGATGTCATTAGACACTAAGGCCTACAGATAAGAAAATGATGATGAAGAAATGGCAGAATTTCCTCTTGATGATGGGAGGCTTGGTCAAGGCCAGGAAGACCATTATGTAAGGACTGTGTTGAAGAGACCTTCAATACTCTGACTCACTCCCCCACCAACATAACTGCTACTGACCGCTGGCACCATATTTTAATCAAACTTTTTCAAGATTCATCCACTCATTCATTCAAAAATATTTTTAATGAAATATTTCAATAACAACTGAAAGTGAAATGGCCCTTTAAGTGGAAGAGCTCATTTTTCGTGAGTGAAGCAAACAGGAGAGTTGTTCCCATCAGGGTGTCAGGACCATTCATGGTTGGCATATGTCAAGTGTTGATACTCAAAGGTGGGCAGAACTAACTCAACCTAAGAAAACAGAAAAAAGTTCCAGATTCAGGCAGGTGGGGAAGAGTAAGAAGAGCATTCTATTTGGTCCGTTTAGGTTAAGCCAAGTAAAAGGACAAGATGTGCTTTAGAAAGAGCGAGCAGCTTGGTTTCTTTAAAACATTAACCTTCTGGGAATAAGGATGGAAGGATAATTTGAACAGAATACGGGGATATTTTTCACTTTTGGGGATTTTATGCTTTGATCAATTTGGAATTACTAAAGGACTTTGACCAAGGCAGTGATTTAATTAGTTTGTCACATAGAAGATGCTTCTGGCAGTACAACAGTGAAGGGCTGACCACAAAGACAATAGAGATGAATGTGTATGCATATGTTGGGGTGGGTGGAGAATAAAATTCAATTGCCCTGTTGAGAGATAGTGCATTGAAAGGATGTATTGAAGGCAATTTTGGGAATTAAAATGTTCAACATTATTTGACCAGTGAAATGTGGAGGTGAGCATGAGGAATCAAGAATTATTACAATTTTCTCATCGAATACATGCTATGGCGCAGGGAAAGCCAAGAGAAGCATGTTTAGGGGAATGTCATGAGATACAATAATCTTAGGTGATGGGCTTCTTGATGTGCCTCAGCTTTCATCATGTATTTCTTCTTACTTCCTTCACTCAGAAGCTGTAATTTATGCAAGCTTCGACTGACTGTAATTCACTTACTGCTCAATGCATATTCTTCTGAATGATCTGTAAAAGGCTATTTTGTCCAAAAGCTGTGTGTGGGACAAATGTGATGATGTCAAGGGATTTCATTCTGGACAAATGCATATAAGAAAAAGATTTTACAAGCTGAACACACCGAATTTCCTATGATAAAATATTTCTTTAAAAAATAGGAGAAAAAAGTACAACGGCTTTAGAAATACCAGGTGAGGGATGTGTGAACTGATGAGTCTGTGGCTGTCACTTGCCCGTTATCACACGGTAAAGTGTCAGCAATGCCTCCACACCAAGCTAGACAAAGAGAGCCTTTGGAACCTATTCTAGTTACTCTAGAGATGCCCACAGAAGGCTGACTCTGCACTCTGTTGATTTATTTGAGTAAAAAAATTAAGTGGTTCAGACATAGGATGGATATATAAGATCAGTCTGGGATTAGCTCACTGCATTGTATTCATTTTCCTGTGTTCAAGGGTCATTTGAGCCAGTGGAGCTCTGTCTATAAGAAGACCTTTGTGCCTAGGGCTGAAGCATGGGGAAATATAACATGTTCTCCTGTTTTTGATCATTGCGTCCCATCTTAACTGCAGAATGAGTGTTGGAAAGAAATTCTGACTTTGAATTTATCACAAAACACTCTTCAGTGTAGGATCCCAAATACTCTCTGAATGGTTAAATAAATAAGTGAATGGATATCTTTCCTCCTGGAATGAAAATGGTATTTAAAGTAGACCTGGGTTTACCTCCCAGCTCTGATCTTGATTAGGTGTAAAACCAGGTGCAACTTATTTGACCCATCTTAGCCCCAACTTCCTCCCTTACCTGAGAAAGAGGTAGAGATACCCATTTCATACACTAGTACATAAGGAGCAGGGGTGATATAAGCAATGGACTTTACTCATTGTTTCAACAGTTGGCTTTCAACGCATGGTAGGTCTTACTAGCGTTATAAAGATTCTTTGCCAAGTGTCTGATTCTCTAAGCTTGATATGGTTTGGCTGTGTCCCCACCCAAATCTCACCTTGAATTGTAATAATCCTCATGTAGGAAGAGTGGTGCTAGGTGGAGATAGTTGAATCATGGGGCCAATTTCCCCCATACTGTTCTCATGGTAGTGATTAGGTCTCACAAGATCTGATGGTTTTATAAATGGGAATTCTCCTACCCAAGCTTCTTGCCTGCCACCATGGAAGACGTACCTTGCTCTTCTGCCATGATTGTGAGGCCTCCCCAGCCACGTGGAACTGTGAGTCAATTAAAATGCTTTCCTTTATACAGAGGTTGCAGTGAGCCGAGATTGCACCACTATACTCCAGCCTGGGCGACAGAGCAAGACTCCGTCTCAAACAAAACAAAACAAACAAAGAAACAAAAAAACAAAAACTCTTTCCTTTATAAATTACCTAGTCTAAGGTATGTCTTTATTAGCAGCATGAAAACAGACTAATACATAGCTGTATCATATACCCACCTTGTCAAAAAACAGGAGGAGAGGGGAAGAGGGTGAAAATTTTTCAAAATAAGAATATTGAAGGAGAACCATGGTTGAGAATACATGCTGAGGGAATCTAGAATATTCAAAAGAGAATTGGCACTAGGGATACATGTATCATAACACTCCTCTTGTGGTTTATCCCAGAAATAAAAGCTTTTTTGGATAAAGGATTATTTGTACAACCATTGGTGAGGAGAGGAGCTGACAAGAGACTGGAGCATAGGTGATGTGACACTTCTTCTTGCCAAACTTTCAACACAGCTTGTCATGGTTCAGCAACATCAGTGGGATTTATTGGTTTGTCGAAAGTGACAAAAGTTTTCTCAATAGGCAATGATAAACAAAGGAGATTGTTACAATAAGAATGATTTTGGAGTTCTAAATCAGATATAATTTCACCAGAGAGAATGAAAGTATGGAATTTTACAAGTCGTGTGTGTGTGTGTGTGTTTACACCATTATGCTGTGTTCAGGCAGCTGCTTTTCCTTCTTTTTAATTAGCATTTTAAGAAACATTTCACATTCATTGTTTGTTTTTATATCCTCTAGTTTTCTTCTATTTCTTTGTAATCATTAGAGTCTCTGTTTTATGTCTATGTCACACACACACAAACACACACACACACACACACTCTTTCAAAACCCCCAAACACCATTTTTTTATTGCCCTATGTCTCTAAGTTAAAGGAAGCTAACATTTTCACCTCTCCTTGTTTCAAGTAATATTGTTTATCAGCACTGAACTTTTCCTTTCTCAAGATACCTGTTTGACTGTGAGTTTGATGATCATTCCCCCACATGCCTATGCGAAACCTGTAATTAAAGACATTTTATGAAAGACACTGCAGTCGTCACTAAGCTAAAAGACTTTGCTTTCAAGTGGTGAAGCTGAGGATCCAAGTGCTTAAGTTAAAATATTGGTTATATAATTAACACATGTGCTTGTCAACTAAATGATTTTTTGTTTTCTCTTCAATATTAAATATTTAGCAGAAAGAGATAAGTGCAAAAAGGCAAGTGTATAACATGATCATTGATTTGTTTTATTTCCTTTTTAATCTTTGATTTTTGAAGATCTTAATTCAACAATTAAAGGGCACTTAGTGCCACCACTATCCTCCATCTCACTCCCTCATGGAACAACTACAGACTTTAACTTCTTTTAGTCCAAGTAAGATAGCTGTAGAACAGGGAAACTTTAATATGCATAAAGGCTGAAGGGTACTAGAGCTTAATTTCTTACTCACATAAAGTATAAAGGAGGTGTTCCTGTTGGTGGGTGTCCCTCTTCCAAGCAGGGATGCAAGGTGCAGCTTTTTTCTTTTCTTTTCTTATCTTCTTAGTTTTTTTTCTTGAGATGGAGTCTCGCTCTGGTGCCCAGGCTGGAGTGCAGTGGTGCCATCTCTGCTCACTGCAACCTTCACCTCCCGGGTTCAAGCGATTCTTCTGCCTCAGCCTACCAAGTAGCTGGGACCACAGGCATGTGCCACTATGTCCAGCTAATTCTTGTATTTTTAGTAGAGATGGGGTTTCACCGTGTTAGCCAGGATGGTCTCGATCTCCTGACCTCGTGACCCTCTCGCCTCGGCCTACCAAAGTGCTGGGATTCCAGGCATGAGCCACTGCACCTGGCCCAGCTTTTTTCATATTGAGTAGAAGCCCAGGTAGAAGAGAAACTCGTGGAAGATGGCTAGAGCAGGGCTTATGGGCCATGCTGGAAACTGTAAAATAGTATACAGCTATTTTGCTCATAGTTTATGGGCTGGAACTCTGTTACATGGACACACCTAACTGCAAGAGATCCTGGAGAATGAAGACCAACCGTGCATGTGTGTACACAGGAATGCATGCACAGAAATGGAATCACACACTTCCCATATTTTGCTGCACATTGCTTTTACCATACAGCCCATAGAGCTCTATTGCATTATTCTTAGGGTTTGTATAGGGTTTTAATAGAAGAATGTTTTATGTTTTATTTAACCAGTTTATAAGCCTTCATTTTTAAAACCACACCAACTTTCACAACAGAATAAAAACCTTGCTTATTAATTCTATGTAATGACATGTTTTGGAGATTTGAATTTTGTTGGTAATTAAGCCTTTATCACACTAAGCACCACTTTTCATCTAAATTTTAAGAAATGTTTGCACGAAGCTCTTTCCAAATGCATTGCACAGTTAGGTGCTTTCTTAGAAAAAAAATCATCCACAGACAATAATTTAACAATTTTATTCATGAGAATGGGGATGCCCCAAGCACTTAGTTTGTCTCTCCTAGTTCCCACTCTTCTTGACTAGTTAGCTGTTGCCCTAGGCTGTGGATGTAAGCAAAGTATGCTTATTTGGGGCCAACATATACAAGATTGGCTGCAAATTTCAAGCTGTCTTCCGCTGTCATGGTGATCAAGGATGCCTCATATTGAAGCGGTGGATGCACTAGATCAGAGTGATAAGAATCATTGAATTACTAGATGGAGGACTACCCTGAAAAATTGCCAAGAATTGCAGTGGAATTTTCATGACCAAAAAATGCAAACCATTATTGCATCAACCTTCTAAGACATAGGTGTTATTACCATAGCATATTCTAGCCTAAGAAAATGCTTATGCAATATTATTTATAATATTAATCATATTACTTTACATTATTTATTATATTAATTTACATGTTTCGATGGATTTATAGCTTGCATAAGGCTTTCTTAATCATTAGCTTAGGAAATATTTTATGACTTGTATGACAATGCAACTGTGGGAACAAACAATTTTGAGATGTGTTCTACTCAACATTTATGAATTTATGCTATTTTACTTTTGAGTTTGCATATCTTCTTTTAATAACATGATTCTGCTTTTGTGTATGTCTTCTATCCTATTGCAACTTTTCATGTTATGTGATTTTAGTAGGCAACATTCAAATTTAGTTTTACCTGTAATAGCAAAAGTAAATTGTCTCAGAATGAGAACCTGAGAACGACCTTTCTAAGTAAGCTATTTTACTCTTAGTCCATAGAATTTGAAGCCTTTGTTTTCTATCAGAAATATGATCTCAATAATACTTCAAATTGCTTCCGATCTATTTTGTTTTTTAAGACAGAGTCTCTGTCTGTCTCTGTCACCCAGGCTGGAGTGCAGTGGCACGATCTCAGCTCACTGCAACCTCCGCCCCCTAGGTTCAAGCGATTCTTCTGCCTCAGCCTCCCAAGTAGCGGGGACTACAGGCGCATGCCACCACACCTGGCTATTTTTTGTGTTTTTAGTAGAGAAGGGGCTTCTCCATGTCAGCAAGGCTGGTCTCTAGGCCCTGACCTCAAGTGATCTGCCCGCCTTGGCTTCCCAAAGTTTCGCCACACCCAGCCTCTGTCTGTCTAGTTTTAAGAGTGGTCCTGTGGCAATCCTTAGCTTCTCTACGTGTTTTTAAACTTAATTCCATCTTGTTTCTCCTTGCTTCCTATCTACACAACACTTCACTCTGTCTCGATTACTACATGGTGAATTGAAGTTCCAGTAGAGAGGGAATTGAGCTGATACTGAGGAGGTATGTAGGCTAATACTGCCCGGTACTAACTTGGTTTCCATTTTAGCAGAAGGCAAGTCACTGCGTTCCTTTTTCCAATCAGTAAAATTATAAGGCTGGGTTTGATTACCAATTAAGATTTTTCTGTATACCAAATTATCTGGTCTTTGGAGACTGAAAAGCTGT
Source organism: Symphalangus syndactylus (assembly GCF_028878055.3). Taxonomy (NCBI): domain Eukaryota; kingdom Metazoa; phylum Chordata; class Mammalia; order Primates; family Hylobatidae; genus Symphalangus; species Symphalangus syndactylus. The sequence continues at coordinate 104,889,998 of NC_072440.2, read as the reverse complement.
TCAAATCTTATAATCAAGCAGCAAAGAAGTACTAGTTAACATATTTTCAGTATATGCTATGAGCCAGTTCACAATGCCATGCACTTCACTGTATCATCTCATTAAACAAATCTGTGAGATTCTTTTACGATTTCTGTTTCATACATGGGAACTGAGGTACAGAGAGTACCATGCTCAGGGTTATGGAAGGAGTAAGCACTGAAACCGGCAGTTGCATCCGAGTGTGTCTGACTCCTGGATCTCAGGTCTTCTACAAGCAAACAGCAGTAGTTGCTACATAGGTCCTCAGAAAATTAACACAATAAATAATAGGTGCTGTAGTTTGTACCAGAAGCCAGGCCACATTTCTGCCCTTGGTTGCAGCCTTTTCTGCCCGGACGTTGTCGGTCCATACTTCCACAACCTGTCGTCTCATGGTTAAGGAATCCCTCAGGAGCAGCAGCCACTGCAGCTTCTGGGCTGGCTAGCCATGCTTCTGTAGATTCCATGGGTGGGGAATGGATCTAGACAGCCTATTAGTCATAGCACAACAGGCAGCATGAGCTTCTTGTTGCATCGGTTCCATATGTCCCCAAGGTAGGCCCAGGTGATTGCCATGTGCAATGGGGTCTGCATCACAGCTGAGGAACATGGAGGGCCAAACCCCTAACCTTAATGGGGCTGCTAGCAAACCTGCCCAAACTTTGTTTCTGAAGGAGACACTATCCTTATTATCTTGATCACAAAACAAGTCTGCCCTTTGCCCTTAAGGGAGACACTACCTTCTAAAGCTGCTAGATAAATGTAGTCTGAGATGCAGAGACACCACAGAGAACTGCATCCTGAGAATTCCTAAAGGTGAAAATGTGGCCAGAAGCAAACTCTATTCATATATGTGTCCATCTGCTGGGCTTCCATAGCATTTGCCTTGCTCAGACTTCTCTCCACAGCCAAGAAGGGTGATACAACGTAGAGCGTGGAGTGTGGATGAGAAGTAGCCGCAAGTTCCCCAGAAGGCTATTTTTCTCTGGAGCAGATAGTCTGCGTGTAGATTGGTATAATCCATTTGGAAAACATTTTGGAAATATGAAGAAAAAGACATATAAGTGCATCGATACACATTCAATGGAAATTACAGGTCTTGGAATCAATCCCCAAAGGCATAATTCAAAACTCTTGGGAAGACCCACAAAAATAGATCCTTTATGTAGCAAAAAGGTGATCATAATTTAAGAATAGGAGAATAGATATGATATAGTGTATTTTCCTGATGAATTATTATCTTTTTACTTAAAATGATGGCTATGGACTCCAATAAAAAGAAAAATATCTATGACATAATGTCATATGAAAACTGAGTTTAAACTGTGTATATAATATGAGTACAAATGTGGTAAAACACTCACTCCTAAGGGGAACAGGTTTGAAGAAAATTCATTAACTCCTAAGCATTTGTTGAATTAGACTGAGAGAATGAAGAATGACTTTTTCTCTCTTTTTATAATTCCCTGCTAACTTTAGACACATAGTTAGATTTTATAAGGAAAAATATGTATAAGGCTAAAAAGAAAAAAAAAATTGTAGTGATGTATTGATGTCCTCTCTAGACCTAAATCAGAAACCACCAAGCATTTTTCTTCTTTCTAATGTTGTCTTTTCATTTATTAGGTTTATTAATTAGAATCTCTCCATTAAAACTATTTGTCTACCAAGCATAAAACAGCATCTGGGCCTCTAAAGAGAAGTCATGGGACAAACTACCTGCCCAGGGCTCACTGTTGAGGCAAAGGTGCACTCCATCGGACAGGATTCCATTTTATCTCTCCTGGATCTTTCCTTTTTCTTTTCTTTATTTATTTTTATATTTATTTATTTATTTATTTATTTATTTACTGAGACGGAGTCTCGCTCTGTTCCCCAGGGTGGAGTGCAGTGGCGGGACCTCGGCTCACTGCAAGCTCCTCCTCCCAGATTCTCGCCATTCTCCTGCCTCAGCCTCCCGAGTAGCTGGGACTACAGGCGCCCGCCAACACGCCTGGCTAATTTTTTGTTTTTTTTTTAGTGGAGACGGAGTTTCACTGTGTCAGCCAGGATGGTCTCGATCTCCTGACCTTGTGATCCGCCCCCCTCAGCCTCCCAAAGTGCTGGGATTACAGGCGTGAGCCATTGTGCCAGGTATATCTTTCCTTTCTCTACAGGAATCCCCCCAGGAATAAAATGCAAACTTGCATGGGTATTGCAAGGTCTTTAGAAGTTAGTATTGACTCCTTCATAATCCTCTGCCCCCTCTCCCATCATTAATAGAGCCTTCCATTAACAGCATCTCCCCGCCTAAGCATGCTGGGTCCCACCTCGCGACCATCCCTTACTCTAACTGGACCTACACTGAAATTTTTCAAGCTCCCTAGAATGTTCCAGGGTCTCTGGCTTCCGAATCTATCACCTACGGTTCTATCTGCCCAAAACTCTCTGCCTCCCCAATTCACTCTCACTAAACTAGCTGTTTCCTGATTAAAATTACTTTCTTCATGACGAAAACCTGTACTCCAGATCCCCCAGTCTGGATCAAGCACCCCCTCTGGGTCTCCTCCCTAGGAGCCTTCACCTTAGTCCCTGCCGTTACCTGAGTCTCATCGCCCTCATGCTGCTCTCAAATGCTCCCTCCACAGTCTGGGAGGTTTTCACTGGGGACTATCCTGGAAAAGGCGTAACATGTGATTCTAAGAGGTGACAGTGAGCACCCACACGTCATCTCAAACTGCTGAGAACAGGGAAGGCAGGTGAAGGTCCTGCTTCTATTGTTTTGCAACAACATGAAAGCACAGTTTATTTCCTACATAAATTTCACTTTCTAAAGAGGCCTGATCTTGGGTACTGAGATGTGAGATGGACTTCATGGCGAGCTGGCTGCATCACAAGCCCCAGAGGGTAAGAATCAGGCCTGGGACAGAGCACTCACACACATACCGTGTGCTCACAGCTAAGGGCAGGGGTGGGCAGCGAAGAAAGCTTTACATAGCTCCCATGTAACCTGACTTATATCTCTGCTTTCACAGAATGAGGCATAAAACTACCAGCTAGGCACTCGCCTTCCTTTCTATTTAAATTTGCTCTATTGGAATGTGTTTCTATGTCTCATCTAAGTTATTGTCTCATAGTGCTTGGATAAACTTTGTTTTCCATTATCTTCCTAAAAATAAACTTCTTGAAATACTGTGTTAAATCATCTCAACTTACATCTGAGGTAATCAGGCTTTTGGTAAATTCATGAAGTATTTATTCCAAGTGCTGGAAATTCACCCTTGAAGTCTCATCTCTGAGTGAAATGTCTGCCTTAGAGAATAACAATGATCACAGCACCCCAGGACTTCTCCTGTGTCACTCGTTCTCCTCCCTCGCCATCTATGGGGAGAGGCGGAGAAACACCTGCTCTCTCATGGCAGCTGCACCCCTCTCCCCACATCTGACTTCCTCCTTGGTGGAGAATTACTGACCATTCCTGTCAAGAATACAGCACATCTGACAAATAGATTGAACTGAAAGATGTATAAAATCATCTAATTGTTAATTAGAGAATTAGGTAAAATCCTTAATATGTAGAGAAATTTAAATATATGTTTATAGGTTTATATGTATTTGGACAAAGATTTTTTTTTGTTTTTCTCTGGGCTAAAACACCCATAACCATCATCTTTGGTGAGGAGAAAAGATAGATATTTTTAAAAATGTATGTGATGAGAAATTATTTATTCAAATATTGTTTTTTCTTATTTTCAATGTTCATTTTTTCCCTAAAGATCAATACCCATCACTGTATGCATCTACTTCTTGGAATTTGCAAGGAAATCAGTCAACAGATTTTTCAAGCCTTGTAAGTTTATCTGTCTGAGAAGTTCACTGGCTACGTAACATCCTGGACTCTGGAGCCCAAGAGATGTGGTTTCCATTTTGGAGCCATTTTCTTTAATAAATAAGTAGTGAGGCTGCCATTCTTGTCAAAATTGAGGACCACAACCCTACTCATGAAACCGAAAGATTGTTTGTTATGAGGAGTTCTGTTTGAGCTACACAAGCAATGTATCCTTTTTAAAGAAATGTATCTAGAATCTGAGGTGTTCATTGCTCCAAGCAATGAAGAGAATGGCTCCAAGCCATGTGCAAAATAAAAAGAAAAAAAAAACCCCACCAAATTGTTGATATTTTTGACCAATACAGTGATTACACTGCATTCCCCAAAGGATTGCCTACACATGTGTCTAAGCTAGAAATCATCTACAGTCTATACTGCGGGGCGGATCAACGGCAATTTCATCAGCACCAGCCCAGCTGCTCCGTGACAGAGAGGCCTGCATGCCGCCCTCAATCTTCCACCTGTCCACGGCTGACACAAGGTGGGAAAGGGTTTTGCTGACATTAGTGATCTGAGCTGAAAAAGTGAAGCCACCTTTTGGCATATAATTCGTGCTGGTTTTTCGATCATTTGTGTCTGTGTGTTTCGTTTTTGTTGCATTTTTTTTCCCTTCTGAAGAAACTCGTCATGCAGTATTGAAGGTGACCTGACTGTGGCAAAGAGCTTGTTCTGTGTGGTTTGCCTTTCCACCCACGCACAACACACTTTGCAGACTTGACAGGGATGGATCAGCCTCATAGAAGAGAAAACAGAAAACCAAAAAATTACCCCCTCCTCTGAAAAATACCCCCGGTGTGAAACTCTTTCTGAGAAAGACTAGCCCTTTTCTTTAATGTAAAAAAAAAAAAAAATAACAAAAATAGATTTCTTCTCAAGACTCTTGTTTATTCAGATGATATCAATTCTGTTTCCAGCACAACATGTTGTAGCTGCTACTCAGAGATTTTTAGAAAGTCAGATCGACGCGACTGCAGTGGGTTTTTGCTGTGAGTGAGCTGTGCTTCTCACTTGCTTACTAGAAGGTAAATGCATAATTATACAGCACGCTCATGGAAGAGCAGTGAACTTTATGGGCGTATTTCTAAAACAGTCTGTTTACATCAACGGTGCTATACAAGTAACAAATACTAATAACAGTGTGAAGAAAATTAGCTCCTTAGATGCATAACAGTTAATATGTAGCTCTGTATAATTAATATCCTGCAATTTAATGTGTTACTCATTTTCTTTTTTCCCCTCCCCTTTACTAGGAAGAAAGAAACAGAATTTGTTTAATTAAATATGGCATTTTCACAGTAGTATCGAGCCAAAATATATCAGGCTGAATTAATCTGATTTCCTACCCCATCAACTTGACATTGGGCATCAGTTTATGCCCGACTTCCACTATGCCCACTTAGAATATGTAAATGTTGTCACCTCCTCATTGATATTTTTATCTCCACGCCTAACAAATGTGTAGAGAGTTCTCTCCACTTTCAAGTAATTGTATATACATTTAATCAGTGGTTTTCAACTGGGGCCAATTTTGCTCTTCCAGGGGACATTTGGCGAAATCTTTGGCTGCTATAACTAGGGAAGAAGGGAGTTCTATTAGCGTCTGGTGGGGAAAGGCCAGGGACCCCTGCAATGCCCAGGCACACCTCCACAGCAACTATTCACCTCAAAATGTCAGTAGCATTGAGGTTGAGATCCCCTGCATTAGCTCCTTGATCTTTAAAACCATCCTCCAAGGTAGGGATTGTTATCAGTCTCCTCATTTTATGCACGAAATAAAACAAAACTTAGGCCCAGATGAGCCAAGAGATTTGTATCCAGGGTAATCACAGGGCACAAAGTGAAGGGCTTGGGTCTTGAATTCAGGACTCCAGAGTCTAAATCCCTCCACACTTGCCCCAGCCATATTTTTTTTTTTTTTTTTTTTTTTGCGTGAGTCCTGCTTGCATAAGGCACTTTTGTTTACTGTAGCTGACAACATATGTGCTCTACAGAAGTGTGTGGGGGCATATTTCCTGACATTCACACTCTTATTCTAGCAAACAGTTCCTAGGAGGCAAACAAGTCTGACTTGAGGCAAAATTGTGAGAAAAAGCCAAGCCCATCTTTGTGCTTGTGTCCTCCTGTGTTTGTCAGCGTTGCCCCCAACGAAGTGGACACCCTAGAGAGTCCACTGCAGTGTGTTCTCGTTCTTTCCTGGCCAGGAATACTTAACCCCACCCATCAATGCGTCTCACTTGTAAAATATATACCAGACCCATATTGCAGCTAATCAACGAGCCAGGCGGAAAGATGGTATGCCCAGAATGTGGGCATCTCCTGGTAAGCAGGAAAGGCTTCCTGGCCTCTTCAAAGCAGATCAGATTCCCATCGAAGCCTGTCCTCATTTGTGAGGTGTCAGGGCCACGCACGTTGTGGCTTTTCAATGGAAACGTGGTGCCTGTCAGATTCAGGAAGACGTTTTCCTACTGCCAAACCAGCTCTCTCCATGCTCCCCAAAACAACACTCACAAAAAGCTGCCCAAAGCTAGGGATACAGAGGAGAGGGCTACTTGCTAGAGAGACTTCCAACAAACATTTTTCCACAAGACAAAAGAGCAGAGAGATTCAGTTGTGTGTTCCTCCTGTGGTCTACAATAACAGCAGCCCCTCCGCTCTCAGCACCGCCCATGCTATCATGCCTCTGCCTTCTCTCTAGAGCAGTGCACTCCCGGAACACACTGGGAAGGGGCCCTTCCTCTAAACTATCTAGCTGTCACTGTCACCACTTAATAAACAGTTAAAATGCAGTGACTCAGATTGCAGGTGTCAGTTTGGCCTGGGTGATTGTCAAATGGACACATCCCAGCTAATTTAGGTTTTCTGTGGCTCTACTCAGGATGCCTAAAGGCAGGCCCGATGCCAACAGACTCTGGCAAATTCCAGGAGCAAGGGGGGCAGGAAAAGTGCATGGAGAGTGCGTCTGGGCATGGTGGCATCCAGGTGTGAGTGACGTTGAAGAAAGACTTGGGAAGGAGGAGCCTCATGCTCTGAATCAGTGAGTAATTTATGGTCTGTGCTCCAAAAACAGCAGCAGTCTCCCTTCTCCTACAACCTCTGGAGGCAGAACCCCTGGCTCTGCCATGTCAGGTCTCTCCACACCTGCTGTGAGGAGCAGCAGAGAAGAGAGTGTTTGTCACTCAAGGGAGTTCTTCATGGACAGCTCGCACTTGCCGTCCTGAGCCAGCTGGTCCCATCACTCCTTGTACAAAGGGCTTCTCTCCTACGCTCACTTAATTCAGTCAAATAGCATCCATGTGTGGTCCTGGGCCACATTCTATCATCCAGAGTGGCTCATTAAGGATGCCCAAGTGGGGTGAAGAGTGTCTGCAAGTAATTTTGTAAATTTTAACAAACTTAACAAGAAACAGTCTAAAGCATTCAAAACTCGAAATCGACCAAGTGCCTGCTACAGGCCAGGCACTGTGCTGGGCTCTGAGGATGCCCCAGCGGAATCCTTGAGCTCAGGAGTTTCAGAGGAAGCAAACAGTTGCCAAATAACTCTATGTACATAATAATAAGATACATGGGATACTTAAGAGAAGAGGAAAAAGAATTCCTATCACTGAATACTGGCGACAGGAGATTTGGAGCTGGTAACAGAGAGTATAAACCACAAAGTGCACATGACTTACCGACTTCAAGGTGTGTGGCCAGCCAACAGGCATTCTTGACATCCTTAGCGTGGAACATTTTGGGAACACTGTGCTTATTATTCCCATCACCAGCCCTTGCATTGACGTTTATTTCTTAATTCCACATTTATTCATCTTCCCACGTTTATTTATCTTTCCACATTTATTCATCAAGCTTATTCATGTTTCTAGCCTATTTTTAGGACAAAACATTAGCCTGAATTTTGTATTTCATGGATTTTCTGATATGGGTTTTTTTTCTGTTCTTTAGACCCAATTGAAATACTATCTCCTCCAGGAAGTTCCCACTGAATGCTTTCAGGATCCAATAATCTACACAGAGTGCCCACTCTCTATTTGCAGGTTTTAAATACACACATCACTTTTTATTTTTTATCATAATAATTAGGTTTACTGTTGTGCAAATTGCTTTATCCAGTTCACATTCTTACAATCATGAGAAGAATATTTATATCCAGAAAAATGCTAAACATGTACAAGTTAGTCTTTGGATTCATTGTAACTGAAATCTCACCAGCGCTTTCCGTGATCCCCGTACAACACTGCCCTTCCTCCATCCCCACCAAAGTCAGGCCCTCCCCACACTGTGCTAGCATAGAATCCTGAATATATCCCTTCTAGAGCCCTTAGAAATGACACTGCCACTTGTATTTTTGTGGTTCTCTTTCTCTCTGATGAAACTTGAGTCCTAAAGAACAGAGACTGAATCTTGTTTGCTCCGCATCTTGTTTAGGGCCAGATAAACAGGGGGAACTTAGTGTTCATATTGACTGCATGTAGGTTTCTGTATGTGGGCATCTGTATATGGGCATCTGCGTGTGGGTATCTGCAAGTGTGTATATGCATGTGGGTATCCGCATGTGGGTATCTGCAAGTGTGTATCTGCATGTGGGTATCTGCAGGTGGCTATCTGTGTGTGGGCATCTGCATGTGGGTATCTGCATGCAGGTATCTGCATGTGGGCATCTGTATGTGGGTATCTGCATGTAGGCATTTGCATATGAACAGCTACATATGGATATCTTCATTCTGCATGTGGGCATCTGCATGTGGGTATCTGCTTGTGGACATTAGCATGTGGGTATCTGCATGTGGGCATCTGCATTCTGCACGTGGGTATCTGCATGTGGACATTAGCATGTGGGCAGCTGCATGTGCATATCTGCATGTGGGCAGCTGCATGTGCATATCTGCATGTGGGCATCTGCATGTGGGCATCTGCATGTGGGTATCTGCATGTGGGTATCTGCTTGTGGACATTAGCATGGGGGCAGCTGCATGTGGATATCTGCTTCTAGGTATCTGCATGCAGATGTCTGTTACTCATGTGGGCAGTAGCTCTGAGGAACCAGCATATAGTCCTGAGGCTGGAAGCCTGGGACATCCCACTATTTATGTTATACAGATAAGTAGTAATATGCTCAAAACAAATCGTTCAAGTCATTCATCACACTGGAAACATCTTACTATGAGTAAATTCCACCTGAACATAAACAATTTTTGTTTTGTTCTTTAACCCAAACTTATGGACTGACCTTCAAGTGGCAATCTGAGTTTTAACCTTGAACTGTCTCTCATTAGGTGTTGAAAGCCAACTGAGCAATTAGCATTTCAGGAAGTTAGTGTTAGATGTGACCCATGAATGCCTGTGTCCAGAGCTTCGAAATGCTGTCTTCTTAGTAGCCTAAACCCTTGGATAACACACAGACCTTATTAGTCAGCCTCAGTAAACTATCATCCCTGAGTTACCGCTGAAACTCATGACGGCTACATTTTTTAGAATATTTTTGTAAATAATTACCATATAGCATACATATGTGTCTGTTTTATACAGTTTCACGATAGGCATCTCCGTTGTAACCAAGAAAGGCAGTATAACATCATGGCTGGGAACAGTGGATCACTGTCTTGGATCCCATGCCCATGGGTACTTCCTCTTTGACTAGCTGTGTGTAAACTTGACTAGGCACTTATCGGTGCAAAGCTTCCGTGCCTTCTTTGTCCAAAAATGATAATAAGAATTATCTCTGTGTTTGCGAAACTGAGTAAAATTCATATGTAAAATGGCATACATGGCCAGGACATAATTAAAAATCACTTTTTATTATGTTTTTATTCAATGTCAATGTATATTATCCTTTTAATCACTGTTTAGTAACAGATAATAAAGTGAAAAATGCCAGTTTTTCTTTCGGCTGCTATGAAGCTCAGAGCAAATGTTTAATCCTTAGTCATAGTAGTTACGTGAATCTGGATGTTCATTATATGGCTTTTCTCTTCCTCTCACATTATTTTTGTTTTTATTTGACATTTAGATTTCTGAAGTCCATATTTTATCCAAACAACACATTTTCAGAGTAGATGAGATAGGTTGTATAAATAAGTAAATACATAAATTTTTATTTATATAAACAGAAAATACAGGCTCCCTGTCATGTAGGACTTACAATATTGTTAGGGTAGGAAAATACACATAAAGTAAAAGTAAAATTATAGGCGTCTGTGTGTACACGCGCACAGACACACACACACACACGCAGAGTGCTGTGACTGTAGCTTTCACAGCTGGCTCTCCAAAAACAACAAGAAAACCCCTCATTTGTAGGGTTTGCCAATTTCTATGGTGTCAATATTCTTACCATGGCTAATTTTAAGCTCCCACTTGTTTAAGAACTGGCTCATACCATTCCAAAAGTACGAGCTGGCTCTGCAGAAAGATGCTGAAGTGGCCTAGTCTCAAAGTGGGAACTCAATTCAGAAAAGAAGGGCTACACGTCTGTGGACCAAGAGAGTCTAAAAAAGTCTTGGGGAGCACAGACAACCTGAGGTGCATCTTAACAGACTCATACCATTTGGAAATAAATAAAGACAGATGAAAAAGTTCTAGCACCTGTGTGTAGCCAGCTCACTCATTCATTGTGTATCATTGCTTTGTTTATTCAAACCATTTTTTTAAAATTATGACCAGACACCAGGCACTTGCCGTAGAGTTTTAAAACATGGAATTTTAATCCCCGCCCTCAAGAACAGGAGGCCAGAGAGATGTAAAGTGTAAAATAATGTGGAAACAAGGGGAGAGCCCCGTGACACTCTCCAGGTGACATCTGAGGAGAGTGGTTAACCTGCCTGGTAGGGAAGGGCAGGGAGCTTTGTGAGGTTGTGACCCAGGCAGAGAGGCAGGCAGGCGAAGCGCATTCCAGCTCGGGAGTCTTTGAGTGAAATAAAAAGTAGAGGAAGCATGGAGTGTGGACATCTCCAAGCACGGCCCTGTTGTGACATGACATGGACGCTAGGCACAGGCAGGAGCAAGAAATGTGTCAGGGACGCCGGAGACGCAGATGCCGAAGGATCTTAGGGCCCAGGAAAAGAGCATGGCGTTTCAGCAAGTCTCGATGCACCACTGCTGCGATTGAGAAGTGATCAGAATTGCATTTTAGATAAGCCATGTGAATGGGTTTGCTGTCCATGTTGTGTTTGAATGGCTGAACTCAGAGGTAATGAGAGCCCTGTAAAGGCCATTTCCGGCATCCAGGCAAGAGTTGGTGAGAGCCCAAACAGACTAACAGAATCAGGGATGGAGAGGAATCTACAAACTGGGCAGTTCATAACTTGTCTCTCAGTTTGACCTTTTTACTCAGCTTATACCGTAAGCCAAGCAATATCATTATCTATAAATTTAGGTTTAAATTTTAAAAGAAAACACGATTTTTTATTAGCTAGTTTTGAACTGTCTTATTTTGTTAACTTTCTGTTTATTCATGCAACAGACTCTGACAGATACATTAACCTGGAAGGCATTTTACATACATTGTATTCCTGTTTTGATACAACCTATAATAAAAATTTTCAAATTTTCTTTTACATTAAAAATAAAACATTTGTTACTAGATGAGTTTTATGTCAGTTGGGTAAGATAATAATTCAAAATTATACTGAATAATCATTAATCTTAACTGGGGGGTGTCTGCTAGAGTTTGATCAGTAAAAGAAAAAGTAAAGTTAATTATGAAATTAATGGAGCTTTAGGAAACTTAAAATGTCTGGAGCTTAGAAGATTGAACTATAACTGTTTTGATGACCAATGATCAGATGTATTTTTTCTGTCACTGAAAATATAAGAATAACTGAGATACAAAATAACAAATTAAAAAAATCACCATTGCTACGATCTGAGGAGAAAAAATAGTAAGTTTGTTTTCTTAAAAATAAAGTATTAACAAAGCCATATCTCTGGGTTAATTTTACCACTAGAAGTTCCTATGAGCTAGGTATGGTGGCTCTCGCCTGTAATCCCAGCACTTTGGGAGGCCAAGGTGGGCAGATCACGAGGTCAGGAGATCGAGACCATCCTGGCTAACAGGGTTAAACCCCGTCTCTACTAAAAATACAAAAAATTAACCTGGTATGGTGGCAGGCGCCTGTGATCCCAGCTACTCGGGAGGCTGAGGCAGGAGAATGGCGTGAACCTGGGAGGTGGAGCTTGCAGTGAGCCCAGATGGCGCCACTGCACTCTAGCCTGGGCAACAGAGCGAGACTCCGTCTCAAAAGAAAAAAAAAAAGAAGAAGAAGTTCCTGCAAATAATGCACTGGCTTTTCATAGAACATTGCCTTAAAATTTAAATTAAAACGTATTTAAAGAATATTGAAAACACTTGAGAGACATTTGAATTTGTATTTACGATACAATAATTATAATATCTAGTCCAAAGTACATTTTTTCTCCTAATGCTTTCTGGGATGCATGATTTATTTTCTTTTTGTTAACATAATCAAATAATTTTGTTTTGAAATGTGTTTTTCATTATAAAACCAGTGTAACTACATTACAGAATATTTGTGGACAACAAAAAACAATTTCTACTTTAATGTTTATTGCAGAATTTTGTCTTTAATGTTTATTGCAGAATTTTGTCTTTAATGTTTATTGCAGAATTTTGTAATAGCAAAACAACGGAAACAACTAAATGTTCATTGATAGGAAAATGGTTCAATAATCTAGCATGAGATATAATCTGACAATTAAAATAATGCGGCAGATATTGACATACAGAGATATATTGACATAGAACGCTCACAAAGGCACAGTATTGAGCGCAAACATTAAGGAACCAAACAATCATAGAACATGATGTCATTTGTATAAACATACACATAACAATAGGTGCTATAAATGCATAGAAAAGGGACTTCAAGACTAAGCACAGCAAATTGATGAGATAAATCACCTCTAGAATGTTTGTGCGGATTTGTGCATTTGGTAAGACATAGGAATAGATTTAGGGGTGGCAATCAAAAGGGATTTAACCTTAGTTGTTACGTTTACAATTTTTATCATAATATTGTATAAATTTATGAGTGCATTAATTGCAAAATTAATAATAAATAAAATAAAACAGAAATGTGGGGTGTTTGAAGGCTCATGGTTCCACTCCTGTAGTACAAAACTGGTTAATGTTTGGTATATTCCTTTCAATATACACACACACACACACTCACACACAGGCATATGTATGTATGTATGTATAAACAGAGTACATGTGAAAATTCCCTCATTTTTTCATCCAATGTTTTAGTATATTGTTATATAGACTGCAAAATTGGGGATTGGTTTAATTTATGTAACAGTTCTGATACAGTTAGATATTTGTTCCCACCCAAATCTCATGTCGAACTGTAATTCCCAGTACTGGAGGTGGGGCCGGGTGGGAGGTGGTTGGATCATCGGAGCAGATCCCACATGAGTGGCTTGGTCCATCCCTTTGGTGATAAGGGAGCTCTCGCTCCACGTCCTTGCAGGATCTGGTCGTTTGAAAATATGTAACACCTCTCCCCACCCAGCCTCTCTCTCTTGCTCCTGCTTTCCCCAGTGAGATGCCTGCTCCCACCACCCTGTGCACCACGAGTCAAAGCTCTCTGAGACCCTCCCAGCAGCCCAGCAGATGCAGGTGCCGTGCTTTCTGTACAGCCTGCAGAACCGTGAGCCAATTAAACTTCTTTTCTTTATAAATTACTCAGTCTCATGTATTTCTGTCTTTCTTCTTTCTTTCTTTTTCTTTTTTTTTTTTTTTTTTGTTTGAGACAGTTTGGCTCTATCACCCAGGCTGGAGTGCCTGGCATGATCTTGGCTCACTGCAACCTCTGCCTCCTGTGTTCAAGCGATTCTCGTGCTTCAGCCACCAAAGAACCTGGGATTATGGGTATTCACCACCACACCCGGCTAATTTTTGTATTTTTTTGTAGAGATGAGGTTTCATCACGTTGACTAAGCTGGTTTTGAACTCCTAGCTTCATGTGATCCACCCTCCTTGGCCTCTCAAAGTGCTAGGATTATAGGCATGCGCCACTGCACCTGGCCTCATATATTTCTTTATAACAATGCAAGAACAGCCTAAAACGAGTTCTCTTTGGAGGTAGTTTGCATGTTACATCTTAATGCTAATAATGGACATCTTGAATATACCTTGATCCCATATTTTGAAGTGTTTCCATAGGAAAGATTTTTATGAACATTTATTAGGTCAAAAGATATGCACATTTTTGTGGTTTTACTTTATCTTTCATGAGGAATGTTACCTGTGCTCAAGAATCTACACCAACATGTTTGGAGTTTCGGCTTATTTTAGATCTTTGAGCAGATTCAGTTAACTCATTTATTTTATTGTGTTTTGTTTTAGGAGACACTGGTTAGAGCCTGGCTAAATTCCAGTAACATAGGAAAATATCAAATCTGAGACAGAAGAGAGTCAGCATCAAGATCCCACATTAATCTACTTATTCCATCTGCAAGGGGCCATTGGGCACTTGGGGCCTTGACAGTGCTTGGCCGAGTTGGTGCCCAATAACTATGCATTACATTAAAGATAAATGAGAAATCTGAGTTGTACCCCAGCTAAAACCAAAAGGTGATGGAATACACAGCACCTCCAGGAAGTCTGGAGTTATTAGTTGATAGCAGTTCTGCTCCTATGGGTATCTTCTGGGTAGACCCAAAGGCTGGGTAATCTGAATGTGCATCTGGCTACAGCTCTGATGCACTGAAGTGTGAAGGTAGAAGCCCATTTAGATCAAGTCACAATGAGCTCACAAATCCATACATCCATGAGACACTGTCTGTAAGCAGACAGAGGGAAAATGTATATCCTGCATTAGAACATGTGATGAATCCATCCTACTGTTCATAAGCCAATAGCACCTGTTTTAGGCTTTTGGTTTTGAAATAATTACAAATTCACAGGAAATTGAAAACTTACTATAGAGTGATCCTATGTACCTTTCATTCAATGATTTTTCCCAATGCTTACATCTTACATAATTATGGTACAATGCCATACACAGGATCTGACATGTCTACCATGTATGTATATAGTTCTGCTACTTTATCACATGTCAATTTGTGCAATCATCACTACAGTTAAGATAGAGAACTATTCCATCACCACAGAGATCTTTCTATGCTGCTTTTTAATAGTCACATTCCCTCACCCAACCCACCAACATACACTATCTCTAACCTCTGGCAACAATTAATGTTTCCTATATCTATAATTTTGTCATTGTGAGAATGTTGTATACATAGAATTATACAGTGTGTGACTTTTGAGATTTACTTTTTAACCTCAGCAGAAGGCCCCTGAGATCTGCCCAAGTTGATGCATGTATACATAATTACTTCACCTTTTTATTGCTAAGTAGTATTTCATGGTATGCTTGGTATACTATGGTAAACAAAATACCACATTTTGTTTAACCATTCAGATTTCTCATTTATTTTTAATGTAATCAAAGGACTTTTGGGATGTTTCTTAGTTTGGGCTATTACAGACAAAAGTGAAGGACTTTTGAGCTGTTTCTGAGTTTGGACTATTACAGAAAAAGCTGCTGTGGACAATCTTGTTCAGATTTTTGTGCCAAAATAAATTTTCCTTTCTCAAGAATAAATACCCATGAGTGCAACTGCTGAGTCAAATGGTAATTGCATGTTTGGTGTTATTTTTAAAAAGCCAATTTTTTTTCTAGAGTTACTGCATCATTTTACATTCCTACCCGCCATGTAGGAAACATTCTGTTTCTCTATATCCTTATCAGCACTTGGTATTATCACCCTTTTTAATTTTATGTTTTAATAGGTGTGTAATAATATCATGGTCTTGGTTTGCATTTCTCTAATGGCTATTGTTCAGAAGATGTTCCATCTTCTGAAGATCATCATCTTTTCATATGCTCATCTGCCATCCTTATACTCCCCTTAATGACAGATACCTTCATGTTTCTTGTGCATTTTCTTCCTGGATTGCTTTTTTTTTTTTTTTTTTTTTTTGCCATTGTGTTTTGAGAGTTCTTAATATATTCTTGATATGATTGCCTTTGTCAAATATGTGGCTTTCACACATTTTCACCCAGTCTGTAGCTTTCCTTTTTACCTTCTTTACAGGGTCTTTCACCGAAAAGATAATTTTAATTTTGATAAAGTCAAACTATTTTGTCTTTTATGGATCATGCATTTGGTGTCATGTCTAAGAATGCTTCACCACGCTGTAAATCTTGAAGATTTTTCCTATGTTACCTTTTACAAGATTTGTAGTTTTATAATTAACATTTAAATTTATGATCCATTTTAAGTTAATTATAGTAGGTTATAAGGTTTAAATCAAGGTTTAGTTTTTAACCTATAGATGTTCAATTGCTCCAGCACCATTTATTGCAAAGAGTATTCTTCCTCCATTGAATTCTTTTTACCTTCATCAGAAATTAGTTGGCCATACTTGTGAAAGCCTACCTTTAAATTCTCTATTCAGTTTCATTGATCTTTGTTCCATTATACTCCATCAATACCACACAGTTTTGGTGAGTGTACCTTGATAAGTCTTGAAAATTTGAAGAGCGCTTTCTACAACTTTATTCTTCTCTTTCAGAATTATTTTAGCTATTCTAGTGCCTTTGTAGTTCCATAGAAATTTTGGAATAATCACCTCTATCTCAACAAAAAATCTTGCTTGAATTATGATAGGAATTACATTAAATTAGTGTGTCAATTTGAGGAGATTTGACAATTCACTATGTTAAGCTTTCCGATTCATGAACATCATATGTCTCTTCATTTATTTAGATATTTTTATTTCTTTAATTAGAATTTTGTAGTTTTAGCACATAATTTCTTTGCATATTTTGTTAGATTAACACCTGAGTATTTTATCATCTTTAATTGTAAGCAGTATTGTAATTTTAATTTTCACACTTTCATCGCTAGTATGTAGCAATACAATTAATTTTTGTATGTTGATTTCATACCATGTGACATTGCTGAAATCACATATTAGTTTTAATAGTTTTTACAGATTACTTGGGATTTTCTCTGTAGACCATATTGTCATGTGCAAATAAAATCAGTTTTGTTTCATCATTTCTACTCTATATGCCTTTTATCTCTTTTTTGCCTTATTTCACTAGCTAGAGTTTCCAGTACCATGTTGAATAGCAGTGGTGAGGGTGGACATCCTTTGCTTTTTTGTAGTCTTAGGGGCAAAGTATTCAGTCTTTCATCATTTAGGTACAATGTTTGCCATAGGTTTTTGTTGATGCTCTTTAGCCAGTGGAGAAATTCTCCTCTATTTCTAGTTTTCTGAAACTTAGAAACTTAAAAAAATAAGGAATGATTATTCATTAGCAAAACACTCTTTCTACATCCTTTGATTTAATCATCTGATTTCTCTTCTATAGTTGTTAACATTAACTACATTAACTGATTTTCAGAAGTGTTGAATACACCTTCCGTCCTGGAATGAGCCTCACTCAGCTATGTTTTCAGTTTTTTTAAATATATTGTGAAATTCTATTTGCTAATATTTTGTTAAGAGTTTCTGCATCAAAGAAACTGTCATTAGAGTGAACAGACAACCTACAGAATGAAAGAAAAAATTTGCAATCTATCCATTTAATAATGGCCTAATATCCAGAATCTATGATAAACTTAAACAAATTTATAAGAAAAAAATAACTCCATTAAAAAGTGGACAAAGGACGTGAACAGACACTTCTCAAAAGAAGACATTTTTGTGGCCAACAAACATGACAAAAAGCTCAACATCACTCATCATTAGAGAAATGCAAGTCAAAACCACAATGAGATACCATCTCACACCAGTCAGAATGGCAATTATTAAAAAGCCAAGAAACAAGAGATGCTGGTGAGGCTGCAGAGAAACAGCAATGCTTTTATACTGTTGGTGGGAGTGTAAATTAGTTCAACCATTGTGGAAGACAGTGTGGTGATTCCTCAAAGACCTAGAACCAGAAATACCATTTGACCCAGCAATCCCATTACTGAGTATATACCTAAAGGAATGTATATCATTCTATTATAAAGATACATGCATGCATATGTTCAGTGCAGCACTATTCACAATAGCAAAGACATGGAATCAACCCAAATGCCCAAGAATGATAGACCAGATAAAGAAAATGTGGTACATATGCACCATGGAATACTATGCAGCCATAAAAAGGAATGAGTTCCTGTCCTTTGGAGGGACATGGATGGAGCTGGAAGCCGTTATCTTCAGCAAACTAACACAGGACAGAAAATCAAACACCATGTATTCTTACTTGTAAGTGGGAGCTGAACAATGTGAACATATAGATACAGGGAGGGAACAACACACACTTGTGCCTGTGGCAGGGTAGGAGGAAGAAGAGCATCAGGAAAAATAACTGATGCTTGCTGGACTTAATACCTATGTGACGGGTTTATAGGAGCAGCATATCACCGTGGCAAATGTTTACCAAGGTAATGAAACTGCACATCCTGCATATGTACCCCAGAACTTAAAATAAATAAATAAATAAATAATTTTTGACTCTATATTCCTGAGGGACATTAGTTGGTAGGTTTCATTTTTTGTACTGTCATTGTCTGGTTTTTGGTATCAAGATAATCCTAGTTGGCTTTGTAAGATAAGCGGGAAGTATTGCCTCCTTTTCTATTTTGTGTAAAATTAGTGTTTTGTTTTTTTTTCTAACTTTCAGTAGAATTCACCAGTGAAGCCATCTAGGCCTTGAAATTTGTTTTTAGAAGGTTTGAAATTATGAACTCTTCCTTCATAGTTATAGGGCTATTCCAATGATTGGTTTCTTATTGAAAGAGTTGTAGTAGTTTTACTTTTCAATGAATCGTTATATTTTATCTAATTTATCAAGTTTACATGTGCAGAATTTTCCATAATATTCACTTATTATACTTTTTCTGTCATCAGGGTCTGTAATGACGTACCTTGTTTTATTACGCATATTCATAATTTGTGTCTTTTCTCTTGTTTTCTTTGTCAGCCTTGGTAGGGATATATAAATTTTATTGATCATCTTAAAGAACCAACTTTTTATTTCATAATTTTCTCTACTTTTCAGTTTTGTGTATCTGCTTTCTACATTGTGTTTTCTTTTCAATTTCATTGATTTCTAATGTTATCTTTATTTCTTTCTTCTGGATCACCATTTTTTCTCATTACTTTTTTAGCTGCATGTCAGAAATTTTGGAATCTTCTATTTTTATTTTAATTCAGCTCATTGTATTATTTTATTTTCCTTGAGACTTCTCTTTTCTGCATAGGGATTATTTAGAAGTTAATTATTTAATTTCAGAGGTTTGGGAAATTATCCTGCTGGATTTCGTTATTGACTTCTTGTTTGATCCCACTATAGTCAGACAACACACTCCGAGTAATTTCGAGTTTTAAAAATTTATTGTGGTTTGTTTTGTGGTCCAGAATTTGATCTATCTTTATTTACGCTCTATGGGTACTTGGAATGAATGTGTAGTCTGCAGTAGTAGTTGCGTGGAATGTTCTATAAATATCAATTAGATACTAATTGTTGGTGATGTTGTTGGGTTTTATATCCTTGCTGATTTTCTGTCTAGTTGTTCTATCAATTATTGAGTGAGGGTTGTTGAATTCTTTCACTGTGGATTCATCTATTTCTATTTTCAATTGTGTTGCTGTTTGCTACAAATTATTTTACAGTGTTTTTGTACGGCACATGCACCTTAAGGTTTTTTTTCTTCTTGGTGGGTTGGCCCTTTTGTGATTATGAACTGTTCCTCTTTATATATGGTAATTTGTTTTGATGTTTATTTGATATTGATATAACTACCTCTGCACTCTTTTGATTAATGTTTCCCTGGTATATCTTATTTTAAACTTTTTTATTCAACTTATCTATATTATTACATTGAAGTGACTTTCTTATAGAAATTATATAGTTAGATCATCTTTTGTTTGGCTTTAAAAATCTACCTTGCCATTCTCTGTCTTTTGTTTTCAGACCATTTATGGTTAATGAAATGATCAATTTGTTTTTGTTTTTTTATTTCTTCATTTTTGTTTTTCTACCTTCCAGTAGGTTTCTTGAATATATTTTTAATTTACATTTATCTGTAGTGATAGTAACTGTATCTCTATTTAAAGTGCTTTTAATAGTCACTGTAATTATAACCATATATATAAAATTTCACTAGTCTGAGCAAAGTATAATACTCTTATCCCCTTTAACCTCCTTTTACCCTCCCTCATTTATAATAAGGATCTTAAATATTTTCTCTACATAGATTGTTCAATTGTCATACATAATTTAGAAAATTCCAGAAGAGAAAGGAATTCTATTACACTTTACCCATGTTTTAGTTTTCTTTTTGATGTTCCAAGATTCTTTCTCTTAATATATTCTTTTTATTTAGAGAACTTCTTTTAACTATTATTTAGAGTAGGTACACTGCTGATAAATTTTCTTATTCTTTGAGAATGTTTTGATTTTCCTGAAGTCCTGAAGGATATTTTCAATTAATATAGAATTACGGGTTAACAGCTCCTCAGTACTTGGCAAATTGTATGCCATTTCCTTCCTACCCTTTTTTTAGAAAATTTTTAACTCTTGTGGGTACACGTAGTACCATTTCCTTTTGGTCTCCGTAGTTTCTGATAGAAAATTTACCGAGGGCCAGGTGCGGTGGCTCACGCCTGTAATCCCAGCACTTTGGGAGGCCGAGGCAGGCGGATCATGAGGTCAGGAGATCAAGACCATCCTGGCTAACAAAGTGAAACCCTGTCTTTACTAAAAATACAAAAAATTAGCCGAGCATGCTGGCAGGCGCCTGTATTCCCAGCTACCAAGGAGGCTGAGGCAGGAGAATGGCGTGAATCCGGGAGGCGGAGCTTGCAGTGAGCTGAGATCGCGCCACTGCAGTCCGGCCTGGGCGACAGAGCGAGACTCCGTCTGAAAAAAAAAAAGAAAATCTACCACGTTGTCTCTACCCTGTAGGTAATGTGCCATTTCTCACTAGAAGTTTCAATCTTGTTTCTTTCTTATTTAATTTTTTACTTTAGTTTTCAAGGGTTAATTTTGGTGATGAGTTTGGGTGTTGATTTCTTTGTGTTTATCTTGTTTGTTATTTGCTCAGCTTCTTGAATTTATACATTTATATTTATTTGTAAATTTGGAAAGCTTTCAGCCATTATTTTTTTGACCACTCTACCTGCTCCATGAATATTTGCTCTTCTGTTATAATCACACGTATCTCTGAGGTGCTCTCTCTCTACTGTATTTTTCTGTTTTTGGGTTGGGTAATTTGTGTTGTCCTACATTCAAATTCACTGATATTTTCTTCCCTAGGGCGCTGGTGAGCCCGTACAGTGAGTTTTGTTTTTCTCTTCGTTTTGGCTAATGCTAAAGCATTTTGTTTTAGTTCTATAATTTCAATTTAGTTCCTATCTTCCATTTATTTGATAACTTTCTATATTTTTATTTAATTGTGTTTGATCATTGAAACATTTTTATAATAGCTGTTTCAAAATCCTGATCAGATTATTCTAATATCTGTGTCATCATGGTTTTGCTGTCTAATAATTGTCTTTTTTCATTCAATCTGAGATCTTCTTGGTTCTTAGTATGATAAATAATATTTTATTGACATGTGGACATTTGGGGAATTATGGTTTGAGACTTAGGATTTTATTTAAATCTTGTCCGTCAGCGGGCCTCCTGTTATAGTACTCTGGCTGGTGAAAGGGGATCTCCCTCATTACAGTGAGGTGAAGTTGACATTCAGTGCTGCTGCTGGGTGAGGATGGAGGTTTATTCTCTCCACTTGGCCTCTGCTAATGCCACCCTGGCTGGAAAGATGAGAGGCACATTATTGCTCCTCTTTATGCAGCCTCTACCAACACAGTGTGTGTGGAGCGGCCTGGTTAATTCTGGGTGACGGTGAAAGTCCAGACTCTTCACTAGGCTGGGATGAGTGTACTCTAGGGAGAGGGGAAGGATGTCTCATTGCTGGTGGGGGTGAGATTTCAGGTTCCTCAAGTGGTTCACATTTACCCCCAAATGTCTGTAGAATAGTGATCCCAAAAAGATTGTGTTCATTTTAGATAAAAATAAAATATTGATATGGGGGGTGAAAATTAAGTGTTTATTGTAAGAAAGCCAAGTGATTTATCAGAGTCTCACTATATACAGGACATTCTAAACATGGGTCATACAGAGTCTATTCCCCTAAATTTACTATCCATGGTCCATCCTAATCTGTGTCAAATATGGATTTCCTACTCTCCTCTACTCCTCCTCATTACTCACCCTGCACTCCAATCAAATCAGTGGTTTATGGATATCCACCCACATCTAACATGTGCCGTCTCTTTCCTGACACTGCTTTCCTCTGCCTAGAAAATGCTGTCATCTCCTCGACTACTTTTAACACACTACAAACCTTGTTTGAATACCCCTTCACTCAAAGGTCTTGCTCAACCACAGAAAGCTTTCACTCCTCCAAAATCTGAAGTCATTATTAGCATAGTCTAGCAAGTCCCATGATGTATTGCAGGTGTTTTTGTTTGTTTGTTTGTATGTGTCCTGGTACCCAGATTATCTTGTAAAACCTTTGAGGAAATGTTGGGAGAGTATGTTGCTCAGAAAAAGCTTCTTTAATTACTGTTCTTTTTTTTTTGCCATTTGAATGATGGTGAGGAATTCAAGAAAACCAAATTAAGAGGCGATGGACCAAAAAAAAAAAGAAAAGAAATGATCAGATAATTACTGAAAATTATTTCTAAAACTGTAGGCATTAGTGAAAGTAATGCAAAAAGAAAATTGTATAGGTACTTGGTAAACATAAAAATATCCCAAAGTTTATTTTTTATACAATTACAAAGAAGTATTCACTGTAAGACAGAGTTTTAGTTCACTTCATTATTTCTACTATTATTTACCAAACAGTAATGTCTGATCGAAATCTAATGAATCAAAATAAAGAAAATAATAATATTCTTTTATAATTATATTTTGATGTTAATTTATGTCTCATCACTTATAAAAATGATTTCTTGCACCTTGACATATTGAGTAGTTTTGGTGGAGTTTCTTGTTTTCCATTTGTTCATTCAATTATTCACTTACATTATGTGTGGAAATGTCCCACAAGAGCTGCATATTCTTAAAATTGTTCAGAAGGTATTTGAATTTGAAATGTAACTGAGGACCTCGGAGACAAAATGTATCATGTTGGCTTTACATTTTTTTTTTTTTTTTGAAATGGAGTCTTGCTCTGCCACCCAGGCTGGAGTGCAGTGGCGTGATCTCGGCTCACTGCAAGCTGTGCCTCCCGAGTTCACGCCATTCTCCTGCCTCAGCCTCCCGAGTAGCTGGGACTACAGGGACCCGCCACCACGCCCGGCTAATTTCTTTTTGTATTTTTAGTAGAGACGGGGTTTCATCTTGTTAGCCAGATGGTCTCAATCTCCTGACCTCGTGATCCGCCCACCTCGGCCACCCAAAGTGCTAGGATTACAGGCGTGAGCCACAGAGAAAGTCCACACTCTCATTAATGCCCTAGGCTTTTTCTAGCTTTGTGCTTTATTATCCTAAATATCTGGTTTTGCCTACCTGATTGCTTCTTGATCAGAAAAGCAATGCTCTGTCTCCAACCTCAGACCTCATTCCAGGAAGAAAGAATATAAAAGTTACCCAAAAAAGAGGTGGCCATCTTTTGCAGAAAAGCAAACTTTCCCAGAAATTCCCAGCTGACTGACATTTGCATCTCCTCGGCCATAACTGTGTGGCCCACGCTGTAAAGAAAGGGTGATAAATGCGGCCGGGCGCGGTGGCTCACGCTTGTAATCCCAGCACTTTGTGAGGCCGAGGCGGGCGGATCATGAGGTCAGGAGATCGAGACCACGGTGAAACCCCGTCTCTACTAAAAATACAAAAAAAAAAAAAAATTTAGCCGGGCGTGGTAGTGGGCGCCTGTAGTCCCAGCTACCAGAGAGGCTGGGGCAGGAGAATGGAGTGAACCCGGGAGGCGGAGCTTGCAGTGAGCCGAGATTGCGCCACTGCACTCCAGCCTGGGCGACAGAGCGATACTCCGTCTCAAAAAAAAAAAAAAAAAGAAAGGGTGATAAATGTTCTGCTTTTACTCTCCTATCCCAGCACATTGCCACCCTGAGGAACATCAGTGCTGAGTCTGTGAAGAACGGGTAGGGAATTAGTACTGTCTGCCACACTGGGTTAGAGCTCTCTTCCTATGAGCAGATAATTTACTTAGTCCTGAAAAATTTAAGTTCACAGTGCCCTGGAGCACAGGTAAAAATGCTTCAAGAGGAGGAGCCATCCTGAAACACCTTGAGACTCAGCTGAATAACCCCAGGGCCCATGAGGGCTCCTGTTCTGCATGCCTCCTTTTGACAGGGCCTTCGGTGCTTGTTGACATCCACTTGTTCTTGGTCATCATCCTGATGTCTGCATTGCCTTTTCATGTTAACCAACAGAATAAAAGTCATAATTTCCATCTGTTGTTTGTTGCCATATTTCAAAAAAATAGTATTTTTAATTTTTGTGTGTACACAGTAGGCATGTCTATTTTGGGGGTACACGGAATATTTTGATATAGGCATACAATGTGTGATAACCACATCAGCATAAATGGGGTATCCATCACCTCAAGCATTTTTCCTTTAGTTCAGGAACCTTCTCTTTTATGTCAGAAGTGGCTAATATCCTCATTATTGATATACTGTGTTCTTACTTATACATTATGAGTATAAAAGGACTGCCTTATAAGGAATTCCATTTTTTACCACCCATTCAACACTAAACAGTCCCCCTTCACTACCTACCATTACATGCAAACACATTTTCACTGTAGTGAATGCATTTTAAGATAACCACAGACGGGAGTGAGAAAGACAAAATCAGAAAATACAATCAACCTTTGCTCTGTTTGAACCATTTAAAGTTATGTGGTCGTAGTTGATAACTTATTTGCATTAAAAATGTATCCTTTTGTCAGCACTGTAGCTTTTGTTAATTTTTTTTTCTTAAGAAGAGAAAAAGTTTCTCAACTTAGTATAGCAAAACCCTTTTCTAAAGGGCCTATAAATAATTTTGAGTCCCTGGTGCTGCCTGGAAATGCAGCTCTTCTGAGCTGCAATGTCGGCTATTTCTCTGAAACTGGAGTAGTCATTCAAAAATAGTTTCACTCAATTTAACTGCCTATTGAACCCTGTAAATTACAGATATTAAGCCTTTGGTTTCACAACAAACTTAATGAACAGTTCTGACAATCTATAAGCAAGGCCACTGGAAATTCATGGGCCAGATGGAATCACAGATTACACCATTTTCCTACTGGCCTGCAATTTTCTGGCACCTGGATCTACATTCCAGGGATACATATTATGTCTGGTGCAATAGTCCCTGCCCCTAATAACTGAATTTGTGTTTTAGAAAGCTCAATCCTAGCAGAGAAAAGGCTTCAAAGTTTCAATCCTGATTCTTTGAAATATCAGAATGGAGCCCAACCTATTGATATTTAGAATGCAAGGTGCTATAAGGAGACCCTTTAAGAGGAAATTCATCTAGAACGGGGAGGGACAATGGGAACAGGCAGGGGAAGCAAGAGTAATGGAGTGAAGAAAGAAATCTGTAATATCAGGTGTGGGATAAGGAAGAAATTACATAAATTGGCAAAGGAAGAAAAGAAGACAGCTCGAAAGTCAGGACATTCCCCCGAGAATCTCTCAATTATTCGTGGGAAAATTAGCACTGGCGATGTATATTTTGCTATAAAGATTCCGCATATCTGCTCTAGAGTGATTTTAAGGGGAGTGAGCTTCATCACTGAGAGATTCCTTTTCACATCCTGAAAAATGGCCAAGTGTCAATGACATGATTGGGTGTGAGGGAATCAGACGGTGTGAATCAATTTCCTCATTCAGAACGTTCATAAACCGCAGCCCCTGTGCTTCAGCATGCTATAAATTTCCTGTTTTCAAAGAACATGTGTCACTCTTCCCCCCAGCTTTATATTTATCATGCTGTATTCTAACTGTTTATTTATTTACCAATTTGTTTTTCTCAGAGTAGGTAATGTGGTCATTGAGGAAGAGATTCATCTTATTTACCTCCATGCCTCTTGTGTCCATAGGAGGCCTGAAAAATAGTCAAATTTTGGCTGACAAGATGCATGTTCCAATTTCCTGAGGCAAATTCAATGATTTAAATGTGGATTTGTATTTGAAGCGGAGAAGGGCATCCTAGGGAGAAGCCAAAACCTGACTTGAAACATTCAAACATATGAAAGGTGAAGAATAACGCCTGCATAGTCAGCAGCACTGAGCACTCTTCTTGAGGAACTCTGTGGATGTGATTTAATCTCGATGCTTCTCACTTGACCCACTGTGGATATCAAGAGAGGCGGTTTCTCTGGCAGAAAGCAGGGACTCTGTCTCCTGGGTGCCCATGGGATAGAATGCCTTTGGTGGAAAGCAGAGGACATTTCAATGGCGTTATACCTTCCACACAGAACTTGTTATTAAAAAAAAAAAAGAAAACTATAGAATGGTATGATATCACGGGCTGAAAGGTCCCGGAGAATTGGCAGTACAACTTATTTTACAGTTGTGGAGGTGAAGCCCATCTGAGGGAAGGAAGTCACCTGCAGGAGGTGGCTGGGTCACTGCATGATTACTTTTATGCTGTGCAACGTAGGGTCCCTGTTCCCCCTGGAATACCAAAAATTGATGAATGCCTTATGAGGACATTTTTCATATTTTAAAAAACATCTGGGCAGGTGTAGTGGCTCACGCCTGTAATCCCAGCACTTTGGGAAGCTAAGGCGGGTGGATCATGAGGTCAAGAGTTGGAGACCAGCCTGGCCAACATGGTGAAACCCCGTCTCTACTACAAATACAAAAAAATTAGCCAGGCGTGGTGGCGTGCACCTGTAGCCTCAGCTACTTGGGAAGCTGAGGCAGAAGAATTGCCTGAACCCAGGAGGTGGAGGTTGCAGTGAGCCAAGATCACACCACTGCACTCCAGCCTGGGCCACAGAGTGAGAGTCCATCTTAAAAATAAATAAATAAAATAAAATAAAATAAAATAAAAACTAATGAAAATCAGATTTTTGTTATCCACTGAGTTGCCAAAATCGTAAAAATTAAGTTGTTTTACGGGTGAGGAGGAGATAACATTTCTTTACTTTTGGCTGAAATGATGGTGACAGTTTAGTCAAATTTGTTATTTGTTGATAGATTGCTAGGAAGACGTGCCAATAACACCCAAACTATGACAAATGCTGTGCATTGTTTAGTAACCATACTTTGTTTTGGTTTTTAGGTGATATTTAAAATATCGTCGAAGTGCCTGAAAAAGTGTTTTTAGTGGGGGGAGACAGAGAGCTATATCTGAGAGAGGATGCTCACCAAATATTCCATCTTCTTCCCCGACACATCCTGAGCTGCTGAATGTTAGGCAGGGCCAAGTCACTATAGCTTTCCTATAAAACGTGAGCAAAACTAATGTGAATCATTTCTGGTCTGAGGTGGTAGAAAACTCTTATGCAATTTGCTCACTTTTCTCTACTACAAGGACAAATGCATTTACCAGACAGAGGGGGCTTGTCTTCATCTCCCTCAGCACCCCCGCCAACCCTTTTAGCACAAAGAGCATGAGGAAGAAATAAACTCATCTGCTACTTATTACAGAAAAATGAGGTCATTTGTTACTTCCGCATACACTAAATTAGCCTGACTAGGTCAAGATCTAACATTTCTCTGATACCTACTTACCCTGTCAGGTGCTTTTGAATCACAATTTCGCTTAATTCTTACAAAAGTCTATGATGGAGCTGAGATCTCTACTATATAGATTGTACAGCTGGGGGAAGAGCTGAGACTCAGTGAGCCTCTATCCATTTCTAAGGCCCCACATTTAATAACTAGCTGCACAATTGGACTGGAATCCAATCCTTCTTGGTCCCACTGCCCATGCACTCCCCGCTGTACCATGTCGCCAGATGAACAGTTAAAATCTTATGATAGTAGCAGAGTCCTCCTGAGTTCAAATCCACCTGCTCCATGATTGTTCACACTCTGAACCAACTATATCTTTTGGTTAATGCAGGTTCCAAAGGAATCCACTATGGTCATTACAACCACTGCCATCACAGTACATGCAATATTATTTTTATTTCCTAAAAATAACAAATGGCCGGGTGCAGTGGCTCACTCCTGTAATCCCAGCACTTTGGGAGGCTGAGGCGGGCAGATCACAAGGTCAGGAGATCGAGACCATCCTGGTTAACACAGTGAAACCCCATCTCTACTAAAAATACAAAAAATTAGCCGGGCATGGTGGCAGGCGCCTGTAGTCCCAGCTACTTGGGAGGCTGAGGCAGGAGAATGTCATGAACCCGGGAGGCGGAGCTTGCAGTGAGTCCAGATCGCGCCACCCAGTCTGGGTGACAGAGCGAGACTCTGTCTCAAAAGAAACAAACAAACAAACAAAAACAAACAAACAAAAAGCAAATAGCAGATCTACTTTCTTAACCAACCTAAATTGTGTATCAAATATAGAAATCACAGTGCTAACTCTTACAAAGGAATTCTAAAGTT
The DNA here is from genome assembly GCF_028878055.3 of Symphalangus syndactylus. Taxonomy (NCBI): domain Eukaryota; kingdom Metazoa; phylum Chordata; class Mammalia; order Primates; family Hylobatidae; genus Symphalangus; species Symphalangus syndactylus. Next base: position 104,861,487 of record NC_072440.2, on the reverse strand, counting down.
GTTTATTATGGCATCTCCAATGACATCCATCACATCAGGTGCAAAGAGTCAGATTTACATACGTCTCACTGATTATCTAAAGGAATTTTTCTCCCCCTCCTCCATCTCCTGCTCAGTTGTGTATCTATTTCCTTTCCTTCAAGTAGGTCATGTATTGCCAGAAAGGTTAAATGTAAAAGTCAGCACTATCTGGCAGACACACATGTGGAGATGAAGATGTTCTATGCTGCTCTCAGACTGATTAAATAAAGGATGCCGAGGGAGTAGAATGAGGCTGGATGCACACTTTACTAAATGAAAGTAATGCATTAGAATGCAGCTTTAGGGTCTCATTTAAAAATGTAATTCAGGCACCAGCAGAAGCCTTTAAAATATCGGCAGATGTCTTTATGCCACATTTCATGTAGAGGACAAAGTGGATTAAAAGACAAATGCAATCCGCAGAATGGTTCAGCTTCCCTTATAGTCCCTAGTGCTTTAATTTCTTTTACATGTATTTTACTTAAAGAGAATTTTTACACCTATTTTTTCATATGCTTTTGCAAAATTACTCAAAATCTACCTGAGATCGTTTCAAACTATTAATTTCTGTATACATTTTTCATTTGCACTTCCCTTCATCCAGCATGTATTTGGAACTCACTATTTGCAGACTGAAAAATGAAGACTGTTACCTTCAGGGGGGAAAAAATGGAAATATCTCAAGGAGGCTGATTGGAACTGACTTTCCTTTTTGACTATCACAGGCTTTGTCAAGGGGGTTACCCCGGTGGATCGTTTCTCATATAAACACTTGCATTTTCCTTTTCACGTTATGAAGAGGTGATGAAGGACAAAAGAGCTATTGTTCTCTCACTTCTACTTTAATTTCCCCCAGTGGTGTTTTATCAGGTTCTGCATTTTGGAATCTGTTTTCCCTTTTCCTGATCCTCCTATTTTTTTGAGTCAGTAATGAGGAGTTCAAATGCCAAGCAAAGTGCTGATGCAAGCATTGTGCTATCTGTTTGGAGATGAACTTGGAAGATTGATCAATTAGGGAGGCTTTTGCGATACTCAAGTGGGGAAGTAGTTTCGAAAGATACCTATTTTGTAAGACTGAGATAAAAGAATTGCCAGCCTCTTTACCGTAGAGTGTGATTCCAGCTGACCGAAGTGAAAAAGTCAGAAATGAGAATGCTGCTGACCTGAGAATTTAGGGGAATCACAACACCCCTTGGACCCATTACTTTTGACTCAGGATGAGATTTTCTTTTTGAGAGGTTTACAGCTGGGGGCATCTTAAGGGATTTTGCCCCTAGACAAATCCAACTGGGCATGGCGTTCATTAGAAATCTAAAACTGCTATTCACATATTTAGGAGCCAGATAAAGCTAAAAATTCATTTTGTAAATGTATTTCCTCTAAAGCTCTAGTGTCTTATGTATAAGAAATATCCTTAAAAGTGAATCAGCAAAGCTTCAAGAAAACCACTGAATCTAATTCTTAACAAAATTTTGGTTCTATATAGAAAAAGTATTTTTTAAATGGTGCGTTATTTAATTTAAAAGATACAAATAAGTTAAAAATTAGAGCCAGCCTCACCATACAACTAGCTGTAAACTTAGGGTGATCTGAAATATCGTCAGCCCTGTATTGTTTTCATTTTGAAGAGCCTCAGAAAAGAAAAGTGCTAGGACCACTGGAAGCCACGAAAGTAGAATCATACATCGTATCTCCTGGTCTCCAGATTCCTTCCCTCTACGATGTTCAGACTTCATTATTGCTTGAGTTTTGTTTTTGTTTTTAATACAATCCAGATATTCCTTGAAGTTTACTTTGGTCACAATAAGAGTGGTTGTTTGCTCCTTTTGAGCACATTTGGATCTCACGCCCTTGATTTAGAGGTTATCTATACAAGTTTTAACACACATAAAATTTACACTTCGTTAAAGCAGAAAACATTTATTTATTTTGTATAGATTTTGCCATCTGCAGGGGAGCATGTAATAAATATTTGATGTTCCTCATATGGGCACATAAGAAATGCTTTGAAGATAAATTGGACTTGCCTTCTGAGATTTATTTAAAAATATATATCTGAGAATAAAGCTACTATGGAAGTGAGCAGACTTTTAATATTTCTTCTGGAAGCCTTAATTTGGAGACCACAACTTTTCATAAAGTTCTTGAATTTTTAGTGATCAATGCTTCTACTCTGACTTTTGTGACATGTTAAGTCAGGCAATAAAGCAATCTGTGTCTCATATACAGTTTCTTATTAATTTTTATGTAAATTAGGGACCTACTACTTTGTTTATTGGCTCCTACTGCAAGAAAGAGAGAATATGCCTTTTTAAAAAAGATAAATTTCAATAGATCCGTCTGTCAAAGATGCAAAATAAATCTTCGTTTTCAAACTTCTGCTGCTGAGAGGGAGAAAATACCTCTTTTTTTAAAATGTGTTTTCATATTTGCATGGGAAAAACGAAACTTCAAGAATTAATGCAAGAAAAACAAGTATATAAAATGTGAAAAACAGAGACCTTTCGGTGGAACATGTTTGGGGTGGCGTTATGCACAGGACGGAGCAGGGGTCTGCTTGTAGAAGCCCTAAGCAAGCCTGACATTAATGAGCCACAGGATGTCAGAATAAGAGGAGAAGGGTGAATTCATTCTTACAGATAGGTTAGAAGCCAAAAAAAAATTTGTAAGTTGTGGAGACTTTCCAATGTTTCAGGACCCCCAAAATTTCTTTTACTTCTGTTTTCTTTTACTCTTCTACATTAAAGTTGAAAATAGACAAAACAACTGTTATGGGTTGAATTGCATCCCCTCCAAATGCATAAGCTGAAGTCCTAAGCCTCATAGCCTCCGACTGTAACCAGAACAGGATCATTGTAGATGTAATTAGTTAAGATGAGGTCATACTGGAGTAGGGTGGGCCCCTAGTCCAATATAATCGGTGTCCTTAGGAAAAAAGAAAAGAAAAGCTCTGCACAAGACACGCACACGTGCACGTGCACGCACGTGTGAGTGCACACACACACACACACAGAGGGAGGATGGCATGTGAAAATGAAGGCTGAGATCAGGTTGAGGCTTCTACAAGCCAAGGAACACAAAGGATTGCCAGAAAACCACCAGGAGCTCAGAAGAGGCTTGGGACGGATTCTTCCTCACTGCCTTCAGAAGGAACCAACCCTGCCAACCCCTTGATTTCGGACTTCCGGTCTGCAGAACTGTGAGACAATAAATATGTGTTGTTTCTAAGCCACCTGTTGGAGGTACTTTTTTACAGCAGTCTTGAAAACTAATACTACTCCTAAAAATTTTCATCTTTTTGAATTTTTACTCTATGGCATAGTTTTTTTAAAAAACTAACAAAAACAGGACTGGAAGAAGTCATGGGAAGGTTGAGGTGTCTTGCTTAGCTGCATCTCACAGGACAAGGGAAAACAGAATAACAGATGCTGGATGGTGTGTAGGGCTTTTCAGCATTTCAAAGCATTGCACAAATGATAACTACCACACAGCTTCAACAGGGCTGCCTTTCTCCAGCTTCAGGGCCAGACAGATGAAGAACGGGAAGCAAAATGTCTCCAAACCACAGAAAGAGAAGTATGGATTAAAGTAGGCTACAGTTTCTTTGTAATGTTTCTACTTTTACTTCTTTCATTTGTGCCTGGAGGATGCAGGCCTCCTTCACTCAGAAGGTGAGGTTGCTTCTAGTGTTCTATGTGTTTCATCTGCACAGCAAACACAATGTTGAATCACAACCCTTCTTGCTTCGGTTGGGGAATATTCTCCATTCTTATGGAGTCCTGCCTATTCTACATCTAAGAATTCTCACCTATTGCACACACTTTTAATCTCTTTCTCTTTTTATGGGAAAGCTTTTCTTAACTTGCATTTCATAGCATTGTCCTTGACATGTGAAGAAAAATTTTTGGAGTTTAGAACCACTCTTTTACCCGGTTTTTTGGAACAAAGCCTACCTTTCAATAAATTCTTTTGTATTAGGTTATCTCTGCTCGTCTCCTAAATTAGTGAATGCCATTTATTCCATGAGTGGTGAAACTCAGGGCTAGAAATATCTATATGAATTAAAAAATGCACCAGAAAAGAGTTAAACAACATTATCCCCATTACATCGTGTTTTCTTTTGCAGAGGAAAGTGAAAGGAGTGGACACAGTATCGCCCTGGGAACCCTAAGCCTGGAAACACTGCAAAGCTCAGGACAATTATAAACATGTGTGATCATTCTTGGGGATTATTTGTTTGAATTAGGTATTCTCTTATCAAACTGATGAGCCCAATGTGTGTATAATCTCCCCACAGAGACTGGGTCTCCCTGGAGGAAGGCACAGAGTTGCACAACCCATGAAGGGACCCTTAAAGCAATCGGGAGCTCCACCTGAGCCCAGCTATGGTGGGCTGACCTGCGACCTACCTCAGAGCCCAGAATGAAGGAGCCAAAAGCTGGCCGGCATTGAAACAGACACTGTGCCCTGCCTCTGGAGTCACGCGGGACCGCTTCCCTCATCCCTCCTTCCTGAGGGAACCACGATAGAAGAAAGCCCAGATGAGGAAACTCCCAGGACTGAATTTGCATTTTAGACTGGACCTCTGGGCAAAAGGACTCATGGGTTTTGAGAAAGTGTAAGAGATGATCATATAGGTTCTCCGTGCCTGGCACCTGTGTCTAGGAGTATTTGAAAGAAATGTTTAAAGGCCACTGGTTACTGCTTAGTTTTTGTTAGAGCAAGCTTTGAAAGCCATGTGTTGAAGCCTGGAATCTCATTAAAAATACGTTACAATAAAATACAATTCTACTTGTTTCTGGGTCTTGAACTTTCCACATTCAGTATGGAAATAGACATATAGAAAGCCCTTCTACTATTATTTCTGGCATATAATTCCAGCATAAAAGAGTTAATATCAACTTGTTACCCTCTCACAAATAAACAGAGAGATTGAGTGCCGTTCCTGGAAATGATTCTTCTATAGAATGGCCTTGGTTTGTTGTTGTTGTTGTTTTGTTTTGTTTTATTTTTCAGATTGATTCCAAGTGTTGGAAGCCCAAAAAATTACTATAGGTAGGTAAGAAAAAGAAAACACACCCGTTCTTTTTCCTTTGGCTTATAAATATTGAAGATGTTTTTCTTTATTTTTATTCCATATTTATACATGTTCTGACTTGATTATATCTGCCTTATTTTCACAAAAGCAGCTTACAATTAAAGAACAAGTAGGATTAAAATCCATAGAGGCTGAGAAAGAGAAAGAGAAAGCAAAAGAAGGAAAGAGCAAGGAGAGAAAAAGATGATACAGAAATAAAGTACTGAACTTCCTACCAACCATGACACATGCTATGTCATTCTATGAATGCTGTGAATGACACAGCATAAATGACACAGCATTCACTATTTAATAGTAGAATTCATTCAATTTCATAGGAGCGCAAAATCATTTCCAGCCTCAAACTTCTGAGAAAAATACATCATGTAAAACCTTTATGTATGTGACATTTGGAATATGATAGAACAAGTCTTCACTAATCATTCTTTACAAATGCAGAGAAATTTTGCGGACTTGTTTTTTATTACACTGGCTTCCAGGGTAAGCCAGCAGACAGTTTCAGTTCATAGTAATTCTTTAAGAAAGTCCTGGTGCTGGGGCTGATGGCTGTAGAGACAGCAAAAGATAGTGGTCCCAGGTATGTAGCTTTTTAAAAATTCGACTTAATTTATGGGAAGAACAAAACAAAACAAAAACAACAACAACAACAAAAGCCTCTAAGGCCGGGTGCAGTGGCTCACGCCTGTAATCCCAACATTTTGGGAGGCTGAGGGGGGCGATCACTTGAGGTCAGGAGTTCAAGACCAGCCTGGCCAACATGGTGAAACCCTGTCTCCACTAAAAGTACAAAAATTAGCCAGGTGTAGTGGCGTGCACCTGTAATCCCAACTACTCAGGAGGCTGAGGCGGGAGAGTCACTTGAACCCAGGAGGCAGAGGTTGCAGTGAGCTGAGTTTGTGTAACTGCACTCCAGCCTGGGTGACAGAGCTAGATTCCATCTCAAAAAATAAAAAAATAAAAAATAATAAGAAAAATTAAAAAAAAACATAGAAAATACAGTAAATAGTTAACAGAATTCTTAGCTCATTTCTTTCAGATCCCAATTGTCTCAGATGGCTTTGTGGTAAGACATCCCAGCAGGCCACTCAAATGACTGTCCTCTGTGAGGACCAGAAGGGCAGACATTTTGTGTTACTGACTGAAGAAAGATCAATACGCTCTACCAAGGTCAGAGAAAAGCATTCCTTCCTTTTGTGAAATATGAAAGATTCTGACAGGAAGTCTTCCTTGATGAAAGATTTCCTCAGATTTGTGGTGAGAAGGAGGAGGGGCATCTACAGACTGGGGCGGCATCTCCCGCCCCACATTAGAGCATCTGAATTAAAGGAGAGTGTGAAAATGAGCACATGCCAACCCCAGAAGTAAAAGAAGTAGAGAAAAATACACCAAAAGAAAGTACGTAAGAATTAATAAAGACTGAAACTGAGATTATTCCACTAGAAAACATAGCAAACCGAAAAGCCAATGCAACAATGAGTAAACGTAGACATTATTTTTTAATGAAAAGTCGAATAAAAACAAAGAAAATATAAGCACTGGGTAAAATTATTTATCAAAAACCAGGAGCAAATATTATATTAAAAGAATAATTACTTAAAAAATGCTTTACTAAAATCAAGAGAAAAATACAAAGATATCAATTATTTAAAATGGTTTTATAGGGAATATGTGATATAATTAAAAAAATAAAATTAGTGGTATATCTAAAATAAAGATATTATCCTTAATTGCAAATATTGCTATATATTTAGAAAATAAAAGAGCTTCAATTAAAATAGTTAGAACTGATAGATAATTTTCATATGTAGCAAGATATAGGAGATTTGTAGTAACATCTATCAATTGTCAGAGAATGAAATGAAACAATAACTAATGGAATTCATCCATTTAGTGACATAAATACAAAGTCCATAATATTAAATGCAAAAATAAATATGTAAGTCTCATGTGCAATAAACCATATTTTATGGAAAAATATTAAGAATACAATTAAGAATCACAAGCCCTGTTCCGAGTTAAAATGTCAATTCTCCAAAATAAATAATTAAACCCAGTAATATTTCTGTCATACACTTAACAGGGGCATATTTGGGAATTGGACAAATTGAATATAAAGTTTATATAAAAGAATAAATGTGTGAGGATTGCCAAGAACAATGTGAAATCTTTGCATAATTGAGGTGGTTTTGTCTTATCAGATATTAAAACATTCTAAGAAGTTACCATTATAACAAAATATGGCTATCTCAGAAGAACAAAACGTAAGAATGATAAATATATCCAAGAATGCATGAAATTTCATCCATAGTGCATTTGGTATTGCAAATATGTAAGAAAAAAACTGGGTTTCTCCCAAATTATGTTGAGAAAATTGAGCAAACATTTGGAGAAAAAATAAGTTTGATCACTACTTTACAGCATACATAAATTACAAAAAGTAAAATGTCCAAAAACTGCAAGCTTATTCAAAGTAATATGAGATTATTTTGAAGCATTTGTGGAGGAAGTCTTCCTAAGTACAATAGGAAAGCTTAAAGCTACTGAACAAATAATGACCGATTTAATATTTAAACATTCGAACTTCTATAAATCAAACATCACAGAAACTTAGTCAAAGAATAATCTACAGAGAAAGTATGTGTAACATATGTGATGAAGTTTTAGTATTGCTAAAATATGTAAGTTCTTAAAATTTGTTTTAAAGACACAAACATAATTAGAAAAATATTGAGAAGATATGAAAAGTTGACTGATGAAAAAAAGAAGTCAAAAGGTCAGTAAGTGGGAAAAGCAAGTTATATAATAGATTCAAGGCCATTATTTGCCCATAAATTGATAAATGGAAAAAATGATTGACAACATTTAATGGGAGCATAAGAAATTCACATACATTGTAGATAGGAGTGTAAATATCCTCATATTCTCACTTCTCTCTTTCTCCAGCTTAGATTGATACACCTTCAGATGCCCTAAGCTTTCATTATAATGCACCTACAAAAGGCCTAATCCAAACCCTTGTGAAATTCAAATCTCTGCCTTCTCTGTGGCTGCCCCTGAGTAGCTGGATTTTACTGATGACACACATGTGCACACACATAGACACACTCAGGCACATGTACACTCATGCACACATGCAACCACAGACAGACAATTTGATGAATTCAGTTCTTGTTCTCTCTTCTCTGCCATCCTATTATTCTGACACACTGACTTCAGCACCCTTCTAAGACTTTCCTTTTACCTGTGAAATTAACATGATCCAACTGCATATAAATATGTTGTATCACCTTACCCATAAAGACACATATAGACTGAAAGTCGAGGGATGGGAGAAGATATTCCATGTATATAGAAACCAAAAGTGAGCAGGAGTAGCTATTTATAGATCAGATAAAACAGACTTTATATCATAAACAGTGAAAAAAAAAAGAAAACAAAGAAGGTTATTATGTAATGATAAAGGGATTATTTAGCAAGAGGATATAACAATCCTAAATATATATGCACCCAAATGAGAGCACCCTAATTCACAAAACAAATATTAGTATGCCTAAATAAAGAGATAGACAGCAATACAATAATATTGGGATATTTCAACATCCCACTCACAGCACTAGACATATCAGCAAAACAGAGAATTAACAAAGAAATATTGGATTTACATTGGACTTTAGAACAAATGGACTTAACAAACATTTACAGAACATTCTACAGAATGATTACAGAATATTCATGCTTTTCATCAGCACATGGAACATTCTCAAAGACAGACCACATGTTACAGCACAAAGCAACTCTTAACAGATTCGAAAAAATCAAAATCATGTCACATATCTTCTCAGAACTCAGTGGAGCAATGCTAGAAATCAATACCAAGAGTAACTTTGGAAACTCTACAAATATATGGAAATTCAACATCATGGTCCTGAATGATCAGTAGGTAAATGAAGAAATTAAAACAGAAATTACAAAAAATTTGAAGTGACTGAAAATGAAAGCACAACATACCAAAACCTGTGGGATAAATTAAAAGCAGCACTAAGAGGGAAGTTTACAGCATTAAGTACCTACATCAAAAAAAAGTAGAAGGATCACAAATTAGCAACCGAACATCATATCTCAAGGAACTAGAAAAACAAGAACAAACCAAAACCAAAGTTAGCAGAAGAAAAGAAATAACAAAGATCAGAGCAGAACTAAATGAAATAAAGACAAAGAAACCCAAGGAATGAACAAAACAAAAAATCAATTATTCCAAAAGATAAACAAAACTGATAAACCACTAGCTATATTAATTGAAAAAAGAAGAGAAAAACGCAAATAAACAGAATCAGAAATAAAAAAGGAGACATTGCAAATGATAACATAGAAAGAGAAAAAATTATCAGAAGCCACGTACAGTGGCGCATGCCTGTAATCCCAGCACTTTGGGAGGCCAAGGCGGGCAAATAGCTAGGGCTCAGGAGTTCAAGACCAGCCTGCGCAACATGGCTAAAACCCATCTCCACGAAAAACACACACACAAAAAAATTAGCTGTGTGGTGATATGTGTAGCCCCAACTACTTGGGAGAATGAGGTGGGAGGACTGTTTGAGTGCCGGAGGTGGAGGTTGCAGTGAGCCAAGATCATGCCACTGCACTCCGGCCTGGGTGACAAAGTGAGACCCTGTCTCAAAAGAAAAAATTAAAGAGATTATTCTACTTCCTGTGTCCATGAGTTCTCATTGTTCAATTCCCACCTATGAGTGAGAACGTGCGGTGTTTGGTTTTTTGTCCTTGCGATAGTTTACTGAGAATGATGTTTTCCAGTTTCATCCATGTCCCTACAAAGGACATGAACTCATCATTTTTTATGGTTGCATAGTATTCCATGGTGTATATGTGCCACATTTTCTTAATCCAGTCTATCGTTGTTGGACATTTGGGTTGGTTCCAAGTCTTTGCTATCGTGAATAGTGCCGCAACAAACATATGTGTGCATGTGTCTTTATAGCAGCATGATTTATAGTCCTTTGGGTATATACCCAGTAATGGGATGGCTGGGTCAAATGGTATTTCTAGTTCTAGATCCCTGAGGAATCACCACACTGACTTCCACAATGGTTGAACTAGTTTACAGTCCCACTAACAGTGTAAAAGTGTTCCTATTTCTCCACATCCTCTCCAGCACCTGTTGTTTCCTGATTTTTTAATGATGGCCATTCTAGCTGGTGTGAGATGGTATCTCATTGTGGTTTTGATCTGCATTTCTCTGATGGCCAGTGATGATGAGCATTTTTTCATGTGTTTTTTGACTGCATAAATGTCTTCTTTTGAGAAGTGTCTGTTCATGTCCTTTGCCCACTTTTTGATGGGGTTGTTTGTTTTTTCTTGTAAATTTGTTTGAGTTCATTGTAGATTCTGGATATTAGCCCTTTGTCAGATGAGTAGGTTGCAAAAATTTTCTCCCATTCTGTAGGTTGCCTGTTCACTCTGATGGTAGTTTCTTTTGCTGTGCAGAAGCTCTTTAGTTTAATTAGATCCCATTTGTCAATTTTGGCTTTTGTTGCCATTGCTTTTGGTGTTTTAGACATGAAGTCCTTGCCCATGCCTATGTCCTGAATGGTATTGCCTAGGTTTTCTTCTAGGGTTTTTATGGTTTTAGGTCTAACATGTAAGTCTTTAATCCATCTTGCATTAATTTTTGTATAAGGTGTAAGGAAGGGATCCAGTTTCAGCTTTCTACATATGGCTAGCCAGTTTTCCCAGCACCATTTATTAAATAGGGAATCCTTTCCCCATTGCTTGTTTCTGTCAGGTTTGTCAAAGATCAGATAGTTGTGGATATGCGGCATTATTTCTGAGGGCTCTGTTCTGTTCCATTGATCTATGTCTCTGTTGTGGTACCAGCACCATGCTGTTTTGGTTACTGTAGCCTTGTAGTATAGTTTGAAGTCAGGTAGCGTGATGCCTCCAGCTTTGTTCTTTTGGCTTAGGATTGACTTGGCGATGCGGGCTCTTTTTTGGTTCCATATGAACTTTAAAGTAGTTTTTTCCAATTCTGTGAAGGAACATCACACTCCAGGGACTGTTGTGGGTTGGGGGGGAGGGGGGAGGGACAGCATTAGGAGATATACCTAATGCTAAATGACGAGTTAATGGGTGCAGCAAACCAACACGGCACATGTATACATATGTAACAAACCTGCACATTGTGCACATGTACCCTAAAACCTAAAGTATAATAAAAAAAAATAAAAAAAAAATAAAAATAAAACAAACAAACAAAAAGAAATAAGAGAAATTTCCAATTTTCCAGCTTCTCTCAGTACAGAAAGATCATTACCGCATGATCTTACTTATATGTAGAATCTTAAAATATCAAACTCATAGTAGCAGAGAGTAGAATGGTGGTTACCAGGAGCTAAGGGGAGAAGGGTAAGAAATAAGGAAATGTTGGTTAAGACATATAAAGTTTCTTTTAGACAGGAGGTGTACATTCCTGAGATCTATTGCATAGCATAGTGACTATAACTAATAATAATGTAAATTATTATCATTATTGATTATAGCAATATAAATTATTTTGTTGTTGTAACAATAAAAATTGCTAAGTCCATAGATTTTCAATGTTTTCAACACAAAGGTAAGTATATAAGGTAATGGACATGTTAATTAGCTTGATTTAATCATGCCACAATATATAACATATATCAAAATATCATATTGTACACATAAATTTGTCATTTTTAATTATAAATAAATATTTTTTAAAAACAACAAAAAAAAGATTATTATAAATAACTATACACTAAAAAACTAGAAAATTTAGAGGAAATGGATAAATTCCTGTAAATATACAATTTCCTGATATGGAACCAGGAAGAAGTACAACTCTTGAGAAGACCAATAATGAGTGATGAAATTGAATCAATAATAGAAAATTTCCTCCCTTCTCCCCAAAATAAAAGCCCAGGTCCAGGTGGATTCACAGTCAAGTTCTACCAAACACACAATGAAGAATGAATACCAATCCTCCTAAAACTATTTTTAAAAATTGAAGATGAGGGAATTCACCACAACTCATTCCATGAGGTCAGAATCACCCTGACACTAAAACCAGACAAGGACACAAAACGACAAAGAAAACTATAGAACAATATCTCTGATGAACATAGACACAAAAATCTTCAGTAAAATGCTAGCAAATCAAATCCAACATCACACCAAAAAGATTAGAATTCACCACGATCAGATGGGATTCATCCCATAGATGCAAGAATGTTTCAACATATGCAAATCAATAAAGTGATATATCACATAAACAGAATTAAGGATAAAAACTATACGATTATCTCAATAGAAACAGAAGAAGCTTTTGATCAAATTCGTGATAAAAATTCTCAACAAACTGGCATGAAGCATTCCCTCAAAGAACTGGAACAAAGCAAGAATGCCCACTTTCACTACTCTTATTCAAAATAGTCCTGGAAGTCCCTGCCAGAACACTCAAGCAAGAGAATAAAATAAGAGACAACAAAATTGGAAAAGAGGAAATCAAATTATCCCTGTTCACTTACGATAATCTTAAAGACTTCACCAAAAACAGTCTTAGTTTTGAAAAAAATGAATTCAGTAAAGTTTCAGATACAAAATCAATGTACAGAAATTGGTACATTTCTATACACCAATAATGGTCTAGCAGAGGACCAAATCAAAAAGGCAATCCCATTTACAATAACTACAAAAATAAAATACTTAGGAATATATTTAACCAGGGATGCCAAATATCTTTATAAGGAGAACTATAAAATTGTAATGAAAGTAATCACAGATGACATAAATGGGAAAACATCCCATGCTCATGGATTAGAAGAATAATATTGTCAAAATGGCCATACTGCCCAAAGCAGTCTACAGATTGAATGCAATCCCTATCAAACTACCAATGTCACTTTCCACAGAATTAAAAAATAAATTGAAAAAGTCATATGGAACCAAAAAAAGCCTGAATAGACAAAGCAATTCTAAACAAAAGAACAAAGCTGGAGGCATCAGATTACTTGACTTCAAATTATACTACAAAGCTTTTGTAACTGAAACAGCATGGTACTCGTATAAAAATAGATACATAGTTCAATGGGACACCCTAACTCATTCTACAAGGCCAGCATCACCCTGATACCAAAACTAGACAAGGTTATAACAGAAAAAGAAAGCTACAGAACAATATCTCTGATGAAAACAGATGCAAAAATCATCAACAAAATATTAGGAAACCAAGAATAGAGAACACAGAAATAAAGTGCTGGGAATACAGGTGTGAGCCAATGCTCTCAGCCTCACTTTGGCATTTTCTTGAAGAATCTAAACCTGGAAACACCATGTGACCCACAGCTGTACTTTTGAACACTTATCCTAGAGAAATGAAAATGTATATTTAATGAAATCTTGTACATCAATTTCCATGACAGCTTTATTCACAACAACCACAACTGGAAACATCCAAAATGTCCTTCAGTGAATGAAGGATTAAGCAAACTGTGGTATATTTATGTCGTAGAATACTACTCAGCAATAAAGAATGAACTATTGCTACATACAACAACCAGACTCAATCTCTACAAAATTTTCCTGAGTGAAAAAAAGCTCTCAAAGATTACATCACTTATGATTCAATTTAGATAATATTCTCAAAATAAAATAATTATAGAAATAAGAAACAGATTAGTATATGCCAAGGGTTAGGAATAGGGGGATATGAATATGTTTATAAAAGGGCAACACGTGGAATTTGGGGAGGAGGGAGCAGTTCTGTACCTTGACTTTAGTGCTAAATTCATGTACTCCAAATGTAATGAAATTAATTTATAGAGCTAAATAAACACACAGTAATGAATACAAGCAAAACAGAAAATCTGAATAGGATTACTGAATTACATCAATGTCACTTCCTGGATTTGATAGTGTACTATAAGTGCAGGATGTTATCATTTAGGGAAACTTGGTAAAGGGTGCATAGATCTCCTCATATTACTTCTTACAACTGCTTGAAAACCCACAATTATCTCAAAATAAATGTTTAATTAAAAATTATGTTAGATAATATTAATTATTTAAATAGGAAAAAATCAGTGATATTTCATCCAAACACTGATCAAAAGAAAGCTTGCATAGCTGTATTAATGCTAGAGAAGTATTAGAATTCAGAGGAAGGCATTTTAGAGAAAAGGAAACATGTTGTATAGTAATAAATTAGTCAATTCTCCAAGAGACCATAATAACACTAAATGTATCTATAACAAGCGAGCTTCAAAATTCATTAAGCAAAGTTATGGGGAAAACATGTATATATGAATACTAGGTTTATAACAGACCTGTAAAACACTTTTGAACAATCCAACTTAATTGACATTTATAAAATACTCTATCCAAAACAGCCCTATATACATTCTTTTCAAACACACATGGGCACTCAACAAGATAGAAGATATTCTGGGCCATAAAGTAAACCTAAAAGCATTTTAAAAATTAAAATTTTACAAAATACACTTTTAGAACGCAACAAAGTTGAGCTACAAATCAATAACAGAAAAATACAGAATCCACAAAATGAAATTAAATAATAAAATTCTAAATCATCCAGGGGTCAAAAAAAATCACATAAGAAATTTTAAAAATTTGATTTTAATGAAAATAAAAATGCAATATATTGAAATTAGAATGTCAATGCTGAAACAAAAGCACTGTTTAAAGGGAAATTTATAGCATCATATACTTACAATTGAAAAGAATGACTTTGTGTTAATAATCTAAACTTGTACCTTAAGAAACTAAAAATGTTAGAGCAAATTAAACACTAAAGCAGTAAGAGGAACAACATAATAAAAGCAGCCATTAATGAAATTTTACATAAAGAAAATCAATGAACCAAAATGTTCAGGTGTTTCAAAATTATAAATAAATTTGATAAGTTTCTAACCAAACTTCTAATAGAAAAAAAAAGATGCAACTTACAACTATTTGGAATTTAGAGAGGGGACATGACCTGCAGATCCTAATAAATATTAAAATAATCAGATATAATTGCTTATTATTTCAATTTAAATAAAATGGAAAAATTCCTTGAAAAATAAAAGCTACCAAACCTCACTCAAGAAAAAATAGAAAATTGAATAGCCTAATATCTATCAAAGGAATTGCATATTACTTAAAACCTCCTCTTGAAACCCAAAAATAAAAAATTTTCCAACACAGAAAAATCCAAGTGGAGATACCTCCCATGGCAATTTCTACCAAAGACTTAAAGAAGAAATGTAAATTATACTCAAATTTGTATATAAAAGTAGAAGAGGAACACTTCTCAACACAACTTATTATACAACATAACCTTGATATCAAAGTAAGAAAAGACATTAAGAAAAAACTAACTAAAGATCAATAGTACTCAAGCCCACAGGCACAAAAATATTTCAACAAAACATTAGCAATTCAAATCCAACCTTATAGAGAGAATATCGGGCAGGCTCACTTTAGGAATGCAAGGCTGGAACAACAGCAGAAAAACCAGTCGGTATAGTTCATCATATGAAAGACTAAATAAGACAAAATACAGATTCATCTCAATAGATGTAGAAAAACATGTTGGCAAAACTCAATATCAATTCATGGTAAACGCCTCAACAGACTAGGTGTAAAAGGACACATCCTTAACCTGATAAATGGCATCTATAAGAAGCTACAGCTAATATTACAATTAGTGGTGATGTATTGAATGATTTTTCTTTCTGCTCTTAACTCTTCCATTTAATATCACAGCAGAGGTCTTACACAAGGCAAAAAGTGAAGGAAAACAAGCATATGTCTTAGAGATAAAATCATCAAATAACCTCTATTTGTACATTACATGATTGTCCATGTAGCAAATGTCAAAAAATGTGCCAAATAGTTCCTGGTACTAATTAGTAACTTTGGCAATGTCAAATGATACAAGGGTAATATACAAAAGGCATTTGTATTTCTAAATATTGAATCCTACTAAACTTTAACTACAATATAGTAGTGAAGACCGTATGGCAATGGAGAAAGGATAGACATGTAGATAAATGGGACAGAATGTAGCCACATCGTTAACTGAGTTTTGAGAAATACGCAAAGGTAATTTAATGGAATAAAAACAGTCTTTTCAACAAATGTTGCCAGAATAATTTCATATCCATGTGAAATTGAATGAACCTCAATATATACCTTGCACCCTATAAAAATTAATTAAATGGATAATAGGCCTACATGTAAACTATAGAGAACTCTGAAAGAAATAATAGGAGAAAAATATTTGTGACTTTGAGTAAGGTATGAATATTTTAGATACAACATCAAAACCAAGATCTATAAAAAGAAAGACTGATTATTTCAATGTGACCAAAATTAAGAATATCTGCTCTTCACAGGACACTGTAAAGAGAATAAAATGGCAAGCTCCTCACTGTAAGAAAATACTCACAAATATCATAACTGACGAAGCACTGATATATATATATATATATATATATATATATATATATATATATATGTATCAAGTCTCAAAAATAGTAACATAACCCAGTTTATAAATGGACAAAAGCTTTGAACAGACATTTCACCAACGAAGATAGATAGATGGAAATTAGCAAATAAAAATATGCTCAATATCTTTAGTTATTAGGGAACTGCAAATTAAACCACAATGACACAGCAGTATATACCTATTAGAATACTATATACTATATCTATATAGAATACTATATACCTATTAGAATACATAAGAAGTACAACTACAAAAAAATGAAAAAACAAACAAAACCTAACAGTAAGGAGTTAGCAAGGATGAAGACTAACAGAAACCATCACGCAATGCTGGTGGGAATTCGAAATGGTGTACCCACTTTGGAAAACAGTTTACAATTTCTTCTAAAGTTGAATAGACACTTACCATACAACCCAGCAATTTCACTCTTCGATAGCTACACAAGGGATGAAAACCTACATTTACACAAAAACCTGTATAGAGTGTTTATACAGGCTTTATTCATATCCATAAAAAACTAGAAACAACCTAAATTCCCTCAAGTAGGAAGTGGATAAACAAAGTGCAATACACCTATGCATTTGAAATATGTATGGTTTGGCTATGTCCCCAGCCAAATCTCACTCTGAATTGTAATAATCCCCACGTGTCAAGGGCAGAACCAGGTGGAGATAACTGAATCATGGGGGTGGTTTTCCCCAGACTGTTCTCTTGGTAGTGAGCAAGTCTCACGAGATCCTAAGGCTTCTATAAATGGGAGTTCCCCTGCACAAGCTCTCTTACCTGCCACTATGTAAGACGTGACTTTGCTCCTCATTTGCCTTCCACCATGATTGTGAGGTCTCCTCAGCCATGTGGAACTGTGAGTCAATTAAATCTCTTTCCTTTGTAAATTACCCAGTCTCAAGTATGTCTTTATTAGCAGCATGGGAACAGACTAATACAAAATACTGTTCAATAATGAAAAGAAACAAACTATTAATACACACAACATGGGTGAATCTGAAATGCATTATGCTAATTGTAAAAAGCCAGATCTGAAAGGTTACTTGTGTATCATTCCATTTATATGACATTCTCATAAAAGCAAAACTAGAGAGACAGAAAACACATCAATGGTCATGGGAATGGAGGCGAGTTGATAACAGAAGGAGTCAGGGTTAATTTTGGGGGGTGATGAAGTTATTTTTTATCTTGATTGTAACAGTAGTTATAAAACTGTATGTGCTTGTCAAAATTCACAGAACTGTAAAAGGATGAATTTTACTGTATGTAAATTATATCATAATTTCAAAAATAAAAAAGAAGCATGAGTGATTAAATAAGCTAAAATGATAAAATCCAAAATAAAATTGTTTCTAGTTAAAACCAGTTGACAGAAATGAGAAAGAAAGAGAGACAGAGAGAGAGGGAGAGAACGAAAGAAAGGGAGGAAGGGAGGGAGGGAGGGGGGAAGAAAAAAGAAGGAAGGAAGGAAGGAAGGAAAGAAGGAAGGAAGGAAAGAAGAAGGGAGGGAGGGAGGGAAGGGAGAGAGGAAGGGAAGGAAGGAGAAAGGAAGGAAGGAAGGGAGGGAGGATGGGAGGGACGGAGGGAGGGAGGATGGGAGGGAGGGAGGGAAGTAAAGAGAAAGGAAGGAAGGAATGTAGGATGGGAGGGAGGGAGGGAAGGAAAGAGAAAAGAAGGAAGGAAGGAAAGAAGGAAGGAAGGAAAAGGAAAGGAAAGAAAAGAGAAAAAGAAAAGAAGGAAGAAAAGAAAAGAAAAGAAAAGAAAAGAAAAGAAAAGAAAAGAAAAGAAAAAATTGCCTTGGTCCAAAACTTGGCCAGACCGCTAGACTATGTAAGAACCATTCCTCTATGAAGCCTCAGGGACTTGGTGTTGTTTTAAATCTCTAACGTCTATAGTATAACTGATGTATTTACTGTGTGATGTACATTTACCTTTGTAAATGTGCTTTCCAACCAGTGAGGTCATGTTTTGTTCAGCTGCTGCTTGGCCTGGGACCACGCTTCATGTGCTCTGACCTGGTAACAGTAGTATATACTGGGCACCACGTGATTACTTACCTCAGTCGGCCTGATAGCCAGCCCTCCGGTGAGGTGTGCCACAGCAATTTAATTTAGTCCAGGTCAACCTGGGCAAAGGTAGTATGGGGTGAGATTTGGGCCGATATTCCCCAACATGTTACAGCCCATATCAGGAGGATCTAGATAAACCAAATTAAGTGCCAGGCGAATATTAACATCAAACATCTGGCCAGAGTGTACCTTTGGTGGCTGCAAAATCACAACCAAGGGAAATACTTCCCTCTCACTCTCCCTTTATCTCTTTCTCTCAATGTGTGTGCATGTTTGTGTTAGTTTTATTTGTTACCATATTTAGTACAAATGTATTCAACTGTATTGGGCCCTGTGCTGAGATCTCATTTGAATGGGAATCTGCAGAGTTAGATAAACAGTGACCGCAAACATGAGAAGGATCATCCTGAGTGGCTTATCTGACTTTGAAGATCACTTCATATGGGGATAATGGCAGCACCACAAGAACAAATGCTGAGCTCTTCAAGCAAAAGATTTGAAAGGCAATACTCATGTTGAGGTGCAGCAACACCCCATCTCCATCTGTGGAACTCACCCTTCAATGTGCAGCTCGAATACCACCTCCTCCCTGAACGGTGCTCTGTCACCTTGGGTGGGTGAGCCCTCTTTCCACTAACATCGTCCAGTGCTTTGCTCAAACCTGGTTGAATGAATAAATGGGGAAGATAGCCCATATTTATTCTCCAACCATTTAGTAGTTTGTAGATTTCTATTCACGTTGAACTTATCCATTTGAGTGGTTTTACTTTTCCCAAATTAAATCTACTCTCAAAAATTTCTTACACTTTGTCATCATTGTCTATGGACAATTCTCAAAGATTAATTTCTTTTAAAGCAGTGGCAGCATCATTAGAATAGGATACCTCCCAATGCTTGATGTATTTCATACATTTAGTCTTCGTGAATGTTGTTCCTTCTTTCTGGAATTCCTTACCCCATTCTTTTTCCTATTACATTTTAATGAATAATTTAAGGTGGGACTTAAATCTCCAGTTATTTGCTCAGTATTTCTTATTTTCCTTAGGATCGGAACTTATATAGCTTACTCATTTTTTTCCTCATGTCTTTATGAACACCGTCATTATTTGACACAGGATCACATCGTGTTAGACCCATTTATTTATGTGTCATTTAACTGTATTTCACGACAAGGACCATTTTTTCACTCCTATGTATTCCCAATGTCTAGCAGATTGACAAGTACAGAGGATGCACACCATAAATATTTACTGAGCTGAGTACTCTGAGAGTGAGTACACCAAAAGGGAGTCTCTTCTCTCCTCTCATACATGTGAGTGTATTTATATATATGTGTTTATGGGTGTTTGTGTGTGTGTACACACACATACATACAGAGACATGTAGTTTTGGGTATGTGTTTGAAAACGTGTCACTCAATTTTGTATTTATGCCTAAAATAATAGAGCAATATTTACTGTGAATGTATCTCATATGCTTATTTTCCAATTTGACTATTACTCCTAGAGTATTCATTTTAAGCATAAGATTAAAGTTTCTATGCAAAGATAACTTGGGAAGACCTAGAGGATGTGTATTTTTTTATACTAATTGTCTGAAACAGCTTTTCTTTTAGACCTTTTCTAGAAAAAAATTAGAAGTGTAGTCGTTCACTCAAGACTATCTCTAAAATAAAGAAGATATTTGAGAAGTTGCAAAGAACTTCCAAGTGTAAAAATAAAACGAGTTGATACATCAGAAACTAAGTTTGGTCAAACTGAAAAACAATAGTAGTTTACTATGCATGTGAGTGATCTAGAGATTGTTTAATTTCTATCTTTTAAAATAACTTATCTTTGATGGTGAGCCTGTATTAACCATGCAATAATAAACTTTCAGATTATGTTTATGCAATGTAATACAAATAGATATATTAGCAGAATGTATATACAGAGTTTTTATGATAAAAATAACAGCTAACAACAATGATTAGATAATGTACATAGCAAGTGACATTGTGCTGACCATGTCCTGAACCTTAAAGCTGAATGTATCAGCCCAGTTTCTCTGTTTCCTAAGATGATAATAATAGCATTGACATTAATAATAATATAGCCAAACACTTAATGTTTAATAGATGATTTTCTGAATGTTTATGTATATTACCTAACTTAATTTAACCCTGCTATATCTAGGAAGTTTGCACTATTAGGATTTCCACTTTAGAGGAAGAAACAGACCTTGAGAGGTGCGATAAATTACCCAAGGACAAACAGTTTCTAAGTGTCAGAGCTCCAACTTCAACATTTCTCTGAAAATAGTTATGTTATTTTAATTATTTTTTGGTATTCTCTATTGTCATTGGAATTGTACAGAATTAAACAAATCCCATCTTCTTTTCTGGAAGAAAGAGAATATCTTTTCTGTAACCAAAGATTATTCTCCATGTATAATAACTACAACTTCTTCAGATGATATAGAAATTTATTTTTTTGTCTTATCCTTTCAACATTGAGGTTTACCTTCACAAATAAATATGTTGCAAACATTAATGTTCTAGCCAAGAAGTATCTAGAGTAGACATAGTTCTTGCTTTTGGAGTCTTAAAGATTTTCTTGAGTACTTTTCAAACTATAAGAAAACAGAACATTTTATAGAGCCCTTCCATTTATTTCTATAGCCTCCATACTTACTTCTCCTTTATTCTCTGTGACTTTCTCTCACTCAGAGGAAAAGTCTGCGAAGTCCAGAATGATCTCTGCTCCCCACTGGGTCTCTGATTTAGCTTCTGCCTACCTTCTCCCATGCTCTTCTTCCAGATATCTACATGACTTTCTTCCTTATCACCTTAGATCTTTTCTCAAATGTCATCTTATCCATGACCTTTATCTAACCATATTAAAAATCGTAAACTCACAACCAAATGAGCTCTTCTTCTTTCCTATATTTTGTATCTATGTAGCATTTACCAGTGCCTAATATTTACTATAGTCATTTTATTTATTTTGTCTATGGTATGTTCCATCCCATTAGAATATAGGCTCCCTGACGATAGCAATTTTTGTTTGTTTAGTGGGCTGCTATATCTCCAGGGCCTAGAAAATGAGACTCCAGGGCTCTTGCACAGGGAACAAACTTAGTAAATATTTCTTAAATGAATGTTGCATAAAATCATTGCTGTATAAAAATACTTTTATTTGTAAGTTCAGAGTTACTCAGGGCTAACCAGTATGTGGATCAATACTAGTAACTACCCTGTGACTAACTGGAAGTTCTTGTTTTCTTTAGAGATTATGTTTACTTTGGGACCATTAGGAAAATATTGGTTTGCCTGTGCATTGGTAATTATTTTCAAAATTTGACTTCGACTAAGAAATTTATTCATAATGGATTGTAGACCTGAATGTAAAACTCAAAACTATAAAAGTTCTAAAAATTAACAGAAAAGAAAATCTAGATGACTTTGGGCTTAGTCTTAACTTTTTGGATATAACACCAAAGGCACTATCCATTATATAAATAATTGATAAACTGAACTTCATTAAAATTAAAAATATCTCACTCCTGTAATCCCAGCACTTTGAGAGGCTGAGGCAGGCAGATCACTTGAGGTCAGGAATTTGAGACCAGCCTGGCCAACATGGTGAAACCCCATCTCCACTAAAAACATAAAAATTAGCAGGGCATGGTGGCACGCACCAGTAATCCCAGCTACTCGGGAGGCTGAGGTAGGAGAATCACTTGAACCCAGGAGGCAGAGGTTGCAGTGAGCCACTGCACTCTAGCCTGGGTGACAGAGTGAGACTCCATGTTAAAAAACAAACAAACAAAAAATCTAAAATGTCTGCTCAGTGAAAGACACTGTCAAGAGAAAAAATAGACAAGCCAACAAACACCTCTCCAAAGAAGATACACAGGTGACAAATAGGCATTAAAAAAGCTGTTTCCTATCATATGTCATTAGTGAAATGCAAATTCAAATGACAATGAGATACTATGACATACCTATTAAAATGGCTGAAATCCAGAACACCAACAACATCAAATGCTACTCAGAATGCAAACAAACAAGAACCTCATTCAGCATTGCTAGGAATGCAAAAGGGCACAATTATACAAAGGACAGTTTGACAGTTTCTTACAAAGCTAACCATACTCTTAACATATAATCCAGCAATCATGCCCCTTGGTATTGATGAATGAGTTCAGCCATTTTGTCCACGCAAAAAATTGCACATAATATTTATGGCAATTTTATTTATAATTGCTAAAACTTGAAAACCACCAAAGTGTTCTTCAGTAGGTGAACAGACAAATAAATGTCCATTGTGTATCATTGTGATACATCCAGGCAATGGAATATTATTCAACACTAAAAAGAAAGGCACTATCAAATTATGAAGACATGGGGGAAAATTAAATGCATAGTATTAAGTGAAAAAAGCCAAACAAAATGTCTACATACTATATGATTAAGTATGTACATGTGGCTTCACCATGATTCTTGGCTTTCTCACAACATAGCCACTTTATAGAAGTTAAATTATTTACATGGTAAGTCAGGTATCCAAATATGGGTGTCTCAGTGAACAGGAGAGAAGTTGCATCACATTTTATAAACCAAACTGAGATGTCATAAAAAGTCATTTCTATGATACTCTAATTACGAATTCATCTGCATTTATAAGGAGGGTAATTTGACTCCATCTATTAATGAATGAAGTCAATGTCAGTCACCTTGTAGAAGAATACAGGAGAAGGAGAATGTAGTTGCAACCATCTTTGGAGAATACAATCTGTCATAAAAATTACGTGAACCTGTATATAGTTACTTTGACATCTCAAATTGAAATAAATATGAAGTTATCTTATAATCTCCAGGATGTTATACTTTATCAAATTTTGATAATTATACAGAAACAACATGCTTAGGATGTAGCTAATTCAGCACTTCGAGGAAAATGTATAGTATTGAATGTTCACATAAAACAGAAAAAAAAGTATATTCTTAAATAATTACATATCTTCCACATTAGACATTTTTTGGAAAAAAAAACAAAAAACCTAATTATGCCCAAACCAAGCAAGGAAACAAATATTATAAAGGTCAGAGCAGAAATCAATAAGACTAAAACCAGCAAAATAATAGAGAAAAATCAAGGAAACAAAAAAACTACTCATTTAAAATATTAATAAAATTGTTAAACCTTTAGTTTACCGATGAAGCAAACAAAAAGAGAACATGCAATTTACCAGTGTCAGAAACGAAAGAATGAACATAACCATAGATGCTGTGGATATTAAAGGATGATAAGATAATTTTTTTTTTTTTTTTTTTTTTGAGATGGAGTCTCACTCTGTCGCCCAGGCTGGAGTGGAGTGGCAGGATCTCAGCTCACTGCAAGCTCCATCTCCCTGATTCATGCCATTCTCCTGCCTCAGCCTCCCGAGTAGCTGGAACTACAGGCACCTGCCACCACACCCCGGCTAATCTTTTGTATTTTTTTAGTAGAGACGGGGTTTCACCATGTTAGCCAGGATGGTCTCGATCTCCTGACCTCGTGATCTGCCCGCCTCAGCCTCCCTCCCAAAGTGCTGGGATTACAGGTGTAAGCCACCGCGCCTGGCCAGGATGGTAAGATAATTTTATGCAAAACTTTAAGATAAAACAGATTTAAGAGACAAATTCCTTGAAAGATACAAGCTACCAAATCTCACAGTGAGATGGAAAACCTAAATAATCTCATGTCTAATAAGAATTTGAAGTCACATTTTAAAAGCTTCTTACAAAGAAATATCCAGGACTGAATGGCTTTACTGGCAAATGTTTAAGAAAGAACTAAGATTAATTGCACACATACTCTTCCAAAATAAATAAACAAATATATATACATGTATATGTGTGTAAGTGATATATACATATATGTATACACGTATACATGTATACATACACATGTGTATATACTTGGGAGGCTGAGGTGGGCAGATCACGAGGTCAGGAGATGGAGACACGGTGAAACACTGTCTCAACTAAAAATACAAAAAATTAGCCGGGCGTGATGGCGGGCGCCTGTAGTCCCAGCTACTAGTGAGGCTGAGGCAGGAGAATGGCGTGAACCCAGGAGGCGAAGCTTGCAGTGAGCCGAGATTGCGCCACTGCACTCCAGCCTGGGTGACAGAGCAAGACTCCGTCTCAAAAAAAAAAAGAAAAAAAAAAAATATATATATATATGATATGGCTATTAGTATCTTCATACCAATAGCAGTAAAGATGAACTTCCTAGGATTTGCCTTTGACAAGAAGCCATCTGAATGGAATCATACAGTATATAGCCTTAAGTTTCTGCGTTCTTTTGTTTAACATTTTCTTTGAGATTTCTTCATATTGTTGCATGTGTCCGTAGTTTGCTTCATTTTATTGCTAAGTTGTATTCCATTTTATAGGTGAACCATAACTTGTTTATCCATTCACCAGATGATGGATATTTAAATTCCAGGATTGATACAAATGACCATTTAAAATATATTTATGTCCTTATTAAGATATATGACTAATAGAACAGAGATGCTGATGTACAATGCAGCCTGCCTGCAATCTGTAATCTGTATACTATATTCAAAAGAGCTAAAACTACAATAAGGACAGGGTAAGGATAAAAAAACTACCTATTAGGTACTATGCTGATTACCTGGGTAACAAAATATTTTGTACGTCAACTCCCTGCCACAGGAAATTCACCTATATAAAAAACCTGCACATGTACCCCTGAACCTAAAATAAAAGTTAAGTAAAAAGATACTCTAATAGTTTATACCATGATGAGCAGAAGCCAGACAAAAGAAGCTTTTGGGGGCATTCTATTTCTGCTGATTATTTTCAAGGTGATTGACATTCCCATAAGGGTATATAACAAATTGCCTTTGACGGTAAATTCTTTATATCACTGCAAAGTCATTCTCAAAGCTCAGATGTTTAAGTGCCTCAACTGCTGTCTCTCTTCCCAAGTGACCTGCAAGTCATCAGAGAGTCTGCTGATCTGTCTCAGGGTGGGCTCCATGTTGTCTAATAACTATCCCTCTAGACCATCTCCCAGTTGAAATCCTTGAAATCTCCTTTAGTCCTTAATATAAAATTAAAGGTATCACATAACTAGGATACACATTACCTTTCCAGATTTACTCTCTATATGTTTCGCTTTAGTGTTCTGTTTCAGACAATGATTTTGCTTATTTAAGAATATATTTTCATATTTTAAAATGTAAAACCATTGTCCATACAGTTTGCTGCACCTTGGAAGTCTGGACTTCCTCTGTCCTTGTTTGTCTGAATCTAACCTGTTCTTAATCTCAACACAAACTTATATTTCTAAACAATCTGGTCCTAACCTCCACCACCTGTGGATTACTTCTATTTATTATTTTTTATTCTGTATAACAACATTTAAATAATATATTTAGGCCATATGATACTGCAGAAAGTAATAGATTTTTGTGGACATAGTGAAGTTTTGTTGTTTGTTGATTTGTTTCTTAATTCTTAGTTGCAAAATTCCCTACCACATGAACCTGTTCTGAAAGCAGAGTTGGCCTCCCTCTACAGAAAGTGAGAAGTCAAATACTCACTTTCCCAGACTCCATTCTTTCAAGAGTGGTAGATCAGATGCAACCACCTAGGAATTTAAATCAAGACATAGCAAAGCAAAGAAGCCTGGGGAGGGGAAATTGTGTTCCTTCAGCAATGACATCAGCAGTGGCAACAGCAACATTCAGGTTCAAAAAACCACAGAGGCAACAATTTTAGCAATTGCCATTATTGTCTACAGTCACAGCTCTGCCCCAGAAAGCCTCAGGTTCCCCTACTCATGGTGACAGCTGCTCTCTTTTCACCTAACTGGTTCTGCAGAGCAGTTTTTTTTTGTTTGTTGGTTTTTTGTTTGTTTGTTTGTTTGTTTGCTGTGATTCTCTCTGTCTGACCTTCCTTTGATATTACCTATATTCTTCACATGTTTTTTAGCTTTGTGGTGTTTTGTTAACACTCATCCATTCAATAAATCCCTTGTTCCACTGAAATAAGCTTGCTGACAATGGAGAACTACTAATCCAGCGCTTTCACACATATCACTACATCATTGCAACATTGATTAGATGGATGTTAATATTCTCATCTGCATATGAAGAAACTGAAGCTTAGAGAGGACATGTAACTTGTCTAAGTCACTCCTTTGGCATGTATTATTTATTAAACATTATAGCATATAAACATCAAGTTTATCCTTCAATAAGAAGACAATATTCAGAGAAAGTCACAAATTAGCAGGTTGCATTTCATTTCGAAGGGAAATCAAATAATTAAATTAGAAAAGAGAAATGACATTTCTAATCGAAAGCAGAATGAAGTTCAAGGCCAATAGCTTTGATGATACATCTGACGTTCTGTGTGTTTCCTAATGCAGATTTTATTTTGGGCTGGTGAACTTTCTATTTTTTCTGCTGTGAAGGGTGACAAGGTAGGAAGGAGAGGTGAGAAGAGGTGAACAGTAGCTACATGGAGATTGCCATTATAACAGGTAGTGGGCACACAGCATTGACTCAGTGGCCAGTAAACACCAGCTCACCATACACAAGATTTACTGAGGACCCACTTCTGTTACAACAGCACTATGTAGCCCACATCTTAAGACCACATCATTTCATTATGACTTGTTTAAAAAAATAAAAAACTCACAAATCTTATGCACCAAAATTTGGAGATCACTTTAAAAATTTTTTTAAAAGCACTCATTTCTTCTCACACAGTAGGAGGTAGCAGGATCTGATGACTATTTGGGAGCCACGTGCTTCTTCCATTTTATTAAAATCCTCATGGCAATGTCCAGTTCAGTATGTATGCCAGAATGCAAATGTTTTCTTGGCACTTTCTAAGAAATCCAGAAAGATCCAGATGAACATAAGAACTGGTGGGTGATAAGTGTGTCACAACCAGAATTATAGATTTTAGAGCTGGGAGGAAACAAAAGTTGCCTATTTTTAAAACATACATTCCAACTGCTCAAATCCCTGTAGTTTCCAGGATTTAATTAGTGCTGTCTTTGAGGGCCTGTTAATGAGGTATAGAGACTTCTGGGTTAGCCTTTATTGGCATTCTAATAACATATAGTATATATTTAAATACTATTTTGAGTGGTCATAACTGCCGACTTTTCCAAAAGTGCAAATTCAATCAAAGGAGACAGTCAGCTAGTGTGGATGACCCCACGGAGGGCCCTTTCCAACACAAGTCACCAAAGGAAATACATATTGTGGGTAAGGGTAACACACCGTTCATTCTGGTGTGTTAGTTTCCTAGAGCTGAGGGGACAAAGTACCACGGACTTCGCTGCTTAAACAACAGGAATGCATCGTCTCACAGTTCTGCAGACCACAAGTTTGAGATCAAGGTGTCTGCGAGTTTGGTTCCTTCTGAGGCTGTGAGGGAGAATCTGTTCCAGGAAGCTCTCTTAGCTTCTGGGGGTTTGTGGATCATCTTTTCCAGTAGTTTGTGTCCCTTGTCATATAGAAGTGTCACTCTAGTCTCTGCTTACATCCTCACCTGGTGTTCTCCCTGTGTGCATGTCTGTGCCCACAATCTTTCTTTGTAAGAGTACCGATCTTATTGGATTAAGGCTCTACCCTACTCTAGTATGACCTCATCTTAACTAATCACATTTGCAGCAACTCTATTTCTAAAAAGGATCCCAATATCAGGTACAGGGGGCCAGGACTTTGACATATAAGAGAGGGGTCACAATTCAACCCATAAAAATCCCCCTGTTATGAACAAGTCAATCTCTGGTTATTTGCCATTGGACATTTCAGTGTCTGCAACTTCACTTCCTTCACTACACTTTCTTTCCATTTCCTGTCTGCTTACTACAGTACAGAAAATTCATGACCCCTCTCAAGTAGATTTTTTTTATACTGTGATTTTGAAGCCTTCCTAGAAAACTACAGCCTAATATTAGTCTCTCCCTTTCCTGTCCACTCATTTCATTAATGAATTTAGCAGCTCTTGATCACTAGGCATTTTTGATTCTTTACCTCAAACATTTGCTTACCTCTTGAGAGTAGCAAACACTGTGTACTTAATTTGTTGTGCCTCATAATGTGTTCAGTAGGCTGTTGGATTCACAGTTCTGGAGCTCAGCAAAAATATGGCTGTCTCCCAGGCACATAGCAGGCATTTGCTGTCTTGATCAAAGAGAAAAAAACAGCAGAAGAGAAGAGAGGGAAAAGAAAAGAATAGAAAAAGAAACACACAAACTGTTTCTTAAGCTAAAGCTAAAGAAGTTGCTGGACATATGTTCTTTTGGAACATTTTGCATTTCAATTGAGAAAGTGGCTGCATTACAAATTAACGTGGATATATTTAGCACAAAGAATACACTCCTGTACAAGAAGGCTTTCACGACAATTGCAGCTATTAGACATTAAACTAGTTTACAGGGCAGATGTGTTGCTACCTTTAGCCTTGCTAAAGTTGTTTGATTCCTAACTGACTTTGTGTTTCTTCTTATATTTATGAACCTGAATTCTCAAAAAAAACCTCTTCATAGTAAATAAGGCATCATGAGCCATTAAATTCTAGATAGTATTGTCACAAACTTCCAAGAGCAGCACCTGAAAAAATGTGTCACTATGATTTCAGCAATTCCAGAGATCTTATACCTTCTAAGCTTTCCTTTGTCTTTATCGGCCTTCTTTGCAAACATGGAATTTAATAATTCTTTTTCTTTATAGTACTAATTAGTTGTAGAAAATGCTTTCCTAAATGTTTTCTGTCTATAAAAATAATTTCATTGACTTTACAAGAAGAACATGAATTTCAAAGAAGATTATCCTTAGATAACAGGGATTTCTATGAGGGCAGCAACGTTGTCTTGCACACTTCAGCACTTAACACCTGGCATACAGTGGTCTAATCATTTTCAAAAACTGTTTTGAAGAAATTAATGGATGGAAGAATTCTTAGGTCCAAGGATAGATGAATGAATGGAAGAATAAATGAATTAATTTGTTAATCAATTTTCTAAGGAAAATACTGCTTAGATTTGAAAGTTCTATAGCAAAGGACACAAGTGTTCCATTTACATTTTATGTATAATTACATTGGAGCCAAATATCCACCAGGAAAACCTCTAAAGAGTCCCAGTTAGAATAACCAAAACAAACTTAAATTAAAAAAAAAAAAAAAAGCTGCAGGTATCACACTACCTGACTTCAAAATATACTACAAAGATATAGTAACGTAAACAGCATAAAAATGGACACATAGACCAGGAACAGAGTAGGGAACCTAGAAATAAAACTACATAATTGCAGCCAACTTATTTTTAAAAAAGGCATCAATAACTTATATTAGGGAAAGGGCAGTCTCTTTAATAAGTGGTTCTGGGAAAAGTAGATATCTATAGGCAGGAGAATAAAACTAGACCCTTAGCCCTCACCATACACAAAAATTAACTCAAAATAGATTAAAGACTTAAATGTAAGACCCAAAACTATGAAACGACTAGAAGAACACATAGAAGAAATGTTTCTGGCTACTTGTCTGGGCAAAGATGTTATGGTTAAGACCACAAAAGCACAGTAACAAAAGCAAAAATAAACAAATGAACTGTATCAAACTAAAAAGCTTCTGCACAGCAAGGGAAAAGATCAACAGAGTGAAATGACAACCTTCAATTAGAGATTAATATCCAGAATATACAAGGAACTTAAACAACAGCAATAAAGCAAATAATGTGATTTAAAAATGGACAAGGAATCTGAATGGCAATTTCTCAGAAGAAGACATATGAATGGCCAAGAAATACATGAAAAAATATTCAACATCATTAATCATCACAGAAATGCAAATTAAAACCACAGTGGGACATCATCTCACCCCAGTTAAAATGGCTATTTTCAAAAACACCAAGGGAAAAACAAAAACAAAAACAAAAAAAAAAACAAGGAAAAAAGAACATGCTGGCAAAAATTCAGGAAAAAAAAAAAGTTGTCCCAAATTCTGGCATTCTGTGAAGGTACACTTTATATTGGAATTTTTATCAAGAAAGAGAGTTATGAAGAAAGGAAGGAAGAGATGAAAGGAGACAGAAAGGAAGGTAGAAAGTGAGAGAAAGAAAAGAAAGAAAAAAGGAGGGAAGGAAGGAAGGAAGGAAGGAGGGAAGGAAGGAAGGAAGGAAGGAAGGAGGGAAGGAAGGAAGGAAAAGAGAAAGAAACTAGGGAGGAAGGCAC
The DNA here is from genome assembly GCF_028878055.3 of Symphalangus syndactylus. Lineage (NCBI taxonomy): Eukaryota > Metazoa > Chordata > Mammalia > Primates > Hylobatidae > Symphalangus > Symphalangus syndactylus. The sequence goes on along the minus strand of NC_072440.2, from coordinate 104,830,493 downwards.
TGTGGGAGGATTGGAAGCAACAAGAAAGTCAAGAACCCAAGCACTCAAGAACAATGCAACCATGGTATCAATATTAGTACATATTAGCTTAGCTTTATTTTTTTATATTTATACTGCTTAATATTAAAGTTTAAAAAAATTGAGCCTGGAAAAATAATATTGATTCATTGTTATTAATAGAGAATAATTCCAACATTGGTAGAGAACAGTACCTTTGTAAATATAAAACACATAAATAGTATCACATGACTTTATTCTAGTGCAGCCCATTCTCAAAATCTGTGAAGTTGTCAGTCATTTTCTACCTTAATGCAAAAATATAGCCTGAGATTTCAAGAAAATAAGAGTAATCCATACACAAATGTAGAATATTTAAGATACTGCCAGAAGACATTGGAAGCATCATTATTAACAAAAAAGAAAACACACTGGGTGTCACTTAAATTAATATTAATAGCAATAGCTGATATTTGCTAAGCACTGACTATAGACTGGACTTCCTGTCTCTAGGCTGACGTGATTTTCACAGCAAGTTGCCCATGAAGGTTCTGTTTGCATCCCCCTTGCTGCTGTACTTCCTCCACTGTGGAGTTTATAGAACTGGAATTGCCCTCTGTTTGTGCAATATACCATAATCTTCATTTAATTCCAGAATGGTGACATTCAAAAAGAATTAACTTCAGTTTGTCTTAATTTTATAAACTTAAATACAGGACTTTTAAGTGCAGATGCAGGTTCTGGGAATTCAAACACCCATGGAATTAATACCTTCAAATAGTGACTGGTGTCTGCTGGGATTATTTTTTCTTTCTTTTTAGTTGAGAGAGAAGGTGATTTTGTAAACAACACTGGAAGTGTTGCAGAGTTTCATGAGGTAGTAGATAATATATCTACTACTACTTTGCTTCATCAATACAAATCATGAACAATTCCTTCCATGTCTTGTAGGGTGATGGTCTGTGCTGCTAGCTGGTCTTCTCCAGCTGCTGGCTTTGAGAGCTGCAGAATACATGGCTGATACGTGGTTAAAAGCATTAAATTCAGATACAGAGACTGTTGGTAGTGGATCCATTTGTTCTTATTGACCACATAATGCAGAATATATTACGTAAATCTATTTCTTGGGACTTCAGTCTATAAAAAGATGTTGGTAACACCCAGGGAGACTGAAGTTGAATACCAGCTGAGATGATGCATGTGAGAAATCATATTAAATAAGGTGCTCCACAAACTTAAGATACTCTGTTTCCCATGGAAATGTTCTTGACTCACGCTTTGTGAAAAGTCATTATTTACAGTTCTTATAGCCTTGGGCTACTCTGACTTGGAAATTGATCTACTTGGCATCAGCCAAGAAATATTGAACCAGAAGAAGATTGTTTAGATGCACTGACAATGTCTGACTGGCCACGATCATTTTTTAAGTTCTTTCGTAAGGGAGAATTTGCATAAAGGAAGACTTGACCTTGGTTCTGAATCCCAACTCTAATGAAAGAAAAGCCAAAGTAGATGAACACATTAAGTTTGAAAATAGTGTTGCCATTTTTCCATGTTTTTGTTTCAGCTTTCCTATGATCTGATGACCCCAGGCAGTTTTGTCTTTGTAAATAATAATAGCTGAATTTCGTTTATGTTTTGTGGAGTCAGCTAAACTATATGTTAGAATGTTCAGTCCCTTTATATGGGTTGTAGTTACTGACGTATTTGTGTTTATTTCTACCATTTTTTTTTGCTTCTACTTTTCCATTTTTTGTATTTCCCCTCTTTCTTCTCTCCCTTTGTATTGTTTGTGCCTTTTTATCTTTTTTTTATTTTTCTCTTATACCTCTATAAACTTAATTATCAAAGTAAACTCAATCAGAGTTGTTACCTTCTTCCAAGACAATGCAAATCTCTATAACTTACAAGACTTGAGTTTCATTTGCCTTGCTCCTACCTCGGACTTAACACAGTTTTGTCCAGGATTGTAGCTTTAAATGTCTTTATAACTAGCTTTTATTATTTTATATAATTATTTTTGTTTCTTTTTTTACCTTTTATTTTTTATTTAACAACTTTTACCAATGCTAATTTACTTTCTTACTAAAATGCCTTCTTTAGGATTTCTTTAATAAAATAGTGAATATTATCAATTCTTTTAATCTAAAAATCTTATTCAATTTTTGAATTTTTTGAAGCTTTCTTTTATTTGAAACACAGCTCATCTTTGAATAACACAAAGGTTGGGGTACTGATATACCACATAGTCAAAAAATCACCATATAGCTTTTGACTCTACAAAAACTTAACTACTAATAGCCTGCTGCTGATCAAAAGCCTTATTGATAATATAAAATATCAATTCACAGAGATTTTTTATGTTCTGTGAATTACATATAGCATTCTTACCATAAAGTAAGCTAAAGAAAAGAAAATGTTATTAAGAAAATCATCGGGAAGGGAAAATATATTTACTACTCATTAAATGAAAGTGGATCATCATAAAGATCTTCATTTTCATCTTCACGTTGAGTAGGCTGAGGAGGAGGAGGTAGAGGAGGGGCTGGTCTTCACCCTGAGTAGGCCGAGGAGGAGGAGGTAGAGGAGGGGTTGGTCTTCACATTGAGTAGGCCGAGGAGGAGGAGGCAGAAGAGGGGTTGGTCTTCACATTGAGTAGGCCGAGGAGGAGGAGGTAGAGGAGGGGTTGGTCTTCACATTGAGTAGGCCGAGGAGGAGGAGGTAGAGGAGGGGTTGGTCTTCACATTGAGTAGGCCGAGGAGGAGGAGGTAGAGGAGGGGTTGGTCTTCACATTGAGTAGGCCGAGGAGGAGGAGGTAGAGGAGGGGTTGGTTTTGCTGTCTCAGGATGGCAGAGGCAGAAGAAAATCTGCCCTTAAGGGGACTCCTGTAGCTCAAATCCATTATTTGAGGTTCAATTATGTATCTTCATATTTTTACATGCTAACCTACTCCTTAGTTTATTGTATATATTATTTCAATAATCAGATATTTTTATTCTAGTCCACTTTAAAGATACTATTCTTTAACACTTATCTGTCAGTGTAAGACAACTATTGGTCTAATTGTTATTCCCGTTGGTTGAATTGTCTTTTTATTTGACTACGTTCTAAGTAATAAATAACCAGATAATCTCTTTGCCACTAGTCTTACACAATTTGACTAAGATACATTTTTTAATAGTTTTGTTCTTTAATCTTGCTTAATACATGATGGACTTCTGTCACTGGAGAATTAATGGCATTTTGTTGTTGTCTTATTCTTAATTGACAAATAATAATTGTATATATTTATATGGGGTACAATATAATGTGATGTTTTGATCAGTGTACATTGTAGAAATATTCAACCAGGCTAATTAAGGTAGCTATCACCTCACCAATTTATTTTTTCTTGTGGTGAAAATGTTAAAATCTATTCCTTTAGCAGTTTTGAAATCTAAGTCTGAGAATTTTCAGTCTTTCTCAATTTCAGCAAATTGCCTTCTCCACTCTCTATTAGCTTCTTACAGATGTTGCAGTATGCCACTCTCTTGTCAATTCTTTTCTCACTGTATTCTGCATTTTGTCACACTTTGCCAAATGCTATACAATTGCTGCATTCTATCTTCACGTTCATTAATTATCTCTCCTGTGTCCAATGAACTAACCCTTTCTATTAGTCTAAATTTCAATTACTTGTTTCTATGCAGTCTACTTGATTCTTTTTCAAAACGGCTGGTTCTTACTTTTGAAGTCTCTTTTTCTTTGCTTCTAAGTTCAATTATTTCTAAAGTTGTGGAAGTCTGGTTCCAGTTTTCTCTGCTAAGGGTGCATTTTTTACAGGGAGGAATCTCATTTGATAATGTCTAGTTCCTGAGAGCACTCTGTTATCTTGGTATTTTTGAACTAAGAGTCTCAGCTGGCTATTCTACAAGACATATAAATAGTAAGAATTCAAAATTCAATTCCTGAAGCTATTTGGCCAGTGGACACGAATTATTAGACAAGATGCCTTCTTGCTCTCCAAGGCTGAGGCAGAAAAACTTCTAACTAGTTATCTCCGCAAGTTGGATTTTAGCTTTCCCTACTTTAAAGAAGGTAAATTATTATTCAACCTGATCAGAAGATGCCCCCTTCCAAATCCTATTGCAACCCTGGCCCAAGGCATTACTCTACTCCATATGTGGCTCCTAAAACCGAATATGCAGACTATCAGAGTTATGTTCACTAGATTTCAGTTCTTCCTTTATTCTTGGCCCTGAAAATTTTTATTATTTCTCATGAACTCATCCAAGTGTTGACAAATCTTTAAAACTTTTAATCGGTTATATTTAAGTGTCTTGCAATGATGGGGTTCCAGTATATGTTGAGTCCTAGTGATTGGAAATACACACAACACACACACACACACACACACACACACACAGAAAGAGAGAGAGAGAAAGAGAGACAGACAGAGACAGAGACAGAGAGAGAAAATTCTATTGCTACTCTCGGGTTGATTTATCTTTTTGACTGTCAGTGATTTTGTTCCTTAACAACTTCTTTTAGACCCAAAATCTACTAAACTGACCATTGTCCAAATCTCTATCACATAAGAGGTTGAGAAATAAGTATTTTAGTTTCAGTGTTTTTCATGAAAACCTCTCCAAGAATATCTCAAGCAACTAAGATGAGTCAACCTCTACTGTCGGATGATCTAAAATCAATAAAAATATCTCAGATGATACATTCAGTTCTATGGATTTCACTTCCTCACTCAAATAAATCTCAAGTAATTGGTCTCCCAGTGAGAAGTGAATATCCAGTAAAGCACATTTTACCATACAAGAAATAGTTTTCACCTTCGCAGATGTGTTCCTTGTTCATCATATGCATGAGTTATCTTTCAGCCAAATCAGCTCTGACTTCTGAATCCTGGACATGTTATCATTTATTTGGTCTGATTAGCCATTCGGTAATGTTAATATGTATGTATTTCTCATAAGTATTAACACGAAGTGTTATAGAACTTGATGGTGCAGGCCATGTTTCTTTAACAAAGAGACAAAAACATTGGTGGCTTAAATAAGATAGAGGTTTATTTCTCTTTCATGTGAGAGATCAGAGGCAGGCAGAGAGCTCAGGTTGTCGATGTGACTCAAAAACGTGAGATCATTCAGGGACCTCGATTCCTTCCATCTTTTTGCTCCTGTATTCCTCTATGATATTGTTGCCATCCATGTGGTTGGAGCCTAGCCATGGGTCCATCCACATGGAACAATGTGGAAGAATAGTGAAATAGAAAGGGAAGATTTCCTTTCAAGCAAGCACACATCATTTTTATTTGCAATTTTGGGTGCCAATTAATTGCCAGCCACTCTAAGATCCAAGAGAGGCCAACAATATGTAACCTCCAGCCTGTGACCTGGGCCTGGCCACTGTTTTCTTACTAGGAAAGAAAGGCATGGAACTCTGGGGCCAACTAGTAGTGTCCCATGGCTTTTCCGGTGGCTTCCTATGGTGAGGGGACATGTGTGAGTCTTCTGCTCTGTGAAGCATCAGCACTTTTCGGGGTGCTCTTGAGAGCCTGTGATTAGAGTGCATGTCCAGGCTCTTTCCACAGAGTCTCTTTCTGGGTGACAGTATCCTGCACACTTCCTCAGGCACAGCGGGTACTGCCTCAGTCCTCCAGAAGTAATTGCTTTGTTCTCTTCTGGGACCTTGGCTTTGTGACACATCTCAGCCTGATAGATGATGGGCTCTGGAATCAGATGGTTTGAATTCAATTCCCCAGTCTGCCCACTGGTCATGGTTTGCTGCACGATCCTGGACCTGTGCTTCAGTTTCCATATATGTGGTAAGATAGGAATGGTGATGATACCTGTCTCATACTGTGGTCAGGAGAGGTTGGTTATGAGGGACAAATTAGACGCTCTCAGGAAACTGGTGGAACAATAACCAGGGAATATTAGTTGGACTCCCCAGGATGCAGAAATGCATTTTACTCTTGCCAATCCTTCTCCTTACAAACTACTCTGTCATTTTATCTCCCAAATCTTTCAGGGCAATCTCTGGGAAATATATTTTCTTCTGGTCTTTATTCTCAATTAAAACTCATTTTAGTTTAAAAAAACACATTTAAAAATTGGTCTTTCAATATTAGCCTTATCAGACTTAGTGTTATATTTAAGGAAAGAAATTGTTTTTAATGGCTACCTTTAAAACTCTTTGTCAATGTATAGCATCTCGTTTCAGTTGGTGAGCAGCCTGGACTCTTTTTAATCTCTGCCTTGGAAGTCTAAACCAACCAGTCCGATTTCACATTATTTTAACATTATTTTGCATGGTAATCATTATACTTGTCCCCCTTAAAAGCTCCTTGAAGGCAGGGGGAGAATATTTTTCTTCTTGTTATCTCTATAGTTCAGCATATTCTTGGCATGCACAAGTGTTCAATAACATTGCGAACAAGTGAATGAGAAAAGCTTGTAATCAGATTTAAGTAGCATTTTTCAATTCAACACCAATATACACTAAACCATGTTGAAGAGGACAATATTTTGCTAGGCAAGGTCTTTTAAGAATGTATGTGTTCAAAGATGAAAACCAAAATGACATTAAAGAGGACTCCACTGGTAAGTCCCAGGAGGCAGTAGGTGAGCCGTCGCTAGTTAAATTGTACTAACGCGAAATATTATAGCATTAGACTGCAGCCTGTAATCAATGCCATCTGGAAGCCCATATCAACAGTTTTGTGTTTCTTGCCAGTTCCTTGTTAATCCCTTAAAAGGGAAGGTAAAAACAAGACCAATAGCTTTTATTACATAGGATGATTTATCGATCCCAGCTATTCAAACATTTCACTTCACCCAGTGTGCATGCCAAAAATGTTTATTTCAGAAATGTTTATTTGATTAATTATGCCATGTAACATAGATGGCTGATGAGTAAAAAGGAAATCCTGTCTATAGCTGTTACATGTCATCTTTCATTTTTAAGATAAAATAGGTTTATCTTCCATTGAGCCTAGTGACAAAGGCTTGTAGGAGTAGAAGAATGAACCCTGTAAGCCTGTAACTTCCCCCCATGTCTTCCAATTATGTCTGGTCAAATGAATATGAGCTGAAGCATTTACTACCAAGTGTAGATTTTGAGATAAGCTTTGAAATTTTCTTCCTTGAAGGTCACCTGGTAGCATTTATAGATCTCCAAAATTGACGTGTGGCAATGTAACTTTCACATTAACTAAAAATATAACAGAACTCTTTTTTAATTCTTAGAACAGTGATAAAAAAATTGCAAAGCATCTAGCACGAAATAAAACAATGTATTCTCTCTTTAGCACTAAAAATAAAACCCTAGACCTTTGAAATAGAATTTCTAATGAGTTGTCCATGAGCTGAGTAGAGGATAGGGGCCCTGAAAGAATGATTTTTGTTTTCATCATTGATATAAATAACAATGCATTCTTCTATTCATTTTATGTGGCCAAATAATTTCAATATAATAAGGATTTATTGAGCTACTTGTATGTACTACAATTCTAGGAATGCTTTCTTCATGGAGCTGTAATCTTTTAGGAAAGGAAGGGAAAACACAGAGATGAGGTGTCACATGTTTTAAATAAGTCTTAATTTTTTTCTTTTAAAACATAATGTCCATTAAAGAAAATTTATCAAAATACATATAAATATAAAGAAGAAAATTCAACATTCTTACTATAGAAATAGTTTCTATTAATGCATTATGTTGGTTATATAGGTGTGTATGATACATTCTGATTTTTTTGTTTTGTTTTGTTTTGAGACAGAGTCTCATTCTATCACCCAGGCTGGAGTGCAGTGGCACAATCTCAGCTCACTGCAACCTCTGCCTCCCGGGTTCAAGTGATTCTCCTGCCTCAGCCCCCAGAGTAGCTGGGATTACAGGCTCACGCCGCCACTCCTGGCTGATTTTTGTATTTTTAGTAGAGACAAGGTTTCACCATGTTCGCCAGGCTGTCTTCAATACTGAGCCTCAAGTGATTCACCCACCTCGGCCTCCCAAAGTGTTGGGATTACAGGCATGAGCTACCATGCCTGGCCTACATTCTGATTTTTTAACTTCAATTTATATTGTGGGCATTTTACATGTTATTATATATTCATAAATGTTTCCTCATGGTTGCTTACTGATCTATTTAACAGATATACCATAATATACTTAATAGTAGCTGGGCTTTTATGTTTGAACCTAGGTTAGAATTCAGATATGTTTTTGCAGTGTAACACTCTGCTGGGCTGAGCTCACCAGAAGCCGATTGGTGACATGCACCACATCAAGGTTTTGGTAGAGAGATGTGCATGCTCCCTTAATACGCTGTGACACAATTCCCTGATTGATCAAAAGGAGAACTGTCAATGCCTTGCATAAGACATAGGGGTTTAAAACGTTTCCTGGGACATGGAGAGGCTGGTGGGTCAATGGCAAGTCATGGTAGAAGACTGCGGGTGAGCTGCATAATTCCTGTAGAGAAACTGCCTCATCGTTCACAGCAAAATTTCCCAGAGGATTGGCAGCATTGCCCAATGGGCCATTAAAACAATATGGTACAGAAACACCAAGAGATTCTGAAAATGCATTTACTTCAAGTTGACAAAATATAGAAAACATAGGCACCACGTGTAAAACAAAAGATGGGATGGAAAATGAGTATGTTCATTATTGATTTATTGCCTATCAGCTCCAAATGTATCCTTTTTGTCTGCTTTGTGGAAATGAATCTATGCGTTTTATTTATTTATTTTTTCTTTGCTGGCTGTCATGACGTTAAACTTTGTCGGTAGACAGTGGTAGAGACATTGAAGGAAGCATGGATTTTGTATTCTGGTTCTGGTGCTTGCCTGGCAGGCAGCCTGCAGTATGCTCATCCTCTCTAGTGCCTGGCTCCTGCAGTGTGCAGTAGCTAGCTGCCTATCCTGGCATTGCCCATGGGCATGCTTTTAGCATTGAGCCTCTAGCGAGCACCCCACTATGAATGGGTTTCCCCTGCAGTTGAGGGGGTCCATTTCCTGCAAATCCCTGAGGGTGGATTTCCATCAGGTTCTGCCAGTGCAGTACCGCGGTGACTTACCTGCCATGTGGTGGCCCACAGCTGTGCCCTCCTTAAGAAAGTCTGTGCCTCAGCCTTGGGGGAGGAGGTGCACTTTCTTGGGGACTATTTCTCCACCCTAGGGCTAGTGGTGCCTCCTTATATCTTCTATTTCTAGATCCCTTAGAGTTCTCTTTTCTTCTACCAGCTGTATTCCAATCCCCTGTTATATCTGATAAATTCTTTATATCAAGCGTCCCCTGTTCAAGTTAACATGCAGCTTATCTCTTTATTGAATCTTTAAGGATACAGTGAATCACCAGGGATTCAGGCAGAGATGTAAGAAGAGTGGGCAAAAATATGAAGACAATGCATGGAAGAGGAAAATGAAATAATAAGTGTATATCTTCTTATAGGACATTAAAGAACAGGAAAGCGTGGCACAACATCAAGTCAGGAAGACGGATCGCACTTAAGGAAGCCAACAGTCAGGTGCCTACAGAAAGCAGAGTGGCTCAGTTTCTGCTCAGTGGTTGAACAACCCAATGAAAACATTAAATGACAAAATTACTTTTATACTAGCTTGTCAGAAATGATCTTACACCTAGTAAAAATATTTTTTTAAATCCTATAGTACTGGCTACTTAAATAAGTTTATTAGATAAAATTCCATATTAAGAGGCATATTTAAGGAACACTACAGCATGATTTTAAAAAGTATTTTTCTCCAGCAAAAATGGATAGATGAGCTGCTTGATTTTTTAATTTGCTGTCCTGGAGCAGGGGTCTGCCTGCTTTTGTATATAAAGTTTTATTAGAATACAATATCACCCATCTGTTAACTTATTGTGTATTGTTGCTTTCATTCTTCAACAACAGAGCTGACTAGTTGCAAAGAGAAATAGTGTGATGTGCAAAGCTTGAAATGTTTGCTTGCTGATTCTTTACAGATAAGCTTGCCAGTCCCTGCCCTAGAAGCCAGCATGTGGCACCATGCTGGATCATTGCCCCACATTAGCTTAATTCGTCTTCACGTAACCCTGGTAGGAGTGCCCACTGTACCAGGTTTGTTAAGGCAGCTGAAGTTTAGAGACCATTACAGGTAGTGGTAAAGCATGAAGGCTTGGAAGTCACATGGGCAGGGTTCAAATTGCCTCCACTGTTTAATGTGCTTTGTCAAACTGCGTGATCTCCCCAAGCCTCAGTGCCTATGTGATAAATAATTATCACTTAGCACTGCTATGACTATTATTTAATTCACTTAGATAAAGAGATTAGCTTAGTACCTATGAGCCAGGAAATGCCCAATGAATTCTTATGCATTGTTCAAGAAGTTCAAATTCTTGGTCAAGACATCATGTGCTATAGTGGCACTGGCATTCCAGTGCGATATGCCTGAGTCCAGATCTTGAGTTCATAAACACTACAGGAAATTACCAGATGCTTAATGCACGACTGAAACATACTCTTCTCTTCCCTGAGTTTCCAATTTTCCCCTCTTTAGAAACAAGAGATCTCTTTCTAAGTTACACAATTGAGCTGTGTCCAGTAAATCTGCTAATACCAGACTATCTTTGTCTTTAACTCTTGGTTATTTTATTCTGTAGGGGTTCTTATTACTCAGGATACATTGCTTCTTTCCAGCACTTCTGCTCAGCTTGGTTTGAGGAAGGTGTAGCTGGCAAAATTTTAAGATGCGCCACAGACCCTGTCCTCTGGTGTACTTCCCCTACAGGTGGAGCTTGTGAATATGGTGGGCTTTCACTTTCCTGGGTAAGTGAAGGGATTTTGCAAAAGCAATTAAGGTTCCTAATCAGGTGACTTTGAGTTAATCAAAGGACCTGATCTTGGGTAGACCTGATCAAAGCAGGTAAGCCCTTAGTAAGAGAGAGATTTGAAGCAAGAGAGATTATACTCCTTGTCTTGAAGAAGTGAGTGGCCACACTGGGAGATGGTCTTTAGGAAGGGCTATGAGAGGATCACATGGCAGCCTCTCCAGCTGAGTATGTTCTCTGGCTGACAGCCAGCAAGGAAAAGAGAACCTCAGACTCAAGCTGCATGAAAGTTAACTGAATCTGTCCCCAGTCAAGACTCTAATGAGATCTCAGCCCCAGCCAATACCTGGATTGCACCCTGGTAAGATCCTAAAGTAGAGAATCCAGCCAAGTCATGCCTGGACTCCTAACCCAGAAAAACCGTGAGATCATAAATGTGTGTTGTGGAAAGCTGCTAAGTTTGTAGTAATTTGCTCCATAGCAATAGAAAACTATTACAGAAGGATAAGCTGCAGCAAAATCAAGGAACATATTTCTCAACAGCTCTTTGGAGGGAAGAAAAAAAGAAGGAAAATATTTGCTAAAATCAGACTCACTCTGGTTTTTTGGAAAGTGACTGCCTCATCCATTGCTGCTGTGTGCATGTCCAGGAAGCGGCACAGTCATACAGAGGAGGACTTCGAGGTTCCAATGACACTGCTGTGTGGCCCCCATTAACACCACGGCCTAATAAATTATGCCAAGTGCTTATGATAACACAGGCACTTTAAACATAAGAATACACTAATTTATAGTAAAATACAAGTTGTTATTGAAAAACAAAAGACTAGATTTCTTTGTTTATTATTGGTTATAACTGAGTATATAGGAAATATCAGTTCATGAATTAATTTTATACAATCTTTAAAAGTAGTCAGTGAGTTTGGCTCAAGAGTAGTATTTTGTGATGGAGACACTTCGTTAAAAACAAGGAAAGAGGGAGGGTGGCCTCTGAGGACCCTTGGTGGGTTGAATTTTGTGACTAAAATATATAATGTTCTAACTGTGGCAGATGCAGCTCTGAAGTAATGAAATAGATAAACACTGGGAGAGGGACAAGGGAAGAAAAGATATACTAGGCTGACCACGACTAGAGCTACTAACCAGGTGGTAGGGTGCTACATTTGTTTCCTTTGCTGCCATAACACATTATTACGAACTTAGTTTTTTTAAAACACATATTTCTTATCTCATGGTTTTGTAGGTTGAAATCTGGATCATCTCATTACTGTGCCTCTGGTTTCATTAGGCTGGAATGCAGGTGTCCATTGGCTAAGCTCTAATCAACAGTTCTAGCAAGAATCTGCTCCTAATGCCATTCAAGTTGCTGGCAGAATCCATTTTCTTTTGATTTCACTACTGAGGTTCTCGTTTGCTGCCTGACAGCTGGCTTTAAGCTCCAGAGGCCTCTCTCTGGTTTTTGTGTGTGAGCATCTATACCTCAGAGCCAGCAATGGTGCACTGAAACGTTCTCACTCATCGAATCACTCTGACTTCCCTTTTTGCTGCATCTTTCTGACTCCATCCAGAGAAAGTGCTCCACTTTTAAGGGTTTATGTGATTATAATTAGACCCACTCAGATAGTCTAGGATAATCTTCCAGTTCTAAAACCTATAACCTTAATTACATCTGCGTTGTCTTTTTTTTTTTTTTTTTTTTACCATGTAATGTAACATATTTTTAGATTCCAGGAACTGGCCATATTTACCTTTGGGGGCCTTTATTCTGGCCATCACACATGCACTCCCTCTTTGGAAGCTAGTGGTCAAGTCTGGTACAAGGTTTTTAATGTGTTCAGCATGATTTAGCCACTGTCTATATCCATGCAGCGGCATGGATGATGGCATTAAATCCTTAACAGCATAAATAAAGGGATAGTACAAACAGTGTCATTTATCTTGTGGTTAAAAGTCAGAATAAGGTTCAGCTTCTGAGATGGCTGTATACGGACCATGTGTGCATGTGGACATGGGGTCCACCTTGAATATGTGGATCTTGAGAAAATGACTCTCATATTTTCTTTGATAAAATGGGACTAATAAAACTCAATGGGAGATAATCTGAAGGATAATAATGTACTCATTTACTAACATCTTATGGAGATGAAATACGACAATCCCCGTAAAGACATTTGCTCATGGTGGTTGCCAAACAAATGTTAGTTCCCTTCTAACCTTCTCCTACTATACTTTTCCAGTATTGTTACGATAACCCAGAGATTATTTATTTTCATTAAACAAAATTTTAAGAAACAGAAAAGATAATATAGATATCTATATTGCCTACTACTCAATTTCCACCTAGTGATTCCCAAAGGGTTTGAATCCACTTGCGGGCATCAGTAAAGATACACAACGGAAATATCTAATTGTTAAGCATCTGGGCAACTAAAATGTTGCAATTTGTACATGTGAAATATTATGTTGAAGTAAATCAATGAATTGTAAGTAAGTCATGTGAAAAGATGCCTGATAATGTTTTTCTGGCTATGTATGGAATGGTTAAAGTGGTTTATTCTAAGAGTTTACAGATGTGTAAAAGTTCATAAATAATTCACACAATAGGACAATTGAGAATAATTTGGAGTCTGTTACATCAAGCACCATTGTTTGTTATAAATATCTACACGACATTGAAACTCCAATTTCTTCTACAACCAAACAGTAGAATTATTACTTGGCAATGAAGTCTGTGCCTCAGTGATATTTATTCAGACAGTACATTTAAGAAAGGATTTCATGAAAGCCAATATTCTCAATGGCAGCTGGAGATCTCCTGGTTCATAAAATATTGTACTTTATGGTAGACCATGGAAAGTGAAACTTTCAATCCCTCTCTGATACCCGCTGTCCCCTATTAAGCTGTTTTTTTAATCTCCTCTTTCCAAAGGCTGGGATCATTCCCCTTTCATCAGTGTTCTTATTATTCATTTAATACCTCTGTTGAAGCTTTCTTCACTGTAGTTTTGGGGGTTTTTGTTCACTTTTTCTGTTTCCTTCATTGGGCTGTGAACTCTTCAAATGCAAAAACCACATATTGTTGACTTCTATTTCTAGATCTAGTTTGGTTTTCTGGGTTAGAACTGGCTCCCAGTAAAGCGCTTCATTAAAAGCACTGAAGAACTTCAGTTATAAGCATATAATAAGAAAAATATTTAAGACAATGTAGGTAAATGTGAGCCGATTTTAGGACAGAGAACAAACTAACATATAGGGAATGATGAAAAAGAAACTTTGGAGAAAGAATAGAAGAAAAGTATTTTTAGTATCAAATATTATGCCTTGATCTCTGGGGTTTTTTCTTTCTCAAATATAATCAGACTACTGAGTCTAGAATATATTTTACCATTATAATTATAGAAATACTTTCCAGTTGTTTAACAATTCAAATCAGCAATGGTCATATGAATTTGAAAAATAAGAAAAAAGGATTAAATATGAAAAATAAAAAGGAAAGGCTTTTGTGCTAGAGATCCACCAGTTTGATGCTTTGAGATTACAATCAGGGTACTGAAGTTGAGAGCTGGGCAGCCAACAAGGCAGTTACTTGCCTTGTGCATCATCTTAAAATGTGGCATTTTGCCAGAATAATTATTCAATCAGCCTAAGTACACACATTAGGTATTGGTCTTTGGCTCTGAAAATGTGAAAACCTAATGCTTAGAATTAAAAGGCACCAGAATTTTCCAACTTCTTCATACCATGCAGATGGAATATGCAGACCAGGGCCACCTTCACACTTGCTTCTAACGCAGATGATATGATTATGCACAGACAGGCAATGGGAAATATGTTTATTTAGGGTTGTACAGAGCAAGTGCTATGATGTTTACCCTTCAAAAACGCCTATGAGACTTAAGAATTCCTCCTAATGACTGAGGTTTTTCCAAATATCGAACAGACAGTGCCTGGTGATGATCAGGAACCACTGTTTCAATCAATTATATTCTCACCCATATTTCACTCAACCTAATGAACTGCAATGACTCAGCATTAATAAATTCCTAAACATATGTTTTGTCCAATTGATCATCTTGCTACTAGCTCTGGACTCTTTTACTACCTACAGTTAATAACGTAAGCCTTATTTCTTTTCTTGACATCATTCATTTTCTTGAAATTTGCAAGACTAAACCTATTAAACCATAATAAAAAGCAAAGCTTTAGATTCCTTATTGTAATTCCCAGTTAAGTACATCTTCCACCAGCAAACATAGTCAAGATGTTGCTTAGTCACTCATAAAATATTAAAATGTTCAATATTAGTCATTTTATGGAACCATCAGAGGTTGGATAAATTTTTTGGTTCAACTTAGGTTAAAGCTATAAAAAACTCATGCTCTACGAATAGCTAAATTCTTATTAAAGGCGTTTGCAGAAGAATACAAATGTTCTTTCAAAACCAGACATGACTTTACACCTTAACTCACTGTGACTCATGGTAAGAATTTAGGTTCTCATAAAATCTATTTTCTATTTTACAACTAGAGTGGTCAGTTGATTTTCCAAAATAAATTCTGGTCTCAGGTTTAGCAAGATGCACATTCACACATACTGTAGAGCAAGTAAATAGCCTTCCCTATCAAAATGAAAACATGATTGTGACTTCTTCAGGGGCATAGGAATGTCCTACTGCACTAGGTATCAGTTCGTGTCTCAAACTACGTAATAAAGAGATGCAGTTATTCGTTATGCAGTGCCTCCTGTCACCATGTGTCAGATCCTGCCACATGACAAACGCCAGGCACAAACAGAAGCACAGCTCCTTCCAGCAAGAATCTCACTGTAAACCAACACGAACATACATACTCACTTCGCATGTGATCTGTGTCCGAGGAGGTGTATGTAGAAAGTCTTTTGGGAACCCAGGGTTGGGGAAACTAGTTCTGCCTAGAGAGAGAGCAAGGCATTTTCAGAATTGACATTTCAACAAACGTTCTGGGGAGATAGAAAAACAGTGAGGGTGTGAGCTTTGCATTGGCTTCTCTCTCTTACTCCAGTGTGACTTTGAATGACTGATGCCAATTTTCAGACAATTTTGTGTATATTTATTTTCTTATTTGTAAAATGGAACAATGAAAAGATCATAGAGGCTACACCAACTCACACAGCTGATGCAATTATTAAAGGAAATAATGTTTGAGAAAGTGCATTATAGACTACAACAATAAGCTCACTAAAGAGTAGATTAGGCAGACAAACTGGGGACAGATTTGGGGGACAGTTAATTCCCATCTGAGAAGTACGTGTTTTTTTCTGGAGGTGGTCTTATTTTGTAGATCACTTTTGAGATGGAAAATGAACCTGGAAGTAATGTAGAAATGAAAGTAATCTGAGAATAAAAGTCCAGGAACCAATTGAAGATGATTATGAAAGTATGGATCAGAGATAATAATTGCCTAAATTGAGTAATAATAGAATAAAATGAAAAGGAGAGGTGAACCTCAGATGAATAAAAGAAGGAGAAATGATAAGCTGGGGTAACTGATTTAATGTGGGTGACAAGAGTGAGAGAGGAATAAAGGCGACCATATTTTTAGCCCAAGTGACTAAAAGGATGCCATGGTCATTAACCAAGGGAAGACACCTACGATATTTGGGGAAGACAAGTAGCATGCCACGATTTGTCTGGATTCCTAAGTGAACATATTTTGACATCACAGGAATAGGGCTCGAGAGAGAGGTTGGAAGTGGAGGAATTGTTTAGAGATTCATCAATATAGATTTATATCTTATAGAAAATAAATTAAATGGAATTAAAAATAATAAGACCCAAACCCCAGTATTCTGGTCATAACTGGGGAGCCCCAATACAGATTATAGCATCTTTCTGAATGTCATCCCTTTACAGAAAGTGCTTTCTATTTAAGTCTGCTTAGAAAAATTAATTTGAAGTCTCACTTAGGCAAAATGACACTTCTTTGGGAAGGGGAATTGCATAATTCTAGAGCATGACTGAGATGCTTTACCTTTTTAGGGCCTGTTCCCTAGGGAACATTTGTGAGGAGGAGGGCTCTCCGGAATAACTTGTAACAAGTGACATTCGAAGCTTCCAAAAGCATCCAGAGTTGGGGGCATCAAGGCAGGTGCATGATGGGAAGATGGTAGATCCAGCAGCGAGTCTGGTTGGGAGATGTGGCAACACAGCATTCATCAGCCTCAGGGCAGGTGCAGGTGGTGTCACAGCCCCAGACATTGTGGTAGGGATTCAAGAGCATTACCCTTATTTTAAGACAAGTTTTACAGGTGTGATTTGGGATGTCATCCCTGAAAAAGGACTGAATACTATTAATGAGTGACATTTAATCTTAGGTAAAAGGAATAGGAGAGCCAGAACCAAACCCAGGAATGTTTAAGGGCCTGAATTTTAGGATGAAGCAGAAAGATTCATTCATCACATTCGAAGCCAGGACAACTGGTGCTGAGGCTCAAAGTGTTGAGTTTTAAAGCCTTGGCTGCTACTCAAAGTATAGTTCTCAGAGAAGCAGAACTGCCGTCCCCAGGAGCTTGTGAGAAAGAGGGAGAAAGGAGCAGGGACCAGATGTCCTTGGTGGTTCCTTCCAGTGGTGACCTTGCTCTGCATGAATTGGGTTGGAGTTTACATTAGAAAATAAGGATAGGTAAGTAGTGGGTTCAATTTTTTTAAAGGATGAAGAATGGAGATGTTAAAAGCAATAAAACAAAGCAGAGAATATTTGATGATGTATTCCACACAGCAGGCTAGGCCTAAGAGATGAGGGGGAGTAAAGGTCGCTAGAATTCTGAGGTTAGATCAGTGGGAAATGGTTGTATCATTAATATAAAAAAATGCATTTTCAGAAGGAGGAATTATTTTTTGGTTGAGGGAAGATTGTAATCTTATAAACCATGACTTTTAAAATATCACAAATAAATTTGTAATCAATCCTTTGCCATAATTTATAGTGACATATTATTAGATGGTGACCTAAAAATTTTGCATAATTTTATAAAATAATGATTTTTTAAAATCCTCTTCAGAAGCCCCCAAAGAAATATTATACCCATATAACATTATACATCATCAACATTTAAAATGTTAGTCCCTTAGAAAACATTAAGAAGAACTTCATTGAAAAGTGTTCCTTTCTACGTAGAATGGATGAGGATTAAATATCACTCTTGGAGAGACAGATGATTTCTAATTTTTAAATGTTTTATTCTTCTGTGTCATTTCATTGGAATAAGGAGCAGGCTTCCAATATAACTGACATTACCCTTAAGATGGCAGGGCCAGTGAAAAGCATTAAAAGTGTATATATCTGTGGAAAATAGTTTGGATGCTTCCACCCTCTCCTTTGTTCCGGTTCTGGAAGCAGCACCGCATCCCAAACTTTTCAGCAACTCGTTGAAGAAATTTCAAGTCAGATTTCCTAGGCTCCTGAAGAATCTCTTTGTCCACTCTCGAGGTTCTTTAACACAGACTAATATTTCCCTTTGTATGATTGAGAGCATGAATCTTATTTCTGAGCTACCTGAAGACCTTCAAATTACTTACTTTCATGGCAAAGTGCATTAAGGCAGGCATATTACTGCACAAGACCCCCTGAACCTCTTCTTCACAGTCAGAATTGGGAGAATTAGGCTCTGCCGGGCTGCCGCACTGTCAGACGCTAAAAAACAATGAGCTTTGTGGAAGTGCAAAGGAAGCAAGAAGACCACTGCCGCTGCCACTTACACAGACACTGGCTCATCATTTACTGTGGAAAACTGGCGATTAGACTATAATAGCAGCTGTAGCTTAGTGATTTGCCTTTTAAAATTTTTTAAAAGCAGTGCCCAGAAACCAGCACCTGGACAATGCATTTTCCACCTAATCATCTTCAAAGGATGTTCTGCCTGACAGGTCAGAGATACCTCTCCCAGGAATTCTGGATTTTTATTTTACGAATGCATAATGCTTGCTAATGTATTGGAGAGGGATTTGGTTGCTGAGTTTCCAATCACAAAGCTGGGTCTCAGGCACGTCTCTTTCCTGGTCAGTCCCTCACAGCCTGTTTTTCACTACAGACACAGAGTGAGAACATGAAGACCTGCGGGGCACAGGTGTAAGCGAGGACAGTCCCACTGTGAACACCTAAGGTGTTCTTCTGCCTTGGAACTGTTTCTATTTTCTTTGATACTGTAACAATGTAATAGTATTTAAACATGCTTACTCTGGAGAGTTTCATTAAACAAAACAAAGCAGAAAACCAAACCAAACCTGCCTAACTGCAAAATGCGAGGAAATGATTACTACAGAAACACCTAGCAGTTCTACGCAAAGGGAAAAGCAATTCTGCAAAATTTAAACTTGATGACGTTTGTAAAATAAAGTCACGCAATCAAAGATCCTCATCTTACCAGGAAGAAATGGAGACTCAGAGAACTGATTTTCCCAGGTAAAAATGTCAGTCAGTGACAACTTGGCATCACAAACATTTGAATATCTTCCACTCAATATATCCTGGGCAAGGCTGTGGGAATTCAAAGACGACAATACCCATTGATGTTCTCCACATGGTTCCTAGTCCAGGCAACAGAGCTGCATGCAGACAGAGGCAGTGTAAGGAGGAATGGAGTGATGTCAGCTGGCCCTCTTTCCATTGTACCATGTGCGCTCCCTCATACAACTACTCTGCTTACAGAATCTCATCAAATCTGCTACTGCATATTTATTTGCATTAATAAATATCTATTAACAGCTACTTAGAACAAGACACGGAGCTATGGGATATAGATAGTATCAACATAAGGAATCCATAATCCCTTTCTTTAAAGCATTTATCATCAAGCAATCAGAATGATGCCGTGGAAAGACAGTTGGAATGCAGAACAGAGGTGGTAGAGAGTTCTAGAAGGCACACATGGAAAGTCCAGACTGGGGCAGACGGAAGGAGGTGTCTGATGAAGGAAGGTCATAACTAAAGTATATGCAAAGGCACATAGGGTCAGAAAAGCCCAAGCTATGTTCTGGGGACACCAGGTTTGGTGCAGGACATTTGGCTGTGGGATGCAGGAGGATGGAAGTGGGAACAGAGGATGAATGGCAGCTGTTCTCTGCTGTGGCTGGAGGGAAAAGGCAAGGCTGGGAAGCTGGGCTCATTTTTAGATATAATATAATCTTTGGACATTTTTGAACTCAGAGAAATTGATATTGTTACTTTTGTGTTTTAGAAATTTTGGCCAGACAGTAGTAGCAAGACCAAACTGGATGAAGTTGAATATGTAAGCCTTGTTCTGGTCTTTGGGTCATGGCACCTGGTCTTCTCACTGGCTGCATAAATAACACACTTCTGTTCCCATGGGTCCTTTAAACAACGAGTTCTGCATATTCCAAGGATTACAGCCTCATGTCTGATGATACAAAGGTACTTCAAATATAATTCAAGTCAAATCTCTCATATTCACAGTAAGAAAATTGAGACAAAGATAAGTGAAGTGACTTTTAATGGTACTCCCTTTGACATCTGTAAAATGAAAGCCTTTACCATACAGCACACTCACATAGAGAGGAGTCTGTGTCCACTGGCAGCTGCTTCTCAGCTTCATCCACACTGTGGCCACGGAAAGGCTGCCCTCCTCTTCCTTTCCTTAGAAAATTAATTTCTTGAGCCTACTTTGGTGGAAACGTGGATCTACTGCATATCCTGTGCAGGTTTAAAAAAAACACTTAATTGCTAATTGCCACTCATCCCTTTGGGTCCTCTGGCATATGCAATATTTCATAGCTTATCTAAATTCACCAAAGATCAAATGTTCAAGCTAAATGCACAGGGTCAATAGGCTGACTTCCAGATTCCATGTACATTTTGTTTTAGTGTATTATCCATGCTGTAGGCATCTACTTCAATACTTTTCTTTTACACTTCAATACCTCAGGGGAAACTGAGGCTGTGATGCATCTTTGACTGAAGGAGTCCTATGAAAACCAGGGAAGGCAGAGGCAGACTTAAGGTCACAGTGTGTATATGATATGTAATTTCTTGTGTTAAAATACATACTTACCATCTCTGCCCCCACCAACAAACAAGAAAACACACAGACAAAACCTATGTGAACCTCTGATTGTCTGCAGGTAAAGGGGGAATCTATGTTTGGGTCAGAAACAAACAACATGATGGTGCTTAAAATTAATGTGTCAAATGTGAAATGTAAATCACATCTCAGCTAAAAATATTTAACCAGATAGACGTGAGAAGCAAAGAAAAAGAAATGACTTCTTTTAAAAAGATCTACCACTGGCATCCAGATTGTACTCTTGGATCTGAACCCCACTCCTCCTAAATTCTCATGTGCTTTTCCACATCTCTTCTCAAGTCTGCTCCAGGAAAGTTAACAAGAGGTGAGTTCAGCTCTAAGGAAATGAAGGGTCCTATTTACTTGGAAGATCATTAGAGGTAGAATGCAAGATGATGCTTCAATTTCCGAGCCTAAAACGGAAGCCCGCTCACCTGGACTTTGAATCAATGTGCTTACTGTTGAGAAATGCACACCATGCATGTTGCTTTGGCAGCGAAGCACATCACCATCACTGTCTTCCTTTCTCTAGTTCATCTACTACAACATTTCAAAGGCTCACAAGGTGCTGAAGCAAACACGGGAATCCAACCTCTAATTCAGGGTTGGAAACATAAAGGGAGGTGTATATGAGGCATTGCGATCCCAACTACCCACCAGCCAGCTGCCTTCTGCTTGAGCAATTTATTTGGAGTACCACAGTCAAGCTTATCTTTACTCTCACATACTAGGCAGGCATAATATTAAGAATAAATTATTTTAAATCCCTTCCCTGAAGAAAAAAAAAAAAAGAAAAGAAAAATATTATGAAAAAGCAACATCCTGTTGCCAGAACTGTTCTGAGACATTAAGAGTGGGCAACGGCTGCCTATTTTTAACTCCACATGGTAGTTATTAGAAAGAATTCAAATGGTTTGCAGCAGGGATTATGCTCCTGAGTTTGGGGAAGACGTAAATGCAAACGCGAAGAAAAAACTTCAGTTTGCTCGTTGGTGCTCTCCTGTAACACTCCATGACCTTGTTGGGCTGGGTCTAGAAAGAACGACATAGAGAACCATTTGGTCTATCCATGGTCTAAGTTCAGGAAGAATGAAGCACACAGAGAATGCTTTGTGGATATTTTAATTTGAGCCATATTTTTTTGGATTCTGTCCACAGTGTTTTTATTTCATCAATTTGTAATTTATTATAGTGACAATATGAGTTGTCATAGTTCTGCTTTTACTCATTGCAAACAAAAAGGCTTCCATAGAGTCAGCTTTCTCCAGAACTGGGGTTGAGTCATCTGTGCCCTCATTTTCATCAGCTTTCTTAGATTTCCTTGAAAACAAAAAAGGTCAATGATGAATTTTTATAGTGTTTCAAAAAGGTGTTAAAATCACATTCTCAAATGCTACAGTACGTTAAGGAACATAGACACTGTATTTGTCCAAATGTCTTTCTGCTGGGGAGAATAAATGGGAGCAGAGCAGGTGTGTTTAAGCTGGGACTGCGCGACTGTCATCCTCCCAGCTGAGCTTGCCAGGGCGGAAGAATCATCTTTACCCTCCTCTGTGAGTTGAGTGGCTGCTTTCTACCTCCTGCATCCTGAAATGTCCCACCTGCGTTTCTTCCCAGTGTTCTTTCCCACTGGTTGTGGCCTCTCCCGTTACTTCTCTCTCCTCAGTCTTCTTCTACCTAGTGCTCCGTTCTCTACCCCATCGCCTTCTTTGACAGCCAAAGTAATTTTATAAAGTAAATGTCGAATGATGTTCACCCCCTTATTCAGCAGAATTAAGCTCCCACTCATAGGCATGGCTCATACACGTCTCTGCTAACCTTAGATGGGCCATTACCTTACTTCCTCTGTGTCCATTTGCCTCGAGATACCTCTTCCCTGTTCCCAAACCCATGACACATTTCACACCTTTAGACCATTGCTTTTACTGTGTGTGCTGCTTGCTGTTTTCTCTCTCCCTAAATCCAGGCACTCTTCTCTTAGCCATGTAGTAAATTACTGTTTAACCTTAAAGACCCAATTGTCAAGATAGAAACGTCCCTTCTTTTTTTTTTTTTTTTTGGGACGGAGTTTCATTCTTGTTGCCCAGGCTAGAGTGCAATGGCGCAATCTTGGCTCACTGCAACCTCCGCCTCCCAGGTTCAAGCGATTCTCTGTTTCAGGCCCCCGAGTAGCTGAGATTACAGGAGCATGCCACCACGCCTAGCTAATTTTTTGTATTTTTAGTAGAGAGGGGGTTTCACCATGTTGGCAGGCTGGTCTTGAACTCCTGACCTCAGGTGATCCACCCACCTTGGCCTCCCAAAGTGCTGGGATTATAGGTGTTAGCCACCACGCCTGACCCCTTCTGTCTTTTTATGTCAACCCATGTCCAGTTGGCTCAGCCAGCTGTCTTTCTATAACCTTTGTGGGCGTGACCGTGTGTGTGGTTCAAAGGCAGGTAGCTGCCGACAGGCCCATGTCTGAAACCCACTTCAGCCCTAGTCAGATAATCTTAGCAATTCATTTATCCTCATGTGGTTTCATTGCTCACCTACAAAGAAGTGATGAGAATAATGAAGGCTGTTTCCAAGCTGCTGTGAGACTTGACAGAGATCATACATGCAAAAGACGCAGCTCAGTGCCTCACACCATGACAGACAGAGCCCATTAATGTTACCTGTGTCAATTACTGCAGTTTCATTTCACATTATTATGTCAGTTAGACATATCTCTTTCCCTGCTAGATGGTGTATTTTCTAAGGGAGAGAATGAGCCTTATTGGCTTTTACAATAAGGCACTTTCTTTCCATCCACATGGCATGGGACAAATATACAGCTGGCGTGAGGGTTACCAGATATGGTGCAGGGCGCTTAACTCAATTTTTCAGGTTAGTAACAAAATTTCTCAGTATATGTCCAAAATATTAAATGTGACATACTTTGACTTAAAATATAGATATTTGAAATCCAAATTTGACTGGATGTCCTGTATTTTTATTTGCTAAATCTAGCTACCCCAAGTGAAGTTTATCATCTAAATTACTTCCTACATCAATTTTTTGAGATTAAAATTCGTAAAAGACCGTCCTATGGAGGTGAAGTTACTAGTCTCTTACTGCAAGTATTTGAGACATCAACATTTATTTCCCTGTGACCCTGCACAGGATTATGAAGGTCTCAGTGGAAACCTCACCATTGTGAAACTAACACAAATAAGCACATTAGAAAAAAAAAATGTCATCACTACAATTTTTTCCTTTACTAAGCAGGGGAAATCACCAAGTGAGGTGAAAGGACACAGTGACATTTCCTTGGAATTTCGGAATTCCCAGGGATCAACGACCCCTTTCATTCTGCTGCCTGGGGAAGCAGGGTAAGGAGGAGGGAGGCTGAGGGTAGGCAGGACTCCTGCCTCTTCCCAGGGCCTACAGTAGCTGGGTAGAACTCTGTGAACACTCAGAGAGGGGGACAGTGAACTGACAAGAATACCCAGAGGCAGATGATGCCCAGAGAGCAGAGCCACTATCAGTTAAAAGTTATAAGAAGGCCAGGTGCAGTGGCTCGTGCTTGTAATCCTAGGACTTTGGGAGGCTAAGGCGGGCAGATCTCTTGAGGTCAGGAGTTCAAGACCAGCCTGGCCAACATGGTGAAACCCTGTCTTTACTAAAAAATACAAAAATTAGCTGAGTATGATGGCATGTGCCTGCTGGGATTCTCTCCAGCCTGGGTGACAGAGAGAGACTCCACCTCAAAAAAAAAAAAAAAGTTATAGGAAAAAGGTGCATGGCTATATATAGTGTGGTTGCATTTTCTCATTTCTACCCACAACAATGGAAATTGTTGTTAACTTTTATGCCACATTATTAGTCAGTTTAACATATCTCTTTTCCCGTTGGATTGCATGTTTCCTAAGGGAAAACATGTCTTTCCAATAAGACATATTATTTTCACCCACATGACATGGGGCAAGTATACAGTAGGTGTGACCACTCTTGTGTAGTTGATTTCTGAGTTGCTCACATCAATATGGGTCTCTTACCTTGGCTCTTCTTTGTAATGGGAGCCTGAAGGCAATGCTCCTTTGCTTTCCTCTCTCCCTGGGCCCCTGTATCCCCAGCAAGCTCTCTGCTTCATAGGTCCAGCTATGGAATAAAGGAAGTCACAGGATCCACAGCAGAAAAATAAGTGTTCTTCATCATTCAGAAGAAACTCATAAAGATGAAGCTCATCCGTCCTTTGTAGAAATGAATGTTCTAGTCAAGTCTTTTTTTGGCTATACATTTTTCTTAAAACTTTCTTTCCTTCCTTCCTTCCTGCCTTCCTTCCTTCCTTCCTTCCTTCCTTCCTTCCTTCCTTCCTTCCTTCCTTCCCTCCATTATTCCTTTCCTCTTATTCTCTCTCTTTCTCTCTCTTGCTTTATCTTTTGTGTCAAAACCAGCTCAAGAAATAAAATAGAAAAACCAACCTGGATTGGAAGGTGTATTAGTCAGGGTTCTCTAGAACTCCTATATATGTATATAGGAGTTTATTAAGTATTAACTCACAGGATCACAAAGTCCCACATAGGCCGTCTGCAAGCTGGGGAGCAAGGAGAGCCAGTTGGAGTCCCAAAACTGAAGAACTTGGAGTCCAATGTTCGAGGGCAGGAAGCATCCAGCATGGGAGAAAGATGTTGGCTGGGAGGCTAGGCCAGTCTAGTCTTCACATTTTTCTGCCTGTTTTATATTCTAGCCACATTGGCAGCTGATTAGATGATGCCCACCCAGATTTAGGGCGAGTCTGCCTTTCCCAGCTGACTGACTCAAATGTTAATATCCTTTGGCAACACCCTTACAGACACACCCAGGATCAATACTTTGCATCCTTCAATCCAATCAAGTTGGCACTCAGTATTAACCATCACAGAGGGTTTTTTTTTTTTTGATAAAATGAAATGCATTAGTTTTCTTTTACCACTATATCAAATTGCTTAGTGACTTAAAACAACAATAATTTATCCTCATACAGTTCTGGTAGTTGGATGTCTGAAAGGAGCCTAATGGGCTGAAGTCGAGGTCTTAACAAGTCTGGTTCTTTCTAGAGGCTCTAGAAGAGAATTTGTTTCGGTGTCTTTCAGCTTCTACAGTCTGCCAGCATTCCTTAGCCTGTGGCTGCATCAGTCTGACCTGCCTCCATGGTCACTGCCTTCTCAGTCTGACCACCCTGCATCCCTCTTAGAAAGACCCTTGTCATGATATGGAGACCTCCCTGATAATCCAGGATGGTCTTCTCATTATAAAATCCCTAATCCCATCTGCAAATCCATTCTGCCATATCTGTTCGGAGGTTCTGGGGATTACAACATGGACACTTTGGGAGTGGCCACTGCTCAGTTTACCACAGAGGCTACCAAATATTCCAAATAAGAGCCTTGAGACAGTCGCCCCCTGGCAGCTTGCCTGGACCCCAGCCTGCTCCTGGGTCCTGCTCCAGAACGCTGTGTTATCTTTTCTCTGTATTCCTCACTGCTTTTACTTTGCCCTCTCAGAACACTTGTTTCCTCTGCTTCTTCAGCTCAATAGTGGCACCCCAAGGCCACCTCAATAGCCATGACACATTAATGTTACACTCCTTTACATTCCTCACATGCCCTGAGTCTGCAGTTTCCACTATTGAGAGAGAGAGAGGCTGAGGTTCCCTGTTAACAAACCTTAGTCCTTGCCGAGTTCCTACCACCCTGTGAGCAAGGGAGGCCCCACATGTAGAATCAGCCCTGAAGTCCTCATGGCTTCTTTGAAAGCCTAGCTTCCTCTCTTATTTTCTACTCCTTCCAGTTCTTTTAGCAACACTCTTTTGAAAGCCATGATAATATGACAATACAAGGCACTTCATTAAAGCCACAGGAAAGTAACCTGATAATTTAACAAGGATGCCTGACTTATGTGTAGCCAGAAATCCATCCCTGCCCTGAAGGAGAATGATATTTTTAATTGTAACAGAAGTTAAGTGCAACCTTGTTTTAGGAAGACTCTTTTTCTCATGCCTCCTAAACTTCATATGCAGAGTTTTCAGATCATTTCAGTCTTTCACCACCCTTCATGGAGAAAACTGATGACAAATCCTTGTTAAAAAGGGTACTAAATACGGCAGGGTGGGGTGACTCATGCGTGTAATCCCATCACTTTGGGAGGCCAAGGTGGGCAGATCGCTCGAGACCAGGATTTCGAGACCAGCCTGGCCAACATAGCAAAACCCCATCTCTACTAAAAATACAAAAAACTAACTGGACATGGTGACACATACCTGTATTCCCAGCTGCTTGGGTGGCTGAGGCACAAGAATCCCTTGAACCTGGAATGCAGAGGTTGCAGTGAACCAAGATCATGCCACTGCACTCCAGCCTGAGCAACAAAGAAAGATCCCGACTCAAATAAAATAAAATAATTTTAAAAATTAAAAAGCAGTACTAAATACAATAGATAAAAATTAGAAGACTACCCTGTGTGGCTTCTTCAGAAAAAAAATGGTCTCAGATAAAGTTAAAGCGTTGTTGTATTAGTCAGTTTTCACACTGCTATAAAGATACTACCTGAAGCTGAGTCATTTGTAAACAAAAGAGGCTTAGTTGACTCACAGTTCTGCATGGCAGGGGAGGCCTCAACAAACTTACAGTCATGATGGAAGGCAAAGGGGAAGCAGGCACCTTCTTCACAAGGTAGCAGGAGAGAGAGAGTGCACATGGGGAAATGCCATTTTTTAACAGCTTCAGATCTTGTGAAAGCTCTTCACTATCATGAGGATAGCATGGGAGAAACTGCTCCTGTGACCCAATCACTTCCAATAAGGTCCCTCCTTCAAAAAGAGGGGATTAAAACTCCAGATGAGATTTAGGTGGGGACAGAGAGTCAAACCTGGAGACCCTTGCAAATCTCACATTCTCACATTTCAAAACCAATCATGCCTTCCCAACAGTCCCCCATAGTCTTAACACATGCCAGGAGAAACCCAAAAGTCCAACTCCAAAGTTTCATCTGGGACAAGGCATGTTTCTTCTGCCTATGAGCCTGTAAAATCAAAACCAAGCTAGTTACTTCCCAGATACAATGGAGGCACAGGCATTGGGTAAATGTTCCCATTCCAAATGGGAGAAATTAGCCAAAACAAAGGAGCCAAGTGCCCCACGCAAGTCCAAAACCTGACTGGGCAGTCATTAAATCTTAAAGCTCCAAAATCTACTTTAATTAAATGTTTCACATCCAGAGAATGCTGTTGCTAGGGATGGGCTCCCAAGGCATTGGCCATCTCCACCCCCTATGGCTCTGCAAGGTATAGCCCCTGTGGCTGCTTTCACAGGTTCATGAGTGCCTACAGCTTTTCCAAGTGCATGGTACAAGCTGTTGGTGGATCTACCATTCTGGAGTCTGGAGGATGGTGGCAGTCTTCTCACAGCTCCATGAGGCAGTGCCCCAGGGGGACTCTGTGTTGTGGCTTCAACCTCACATTTCCCCTCTGCGTTACCCTAGTAGAGGTTCTCCATGAGGGCTCCTCCTGTGCAACAGACTTCTGCCTGGACATCCAGGCATTTCATATATCCTCTGAAATCTAGGCAGAGGTTCCTAAAGCTCAACTCTTGTCTTCCATGCACCCACAGCACACAAGGTCCAACACCACGTCATAGCCACCAAGACTCATGGCTTGCACCCTTTGAAACAACAGCCTGAGCTTTACATTGGCCCCTTTTAGCCACAGCTGGAGCTGGAGCAGCTGTGATGCAAGGTGCCAAGTTCCACTGCTGCACAGAGCAGTGTGGCCCTTGACCTGACCCACAAAACTATTTTTCCCTCCCAGACCTTCAGGCCTGTGATGGGAGGGGCTGCCATGGAGGTCTCTGACATGTCCTGGAGGCATTTCCCCCTTTTTCTCAGCTATTAGCATTCAGCTTCTCATTACTTATGCAAATTTCTGCAGCTGGCTTGAATTCCTCTACAGAAAATTTATTTTTTTCTTTTTTACCATATGGCCAGGCTTCAAATTTTCCTAACCTTTATGCTCTGCTTCCCTTTTAAACATAAGTTCCAATTTCAAACCATCTCTTTGTGAATGCATATAACTGAATGCTTTCAGAATAAGTCAGGTCACCTCTTGAATGCTTTGCTGTTTAGAAATTTCTTCTGCCAGATACCCTAAATCATCTCTTTCAAGTTCAAAGTTACACAGATTTCTAGTGCAGAAGAGAAATGCTGCCAGTTTCTTTGCTAAAACATAGCAAGAGTGACCGTTACTCCATTTCCCAATAAGTTGCTCATCTCCATCTGAGACCACCTCAGCCTGGATGTTATTACTGATATCACTATCAGCATTTTGGTCAAAACCATTCAACAAGTCTCTACGAAGTTCCAAACTTCCTCACATCTTCCTGTCTTCTTCTGAGGCCTCCAAACTGTTCCAACCTCTGTTACCTAATTCCAAAGTCGCTTCACATTTTCAGCTTACCTTTATAGCAGCATTCCACTCCTGGTACCAATTATATCTCTATTAGTCCATTTTCACCCTGCTATAAAGATACTACCTGAGACTGATAATTTATAAACAAAAGAGTTTTAAATGACTCACAGTTCCTCATGGCCTGGGAGGCCTCAGGAATCTTACAATCATGGTGGAAGGTGAATGGGAAGTCTTCACAAGGCAGAAGGGAAAGTGAGAGCATAGGAAACTGCCATGTCTAAAACCATCAGACTTCCTGAGAACTCCCTCACTATCATGAGAATAATGTGAGGGAAACTGCCCACATGATCTAATCACATCCCACCAGGTTCCTCCCTTGACACATGGGGATTACAATTTGAGATGATATTTGGGTAGGGACACAGAGCCAAACCATATCAGTTGTGATATAACCTTTTAGGAGTCAAGAGATCAATTATCAAGATTTGTATACTCTAAACTTCTTGAACTTCAGTACTCTCATCTGTGAAATGGTTCTAAATATAATAACTGATGAATATTTAGCACTGGCAAAGAAGTCAGTTGAATATAAAAATAATGGAAAAAATGTATATGCAAAATGCATTTTTGTGTTTAATACTGACACTGATTTCAGCCATGTCATTCTTGCAGATGTGTGTAAATATTCAAATTTTCTATCTAGGTAAGATTTGCACGTTACATGGCAAATAGTCACCATGGTGCAGTGGAGATAACCGTGATCCTGCCACTTGAGAAGACAAAATGGAATTCGAAAGAGACAGGCATAAAGATTCGAGCAAACTGGATTAAATTCCACCCACCTCTAAACTCCATTAAGTGAGATGTTGGGAATGTGTCTTAACATGATCATCAATTTTGCAAGGTTCAATGAAGATAGTAGTGCTGACCTCAAAGAATTGCCAGGAATTAAAATTTTAAAATGAGATAATATTGAAAGTGTCTAGAATGATGCCTGGCACTATGCAGGCACTCAACGTTGGCTAATTCTGGTACTTCTTAGAGTTCAAAGATGGGTAGATTGTATTATTTTCACTTCCTGTGTAACAAATTGCCATAAACTTGTGGCTTAAAATAACACCCATTTATTTGCTCACAGTTCTGTAGGTCAGAAGCCCAACAAGGTGAGACTGGGTCCTCAGGCTCTTACAGGATCAAGGTGTTGGCCAGGCCAACTTTCTGGCTGGAGGCTCTGGGGAAAAAAATCACTTCTGAGTTCATTCTAGTTGGCAAAATTCAGTTTCTTCCAGATACTGGTTTGGGGTCCCACTCTCTTGCTAGCTGCCTACTGTAGGGTGTTCTCAGCTCTTAGGGGCTACCTGCATTCCTTCCCCTCTGGCTCCTTCTTCAAGCCAGCAAGGGAACATCAGAACTTTATGTGCTTTGAGTCTCTGACTTCCTTTTCTGCAACCAGACAGAGAAAACTCTCTTCCTTTAAGGGGCTCTCATTATTAGGTCAGACCCACCCAGATCATCACTTTATCTTAAGGTCAACTGTGTCACATAACAAAACCCAATCCTGGGAGGTATAACTCACCCTATTTATAGTACTGAGGACCTGCAGGGCTTACACACCAGGGAGATGGGAAAACTTGATCCTCATCTCAGAATTCTGCCAACTATAGTTGATGTTTTCTTCATACTACTTCCTAGCTTTGTGAGCTTGGCCAAAAGGACCCTTCAACTCTCAATATCCCTGCCTTCTGCCACACATTCATAAACATAAAGCAGGGTAGAGTAGAGAAATCAGGCTACTCCAAAGGATTATTACCAGTTTCACATAAGACAGAGAAGGCAGATCATTTGTAAGCTGTAAAGTGCCTTTTCTTAATCACACATTTCTCTTTGCATAGCATTTTTTAAATTCTTACATTGCATTGCATTTGTTACAAATCCATCATTTTCTCCAGAATTCTAAAATGGATGTCAGTAGATATGTTATTTATCTTATTTTATTTTTTAATTTTTTTTATTTCAATAGGTTTTTGAAGAACAGGTGGTGTTTGGTTACAAGAATAAGTTCTTTAGTGGTGATTTCTAAATTTTGGTGCATCCCATAACCCAAGCAATGTACACCATACCCAATGTGTAGTCTTTTGTTCCTCATCTCCCTCTCAGTCTTGCCCTCTAGTCCCCAAAGTCCGTCGTATCATTCTTATGTGTTTGTGTCCTCGTAACTTAGCTCCCAACATATGATGTTTGGTTTTCCATTCCTGAGTTACTTCGCTTAGAATAATAGTCTCCAATTCCATCCAGGTTGTTGCAAATGCCATTATTTCATTCCTTTTTATGACTGAGTAGCATTTCATGGTGTGTGTGTGTGTGTGTGTGTGTGTGTGTGTGTACATATATATCACATTTTTTTAATCCACTCAGTGATTGATGGGCATTTGGGCTGGTTGTTCTCCTATAAACATGCATAAATATCTTTTTCATATAAATGACTTCTTTTCCTCTGGGTAGATACCTAGTAGTGGGATTGTTGGATCAAACAGTAGATCTACCTTTAGTTCTTTAGTGCATCTCCACACTATTTTCCGTAGTGTTTGTACTAGTTTACATTCCCACCAACAGTGTAAAAGTGTTCTCTTTCCTCTACATCCATACCAACATTTATTATCTTTTCATTTTTTTATTATAGCCATTCTTGCAGGAGTGAGGTGGTATTGAATTGTAGTTGTGATTTGCATTTCCCTGATAATTAGTGATGTTAAGCATTTTTCCATATACTTGTCGGCCATTTGTATATCTTTTTTTGAGAATTGTCTATTTATGTCCTTAGCCCACTTTTTGATCAGATTGATTTATTTTCTTAATGATTTGTTTGAATTCTTTGTAGATTCTGGATATTTGTCCCTTGTCAGATACATAGACTGTGAAGATTTTCTCCCACTCTGTATGTTGTCTTTTAAGTGCTGATTATTTATTTTGCTGTGCAGAAGCTTTTTAGTTTAATTAAGTCCCATCTGTTTATCTTTGTTTTTGTTGTATTTGCTTTTGGGTTCTGTGTCACAAAGTCTTTGCCTAAGCAACGTCTAGGTAGGGGATTTCTAATGTTAGCTTCTAGAATTTTTATGGTTTCTGGTCTTAGATTTAAGTCTTTGATCTATCTTGGGTTGATTTTTGTATAAGGTGAGAGATGAGGATCTAGTTTCATTCCTCTACATATGGCTTGCCAATTATCCCAGCACCATTTGTTCAACAGGGTGTCCTTTCCCACTTTATGTGTTTGTTGGCTTTGTCAAAGATCAGTTGGCTGTAACTATCTGGCTTTATTTTTGGATTATCTATTCTGTTCCATTGGTCTATGTGCCTCTTTTTATATCAGTACTATGTTGTTTGGGTGACTATGGCATTAAAGTACAGTTTGAAGTCAGGTAATGTGATGCCTCCAGATTTGTTCTTTTTGCTTAGTCTTGTTTTGGTTTTGCAGGCTCTTTTTTCATTTTATATGAATTTTAAGATTGTTTTTTCTAGTTCTGTGAAGAATGATGGTGGTATTTTTATGGGAATTGCATTGAATTTGTAGATTGCTTTGGCAGTGTGGTGGTCATTTTCACAATATTGATTCTATCCTTCCATGAGCATGGAAGGTGTTTTCATTTGTTTGTGTTGTCTATGATTTCTTTCAGCAGTATTTTGTAGTTTTCCTTGTAGAGGTCTTTCACCTCCTTGATTATGTATATTCCTAAGTATTTTATTTTCGTTGCAGCTATTGTAACAGAGGTTGAGCTCTTGATTTGATTCTCAGCTTTGTCACTGTTGGTGTATAGCAGAGCTACTGATTTGTGTACATTGATTTTTGTGTCCTGAAACTTTGCTTAATTCATTTACCAGTTCTAGGAGCTTTTTGAGTGAGTCTGTAGGGTTTTCTAGGTATACAGTCATGTCATCAGCAAATAGCAGCAGTTTGACTTCCTCTCTACCAGTTTGGATGTCCTTGATTTTTTTCTCTTGTCTAATTGCTCTGGCTAGAACTTCCAGCGCAATGTTGAATAGAAGTGGTGAAAGTGGACATCCTTGTCTTGTTCCAGTTCTCAGGGGGAATGCTTTCAACTTTCTCCTGTTCAGTATAATGTTGGCCATGGGTTTGTCATAGATGGCTTTTATTACCTTAAGATATGTCCCTTCCATTCAGATTTTGCTGGGAGTTTTAATCATAAAGGGATGCTGGATTTTGTCAAAGGTGTTTTCTGCATCTATTGAGATCATGTGATTTATGTTTTTAATTCTGTTTATGTGGTGTATAACATTTATTGACTTGTGGTTGTTAAACCATTTCTGCATCACTGGTATGAAACCCACTTGATCATGGTGGATTTTCTTTTTGATGATATGCTGTTGGACTCAGTTAGCTAGTATTTTGTTGAGGATTTTTGCATCTATGTTTATCAGGGATATTGGTCTACAGTTTCTTTTTTTTTGTTATGTCCTTCCCTGGTTTTGGAATTAGGGTGATATTGGGTTCATAGAATGATTTAGGGAGAATTCCCTCTTTCTCTATTCTGTAGAATAGTGTCAGTAGGATTGGGACCAATTCTTCTTTGAATGTCTGATAGAATTGTGCTGTGAATCTGTTTTGTCCTGGACTTTTTTTATTGACAATTTTTAAATTCCCATTTCAATCTTGCTGCTTGTTATTGGTCTGTTCAGAGTTTCTATACCTTTCTGGTTTAATGTAGGGGAGTTGTATATTTCCAGGAATTTATCCATCTCCTCTAGATTTTCTAGTTTATGCATGTAAAGGTGTTTACAGTAGCCTTGAATAACCTTTTGTATTTCCTTGGTATCAGTAGTAGTATCTCTTATTTCATTTCTAATCGAGCTTATTTGGATCTTTTCTCTTCTTTTCTTGGTTAATCTTACTAACGGTCTATCAATTTTATTTATCTTTTCAAAGAACCAGCTTTTTGTTTCATTTATCTTTTATATATTTTTTCGTTTCAATTACGTTTAGTTCTGCTCTGATCTTTACTATTTCTTCTGCTAGGTTTGGGTTTGGATTATTCTTGTTTCTCCAGGTCTGTGAGGTGTGACCTTAGATTGTCTATTTGTGCTCTTTTAGACTTTTTGATGTAGGCATTTAATGCTATGAATTTTCTTCTTAGCACTACTTTTGCTATATCTCAGAGGTTTTGATAAGCTGTGTCACTATTATTGTTCAGTTCAAAGAATTTTTTAATTTTCATCTTTATTTCATTGTTGACACAATGATCATTCAGGAGCAAGTTATTTAATTTCCATGTGTTTACATGGTTTTGAGGGTTCTTTTTGGAGTAAATTTCCAATTTTATTCCACTGTGGTCTGAGAGAGTACTTGATATAATTTTGATTTTCTTAAATTTACTGAGAGTCATTTTCTGCCATATCATACGGTCTATCTTGGAGAATTTTCCATGTGCTGATGAGTAGAATGTATATTTTGCAGTTGTTGGCTAGAATATCCTGTAAATATCTGTTAAGTCCATTTTTTCTGGATATAGTTTAATTCCAATTTTTGTTAACTTTCTGTCTTGATGACATGTCTAGTGCTATTAGTGGAGTATTAAAATCCCCTACTATTATTGTGTTGCCATCCATCTCATTTCTTTTTTTTTTTCTTTTTTTTATTATACTTTAGGTTTCAGGGTACATGTGCACAATGTGCAGGTTTGTTACATATGTATCCATGTGCCATTTTGATTTTCTGCACCCATTAACTCGTCATTTAGCACTAGGTATATCTCCCAATGCTGTCCCTCCCCCCTCCCCCCACCCCACAACAGTCCCCGGAGTGTGATGTTCCCCTTCCTGTGTCCATGAGTTCTCATTGTTCAATTCCCACCTATGAGTGAGAACATGCAGTGTTTGGTTTTTTGTCCTTGCGATAGTTTACTGAGAATGATGTTTTCCAGTTTCATCCATGTCCCTACAAAGGACACGAACTCATCATTTTTTATGGCTGCATAGTATTCCATGGTGTATATGTGCCACATTTTCTTAATCCAGTCTATTGTTGTTGGACATTTGGGTTGGTTCCAAGTCTTTGCTATTGTGAATAGTGCCGCAATAAACATACATGTGCATGTGTCTTTATAGCAGCATGATTTATAGTCCTTTGGGTATATACCCAGTAATGGGATGGCTGGGTCAAATGGTATTTCTAGTTCTAGATCCCTGAGCAATCACCACACTGACTTCCACAATGGTTGAACTAGTTTACAGTCCCACCAACAGTGTAAAAGTGTTCCTATTTCTCCACATCCTCTCCAGCACCTGTTGTTTCCTGATTTTTTAATGATGGCCATTCTAACTGGTGTGAGATGGTATCTCATTGTGGTTTTGATTTGCATTTCTCTGATGGCCAGTGATGATGAGCATTTCTTCATGTGTTTTTTGGCTGCATAAATGTCTTCTTTTGAGAAGTGTCTGTTCATGTCCTTTGCCCACTTTTTGATGGGGCTGTTTGTTTTTTTCTTGTAAATTTGTTTGAGTTCATTGTAGATTCTGGATATTAGCCCTTTGTCAGATGAGGAGGTTGCAAAAATTTTCTCCCATTCTGTAGGTTGCCTGTTCACTCTGATGGTAGTTTCTTTTGCTGTGCAGAAGCTCTTTAGTTTAATTAGATCCCATTTGTCAATTTTGGCTTTTGTTGCCATTGCTTTTGGTGTTTTAGACATGAAGTCCTTGCCCACGCCTATGTCCTGAATGGTATTGCCTAGGTTTTCTTGTAGGATTTTAATGGTTTTAGGTCTAACATTTAAGTCTTTAATCCATCTTGAATTAATTTTTGTTTTTATTTGTGCTACTTCATTGAGGAATTTTCCTTTCATATTCTGTATTATGTTTTTTATTTCTTCAAGTTAGAATTCACCTTTCTCTGGTGAACTCCAACTTGATTAGCTTAATAATCCACCTTCTGAATTCTTTTTCTGGCAATTCAGAGATTTCATCTTGTTTTGGATCTATTGCTGATGAACTGATGTGATCTTTTGAGGGTGTTAAAGAACCTTGCTCTGTCATATTACCAGAATTGTTTCTTCTCATTTCAGTAGACTATATCAGCGGGATGATCTGGAACCCAAGGGCTGCTGTTCAGATTATTTTGTCCCACAGGGTGTGCCGTTGATGTGGTCTTCTCCCCCTTCCTCTAGAGATGGGGCTTTCTGAGAGCAGAACTGTAGTGATTGTTTTTGCTCCTCCAGCTCTAGCCAGCCAGCAGAGCTACTGGGATGCAGGCTGGTACTGGGGGGTGTCTTCAGAGTCTGGTGATGTAATCTGTCTTCAGGTCTTGCAGCCATTGATAGTAGCACCTGCTCCGGTGGAGGTAGCAGGGGAGTGAAGTGGACTCTGTAAGGGTTTTTAGTTGTGTTTTTGTTTAGCGCACTGGTTTTGTGTTGGTTGGCCTCCAGCCAGGAGGTGGCACTTTCAAGAGTGCATCAGCTGTGGTCCTATAGGGAAGAAGCAAACTTGCCCTAGGGACACCTGGTTAAGAATTCAGGTTACTCTGTTGGTGGGCAGGCCCATACAGCTCCCAGGAGATTATGTCCTTTGTCTTCAGTAACTAGGGCAGGTAGAGAAAGACCACCAGGTGGGGGCAGGGATAGGGTGTCTGAGCTCAGACTCTTTTTGAGTGGGGCTTGCTGCAGCTGCTGTGAGGGATGGGGGTGTGGTTCCTAGTCCAATGGAGTTATGTTCCCAGGAGGATTATGGCTGCCTCTGCTGAGTCACAAAGGTAACCAGAGAAGTGGGAGAAAGCCAGAAGTCACAGGCCACACCCTACTTCCATGCAGCCAACAGTCCTAAAGGCCAGTCTCACTCCCACTGTGCCTCTACAACAGCAGTGAGTCTATTTCCAGGCAGCTGGTCACCAGGACTGAAAACTTGCCCCAGACCACCAGCTTCCCCCCCCGAGAAAGCAAGCCAACTCACAGTTTTTCAGTGTCTGAGAGAGCCTGCAGCGGTGTTCCAGTTCCTGCCAAGGGTCTGTGGATTCTCTCAGCTTTCCTGGTATGTTGTTGTGGTAGTTCTTGGAGCAAAAGTTCACTATGCAATTTCGACACATTGCTCTGTCTGTCTGAGTGGGAGCTGCAAGCTAGGCCTGCCTCCTATCTGCCATCTTAAATTAATCACAATCTGATTTTAACCTCATGATTCCCATTATATAAAATTGATCACATTGTGGCAAGTGCTCAGTAGATTTTATTCTGACTTTTCTGAGCACACAAGAGATTCAAGATCTGTGTGTATTGAGGAAAGTAATTGGTATCTAATTCTTTCTTGTATTAAAAAGAAAAGTATATTTAGTGTAAAGCAGTGCAATTTTTTAATTAAACACGTTGGTAAAAATACTATCAGGTGTTATTTACCTTTCAATTAACCAATCAATAGATTTGAGGCAGGTAGAACAGTCTACATTACCAATAAATTTACATTTAAAATCCTGCTTTCCTCATTCTTTATTTTTCAGGGCATCTCACACATTGATGATATCAAATGTGTCCCTTAAAGCATTTGAGAACGTCATGGATTATAACAGAATTATGGCCAAATACCTCAATCTAATTTTTTCT
The DNA here is from genome assembly GCF_028878055.3 of Symphalangus syndactylus. Classification (NCBI taxonomy): domain Eukaryota; kingdom Metazoa; phylum Chordata; class Mammalia; order Primates; family Hylobatidae; genus Symphalangus; species Symphalangus syndactylus. The sequence continues at coordinate 104,792,639 of NC_072440.2, read as the reverse complement.
TCAATTTATCTATTATGTTTCAAGAACTTAGGTTAAAGATAAATCAAAGACTCAACAAAGATACACAACAAAGTGCAATAAAGCAAGCATGAATTTTTTCAAATTCCATCTCTCTCACTTGAAAGTGACTTTTTAAATCTATTTCTTTACATTAAAAATATATAGCGCTACTTATGCCCATCTGCAGCCCTACAGTGTGGAGTAGATATCAAGTTGACATTCTTAATTGTGTTCAAATTGAACAGCAGGTTGCTTATAAATAATAGCTGATATTATTATAAGCACTAGAAGTAATAGTATTTTTAGAGGCGTTAAGTCTAGATGTATTTCGATTTAGTATATTCAATGCTTCATAGAAAAATAACACTTATTTGTAATGTAAATCCATTAACTATCCCTGAGTTTTCAACCAAAAGTCTAATCAAGGCTTCGAAAGACAAAATGACTTGTTCAAAGCCACAAATCAGTGGCCCATCCCGCTTCAGATCCAGAGAAGTGTGGCCCCCAAGCCTGCGGGAGCTCTTAGCTCCCCTCCTTACTGCACAGTCAACCTAGGAATCCCATTGGCTGTGGCTTGCTTCCCTGCAGTCAGGGTGAAACCATCATCTTTGCAGACATAAACTTTCTTACAAGTTTAAAAATGTACTTTGGAAAACTAGAACATAGAATCTTTTTAAAAGATCTTTATTTTCCCCTGAAGCATCTTCCCGAACAGCCAGCTAGAAGAGACACATCCCCCTACACAAAACCCACACAAGAATATCAAAATCTGTTTGATAATGAATTTAAATTTTAAAAAAATCCATACGCTAAAATCATTTTTATTTTTAATTTTTCCCTCTTTTTTCAAATTCATGGACATAATGTTTCTTATTGCAACGCAGAAACATCTCAAAATAGCTGCCAGAATTTTACAAATAAACATAAAACCAAGGCTTTTGCAGTACAAAAATAGTCCTCACTTCTGCTCTAAAGGTTGGTTGCCCTTCTAAATCTTTGTTAGGGTTGGGACTACTTTGGCAGCTTAGGCATGCAGCCACATTTAAATAAGACCAATTTTTCTAACTGGAGATATTCATACATACAGGAGTTTATGTCTTTACTCTCAAATATGTATGTGCATTAATTTTTTTAAAAAAGAGAAGCAGGATATGACTAGAAAGTTAAAAAATATGGATGAAATCCATTCAATTGCGATGTAATAACCCTTTATGTTATGGCATAAATTATTGCCCAAAACGTTTGCTATAATAGATATTTTAAAAGTGCCTACAGAAATAATGATTAATCTTTTATTTAAACTTTCATAATTAAGTAGGGGGAGCCAATGATTTCACTGTTTCATCACAAGAAACATTTATGATCAGTGCTATGAGGTATCCTTCCCAGTCCCTTTCCTTGAGGTGCTGGACTTTTCTTTCTAACTGATTAATTTCTAAAACAAAAAGACAGGTGTTTCCATCAGCAGGTTATCAAACTCAAGCCCTGGGATGTTCATTTTGGTGGCTCTACAATTTTTCCTCTCACATAATAGGTAGAAGAATACCCCAGTTTTGATTTGCGTAGAAAAAGTAAAACATGAATTCAATCAAGAGTTAAATTAATGGCATTTTGCATAATAGAGTCAATCTTTTTCTTTAATTCTTACACCTTACAAAATTAAAAGCAGAAAATTGAATTTCTCTTTTTCTTCATGGTTCACTGCAGGGCTGTTGGAGACCCTCAGTGGTGTGAGCCCTGCCTCACCTCTTCTTGCCTTCTCCACAGCTCTGGAAGCATTGACTTTCCTCTATGGTTGAGAACTCGCCAAGTTTCTTCCATCCTTTAGCATCCAACTGTTTGTGCTTGCTGTACCTTCTGACCGGAAGGTTTGGTGAAGACAATTTTCCATGATGCTTTTGTGATTCTGCCTATTTTATGAGCAAGACACTTGGTTATCTTGCTGTGGACTATCATTTCAAGGATATTTATAGAGCAAACAACTTAGGAAGATACAGGTAGTGTCTCTTTCTGGAGAAAGGGGCAGGTGGCTTACTGCCCATTATAAAAGATTTAGGTTCCCTAAGCTCAGAGTTGCTCTTCTGTGGTGTCAACCACTGCATTTGCAGGCGACACTCACCCCTCTCTGCATTGCTCCATGAGAACTAAGGACTCAACAACTGGCAAAAAATAATGACATGCTGACACTGCTACTGGATAAGAACTACACTTCCTCGCTGACCCAGGAGCATCCTGTTTCTTTTACAGCATCAGCAAAAGCATGGCAGGCTAACATGTTAGTCTGCAAGGAGAATAAAATCTCTAATCCCTTATCATCCTTGCCAGTGTTGGTTTCAATAACAGGATGTTGACAGAAATAGAACTTTTTGCAAGAGGAGGGATAGCACCTCAACAGGTTTTGCATGTCACATGAAAATGGTATATTAAAGAAACAGCTGGCCTGGCCCCAGCTGTTAAGGTAAAGGTAGCAGGTCTCATTGGCAGGAAGCCTGTTCCCTTATCCTCTTATAGATGATTATAATAAAGGCCTGGTCTCTGTTGAGATTGGCTGGAATATTTTAGCTACTGGATCAGGATATGCAGATTTTTTATGGTGAAGTAAGAATAGCAACCTCAGCACCTAAGGTGAGAATACTTCAAACCCTAGGGAAATGGGGGAGAGAAGGACAGTAACGGCCTTTGTCTTCCATAATTGTCCTTGGAGACTTCCTTGCAGAGTTAAATCCCTTGATGGAGCTCTCCCAACTGTCACCTGTGCCTGAAATAATTTGAATGCCTTCTCCTTTATCCTTTCCTGGGAAATATTCTAGAAATAACAAAGGTGACCCTAACACCCATACCTCACAACAAAACATCTGTAAACACCTTTGAATGTTTCCTACCCCCATTCCACAGCCATTGCTCAGTTGATCTGAGGTCATAAAAAACACCACCTTTCTGGCAGTATAGCAAACAGAATGGGTTAGACCAACTTCCATCATGCTTTGCTCCAAAAATGAGCAGTAAGCTTAATAATCTGAACTGAACTGGGCAGCCTGAGGCCTACAGGCTAAGGGGGAGATCATTTTGGAATCACTTTTATCCTATGCCCTCTAACTAATGAAAGTCTTACTTGGGATTCCAATAAGTTTAAATAATTCTTTCCAGGGCACTATATGCACTCCTGGATTTTACTTGTGTGGATCCCAGATATTAACTTGCCTTCTTCATGGAAACCTGGTGACTTAGAGTTGGTCGTAAGAGACCTCCGAGTGTCTCAGGAAATAATTCCATAGATTAGTATTCCTTGGGTGACTGCAGATTGGACACTTCTAGAGGGATAATTGATTCATTATGTGACCCTGAAGGCAGTCATTCTAGAATTGGAGTCATTCAGTCAGAAAACATGGTAGACAACGTGTCCACTTTGGTTAAAGTGGCTGATAATATTACTTCAGCCCTGCAAGATGTTCCACTCAGCTTCATTCATGGAGTAGAGTTGCTATGAATGATAAAATCTTCCATAGCCTTCTTCCTTGCAGACCAAGGCAGAGTCTGCGCAATTATTGATATGTTCTGCTATACTTACATTAATGCCTCAGGTTAAATAGAAAGGTCAATACAGAAATTTAGGAAGAAAGCCACATGGGATTTTTTAGATAAACCTTGACAGTATATAGAATTTGTTTTGCTGGTTATATTTGAGGCATCTGGAGGTATGTTTGAGCTTAATACTTTCTCTAGGTTGACCTGATTATGCTACTTAGAGTTCTGTTGATAGTAGTCTTAAATAAATAAACTATAGAACATATTGAATGGATTTTGTCCCAGACTCTGCTAGTCAGATTAATCAGGGTAGCTGGCAGAGTGTCATATTCATGGAAAAATTGGCCAGAATTCAAGACTGTAGAAGTGAGTATGGATACTGTTGGAGTCAATTCTCCATGGATTTTCCCATTTCTACATATCTTGTGAGCAAGGAACTGCCTGCACTTTGTTCAAAAGTATATTTTCAAGAACGTCTGCATATTTAACACTTGAAAGATAGAGATAATAAGGCCAGGCCTGCTTACTGCCTGTTTTAAAAGATGTAGGTTCTCTGAACTCAGAGTTTCTAGCCTATAATGCAACTCATTGATTATTCAGATATCATATGGCCTTCTTTGCATCTCTCTGTGGGAATCGTTGCTTGGGTAACTGCCTAAAAAATGTTAATCTTTTGGTATTGCTACAGTTGTAAATAATGTACTGTCCTCCACCTCTGACCTTGGAGTAACTTGCTGTTTTCTAGAACCCATGAAGTCATGGGAAGCTAACACATTGGTTTGTAAGTAAGTTTATTTCCAGGCTTCCACCAACAGCTCCTTATTATTCAGGCTATACTTATATGTCGCCTCCTTAGAGTGGCAATATCCCCTCACCCTCAGTCATCCTCTATCCCATGAACACTTTTCTTTTCCCTGTAGCCTTTGTGGTTTCCTTATATTAGTTCTTGGGTATGCATTTATCTTCTATCTCTCTCTCCAATTGAATGTGTGCTTTGAGAGGGTAGTGGCTATGAATAACTATGAATGACTAGAATGACGATGTGTATTCTATTTTCCATGCCTAAAATAGTGCCTGGCATTAAGTAGGCATTCAATAAATATTTGTTAAATTCATTGGCTTTTTTTAATGAAATCATAGTGATTTATAAGACAAAGATTTCATATGCTCTCCCTTTTATGTATGGCTGAATCATAGAAGACATATATCATATAGAGAAACATCTTCTGTTGCAGATATTTGCATATTTGTATTCAGTAACAGTTAACTTGCTAGTTTTTATTAAAGGAGGTGTTTTTATTCAAGGAGGTTTAGAGAAAATATGGAACATTTTTTATATCATGCAATGTTTAAACAATTGTAAGCAATCCACTCATAAAAGAGACCATTATTCCATAACTTTATCCCAAATCTTACAAATCCACTTGGATCACCAAGAACAACATAACTTATCCATTATAATGACTTTTACTAGGAAAACTTGAATCTTCATTAAAGTAAAAATCCCTATTGACAAAATAACTTGCTGGGCTACAATTACATAGTGTAATCAGAAGCAGAGTTTTGGATCATTTCAATGGAAACAGTGGATAAAATCAGAGATCAAGCCACCACATCAAAAACAAGTGAAACAAAACATTTGATCAAAATTAGTTTTATAGTAAGCACATAAAACATAACAGTCAATAACATGATTAAATGCAAGAGGCAAAAATGCAGACAGAGTTTGGATAAAGACCATTCTGATTTGATTGGCTCTGTATTTCATTGTTTTTCCTCGTTTTGACATTCTTAGCAATTATAGTAGTATCATACTTTGAAGAAGCAAAAAGGCACAGTAAAAATCACAAAGAGCATAATGCTAACACTTTAAGAAAGATAAGACCCAAATCATTATGCTTTTCTAACCAACAAAGAAGGTGACAGAGACCCACCTTCTCATTCCCCAGAGGGACTCCCACAAGGTCACTTCAAACAACCTCAAAGAAAGAATTATTATCATCAGGTTAATAGTTCTTCAGGTCACTCACTGTTTTTTGATTTTTTAGTTTGTTTGTTGTTTTAGAGATTTACATTATTTCTCAGAGTAGTTTTAGGTTTAGAGAAAAATTAAATAGGAAAAACAGAGAGTTTTCATACACTCCATCCTCTCCCCTCCCCACAATTTTCTCTATTATTAACATCTTGAATTGGCATGTTATATTTCTTACACTTAATGAACTAGTATCAATACATGATTATTAGTTAAAGTTTGTATTTTGCATCAAGTCCCCCTTTTTGTGTTGCATATTACATGAGTTTGCCAAATTCTATGGTATCATGTGGCTAGCATTTCTGCATCTTACTATTTTCACTGCAAGAAAAAGGTCTTGCATTCATCCACTCAACCTTTGATGACAAGCAATCTTTCTACAGGCTCTAGTTTTGCCTTTTCCAGAGCATCATACAATTGAAATCATACAGTATAGCTTTTCAGACTGACTTCGTTCACCTAGTGATATGGATTTAAGGTTCCTTGACATCTTTTCATAGCTTGATTGCTATAATGGTCTTTTAACTTTCGTAATAGGGTTATTTGGAGCACAAAAGTTTTCAATTTTCATGAAATCCAAGTTATCTGTTTTTTCTTTTGTTGCTCATGCTTTTGGTGTTATAGATAAGAATCCATTGCCAAATCCAAGGTTATGAAGATTTACCCCTACATTTTCTTCTAAGAGTTTTATACTTTTAGCTCTTGTACTTAGGTCACTGATCTACTTTGAGTTAATTTTGTACATGAAGGGAGGAGAGGGTCCAACTTTGTTCTTTGTATGTGGAATTCCACTTATTCTAATGCTTATTGCTGAAGAGAATATTCTTTCCCCATTGTATGGACTTGGCACTCTTATCAAAAATCAATTGGTCACAGATGTATATGTGTTTATTTATGGACTTTCAGTTCCATTCCCATTGGTCTATATGTCTATCCATGTACCAAGACCACATTGTTTTGATTATTGCAAATTCATAATAAATCTTGAAATTGGAAAGTGTGAGTCCTCCCACTTGGTTCTTTTTGAAGATTGTTTGGCTATTGGCAGTCTCTTGAGATTCCATATGAATTTGAGGATTGGCTTTCCCATTTCTGTAAAACAGACTTAGAATTTTCGTAGGGATTCTGTTGAATTTTAGATTGCTTTGGCTAGTAATGACATCTTAACTATATATATATAGTTAATATATTATATATTATATATAATATATAGTATATATATTATATATAATATATAGTATATATAATATATGTATATATAATATATTAGTATATATAATATATGTATATATAATATATTAGTATATATAATATATATGTATATATAATATATTAGTATATATAATATATATGTATATATAATATATATGTATATATGTGTGTATATATGTATATATGTTATATATATAGTTAATTATGTATATATATATAGTTAAGATGTCATAGTTAAGATCTTAACTATATATATATATATTTTATTATAGTTTAAGTTCCAGGGTACATGTGTACCATGTGCAGGTTTGTTACATATGTACATCAGCTAACAGACACATGAAGAAATGCTCATCATCACTGGCCATCAGAGAAATGCAAATCAAAACCACAGTGAGATACCATCTCACACCAGTTAGAATGGTGATCATTAACAAGTCAGGAAACAACAGGTGCTGGAGAGGATGTGGAGAAATAGGAACACTTTTACACTGTGGGTGGGACTCTAAACTAGTTCAACCATTGTGGAAGACAGTGTGGCAGTTCAAGGATCTAGAACTAGAAATACCACCTTAACACTATTAAGTCTTCCAGTACGTGAATATGGATGTTTTTCCATTTATTTAGATCTTTAATTTCTTTCAGCAATGTTTTGTAGTTTTCAGTGTACAACTCTTCCACCTCCCTGGTTAAGGTTATTTCTAGGTATTTTATTCCTTTAGATGCTATTGTAGGTGGGATTGTTTTTTAATTTTCTTTTCAATTGTTTGCTGGAATATAAAAATGTAGCTGATTTTTGCCTATTTATTTTGTATGCTGCAACATTGTTATTTAACTAGTACATTTATTAATTCTAATTTATTTCTTGTGGATTCTTCGGAGTTTTCTAAATATAGGATCAAGTCCTTTGCAAACAGATATTTTTACCTTTTCTGTTCTCATTCTAATACCTTATGTGAACGTTTCTTGTCTAATTGCTCCTACTAGAACTTAAGTACCAGGTTGGATAGGAGTGATGAAAGCCTTCATCTTTGTCCTGTTCTCGTTGTGGGGAGCTTCAGTCTTTCACTGCTGAGTATGAAGTTGTCTGCATTTTTCCACAAATGTCGTTTGTTTTATTGAGGAAGTTCACTTCTATTCCTACTTTTCTGACTGTTTTTCTATCATGGAAGGATATTGTGTCAATTGAAATGATCATATTTCTCTTTTTGTTTCTTTGTTCTAATATTGTGATGTATTACATTGATTAACTTTCTTATGTTAAACCATCTTTGCATTCCTGAAATGAAACCTACCTGATCATGATATATAACCCTTTTAACATGCTATTGCGTTTCATTTGCAAGTATTTTGTTAAGGATTTTTATACCTGTATTACTAAGGGGTAATGGGCTGTAGTTTTCTGGCCTATGATGTTTTTACCTGGCTTTGATATCAGGGTAATTTTGTTCTCATAGAATGAGATTGGAAGTATTCATTCATTTTCTATATTTTGAAAGAGTTTGAGAAGGATCAATGTTATTTGTATTTTAATGTCTGAAAGAACTTACCAATGAAGTCATTTTGTCCTGGACTTTTCTTTGTCAGGATATTTTTGATTACTGATTCAATCTCCTTACTTGTTACAAACCTGTGAGATTTTCTGTTTATTTTTGAATTATTGTAGGTAATTTGTATGTTTTTTCAAATTTGTCCATCTTGTCTAGATGATAGAATTTTTTGACATTCAATTGTTTATATTATTCTTCCTTAATCATTATTATTTCTGTAAGATCGTAATAATGTCTCCACTTTCTTTTACAATTTTGGTTATTTATGTCTTCTATTTTATTTGTTTATTTATTCTTTGTCAGTCTAGTCAGAGATTTTTCCATTTTGTTGTCTTTTCAAGGATCCAGCTTTTGGTTTTGTTGATTTCTCTATTGTTTTTCTATTCTCTATTTCATTTATTTTTACTTTCATCCTTATTATTTCATTTATTCTGCTATCGGTGGCTATGTTTTGCTTTTTGGTTTTTAGGTTCCTCAAGGTATAAAGTTAGGTTGCTGATTTGAGATATTTCATCTTTTATAGTATAGATGTGCATATTTACAGCTATGAGTTTCTGAGCACTTCCTTCACTACATCTTATAAAACTTAGTATGTTTTGGTTTTGTTTTCATTTGTCTCTAATATTTTTCCATTTCTCTTGGGATTTCTTCTTTAATATTTTACTTAAGAGAGCACCATTTAATTTCCACATATTTGTGAAGTTTTAGTTTTTCTCCTTTTATTAATATCTAGCTTTATTCAATTATAGTCAGGAAAGATATTTTATATCATTTTAACCTTTTTACTTTTATTAAGAATTGTTTTATAGCCTAATAAATGGCCTACCCTGGAGAATATTCCATGTCCACTTTAGAAAAATGTGTATTCTGCTGACGTAGGGTACAGTGTTATATTTCTGTTAGTTCTAGTTGGCTTATAGTCCTGTTAAATTCATCTATTTTCTTATCGATCTATCTAGATCTTCTGTCTATAATTCAAAGTAGCTAATTGAAGTCTGCAACTATTGTTGTAGAACTTATATAAGTTAGCTTAGCATTTTGCAACATCCTTCCCCTTGAGATGATACATTTGGCTACTGTAGGTTTTATCTGAGGCTTGTAGGCTAACAAACTGAGAAGAATGTACTATCCAAGTGTTTGGAAAATTGAGATGAGTCTTTTGCTGCCTCACAGCGTGAAAACAAAAGACTTGTATTAAGTACCATGGCAGCAAGTTCCGAAACTATAGACCACAGGAAAACGAATCCCTTTTTAGTGAGCTTGATGTTCTATTATACTTTCTCGGTGAAAGCATTTGCTTCTAGGTGTAGAAATTAATGGAAGAGAAACCAAGTTATTATTTGAGAATAGGACAGGTTAAGATGACTTGATAATTGATTTGATGTAAAAACTGAGAGATTGGAGGAGTCAAGAGTGAATGCCTAATTTCTCTCTTAGGCATAGCAGACCAGATACTAAGGGAAAGAGACCAAAGGTGGAGCATGTTTGGTAATGAAAAATATGTTTGTATATTTGGTGTATTGAGTTGAATTTTATGTGCATTTGATAGCTCCAGGTGAAAATGTCTAGCAGAGATGGATTTATTAATTTGAACTCTAGGGCTGAGACCTGTGCTGGATATGTGCACTTGGGGATTATTAACGCAGCCCCTAAGAGCCTGAGGCTAGATAAAATAACAAAAAATAAGCATTGAAGAAAAAGGTCAGAAGGCCAACCTCTGAAGCGAAGGGAATACTGACATATAGGGTAACTCAGAGAGGAATCCATGAAGGATTCCACCATGAAAGATTCAAAATGAGATGAGAACTGTCTTAAAGCTCAAAAGCCAAGATACTAGAGCACTGCAAGAAGAAGCAGCTGTATCTATCATGCAAGCAGAATGAGCCGCCAATGATGGCAACCTCAGAACAGAAAATCCCAGGAGAGAGCATGGCGTTTGGTAGGAAAGAGTGTTTAGCAAACCGTGGAAACAGCTGATCCCAGCTCCAGAGGGATGGTAGAGGAAAGAGAATCTCACTCAAGGATGATGAAGTGGCAGAGGTGAAAGGGTTTACAATTATTGTGATACAAACAGCAGATACAGTAAAAATGAGAAATGAGAAGTGAATGATTAAAATATTCAGAGGAAAGACTTGAAGAACTTAATTTTCAGACGTAAAGCAGCTAGATAGTAATGCTAAATTCATGATTAATTGTAACACAATTAACATAATTAATTTCAAAACTCGGAGAAACATGTGTCACATCTTGTATATGCCCATTAGATTGTTGATTTATTTTTATCTTTTTATTTTAAATTTTTGTGGGTATGTAGTAGGTGTTTATATTTATGGGGCACATGAGATGTTTTGATACAGGCATGCAATGTGAAATAGGCACATCATGGAGAATGGGGTATCCATCTCCTCAAGCATTTATCCCTCGAATTACAAATAATTCAATTACACTCTTTAAGTCATTTTAAAATGTTCAACTAAGTTAGTATTGACTGTAGTGACCCTGTTGTGCTATCAAATAGTAGGTCTTATTTATTCTTTCTAACTTTTTCTTAACCCATTAACCATTTCCACCTCCCTACTCCAACAGTCCCTTCCCATCCTCTGATAACCATCCTTCCACTCTCTGTGTCCATGAATTCAATTGTTTTGATTTTTAGATCCCACAAATAAGTAAGAACATGTAATGTTTGTCCTTCCATTTCTTAATTATGTTGTTTATATATTCTATTTCCTCACCTAAAAACATTGTACTTATTTAACAACTTCATTAGTATATAATCAAACAAAATGTAAAGTATGTAATTTTTTCCATATATTAATATACTTGTGAAACCATCACCATAATCAGTATAATGAGTAGATTCATCATTTCAAAAAGCTTCCTTAAGCCTTTTTACAATTTATCCCCCATACCACCCCTCTTCAACCCCCTCTCCAGGGAACTATGAATCTAAATGCTTTCATTGAGGATTAGTTTGCGTTGTTTAGATATTATATAATAGAAATATAGAATATGCCCTCTTTGACTTCTTTCACTCAGAATACTAATTTTGAGATTCATCCATTTTGTTGCATCTACAACTAATTATTTCCTTTTTATTTCTTAATATCATCACATTGTATAAATATACCACAATTTGCTTAGCCATTCACTTGTTAATATAGCCATTGGCTTGTTTTCAGGTTTGGGCTATTACAAATAAAACTATGAATATCCACATACAAGTTTTTTTTTGTGGACATGTTTTCATTTGTCTTGGATAAATACCTAGGAGTAGAATGACTCAGTCAAGTGGTGGGTATATATTTGGTTTTTAAAGAAACTCTTAACTGTTTCCCAGGATAGTTAAGCCATTTCGTTTGCAGCAGTGAATGAAAATTCCAGTTGCTCTGCATTTTCATCATTTGGTGTGGTCTTTTTAATTGTAGATATACTAACAGTTGTGTGTAACTATATTGTTATGATTTTAATTTGCATTTTCTTAACAATCAATTCTGTTTAACATCCTTGAATGCATTTGATATCTTTATGTCTTTGAACTAGGTATTAAAATCTTTTGCCCATTTATTTTTGTATTGTATTGTTTATCATTATTAAATTATATACCATTCTTTCTGTATCCTGGATACTTTTCCTGGATCTGATGCATGATTTACAAATATTTTTTCCTTAGTTTGTGCAGCTCTTAATTTTACTGAAGCACTATTTATCAATTTACTTTTATTTTTATGGATCACGCTTTTGGTGTCATATCCAAGAAAATTTTGCCTAAGGTCGCAAAATGTTTCTCCTATTTTTTTCTTGACGTTTGATGGATTAAAGTTTGACATGTATATGTATAATGCATTTGGAGTTAAGTTTTTACATTCTGGAAGGTATAAATCAAGTTTTATTTTATTTAATGTGTTTTGTATGTAGATCTACAATTTCTCTAATATCGGCAATACATAATGATTTGCTTTTGCTGTGTCTTATACTTTAGAAACATCATTAATTTTATGTTTTGAAATACCTAGTATATTTTTATTGAATGCTAGACATTGTGTATTTTTTAAAAAATGATAGATGCTCCAGGTGATATAAACGCTCCACCACAAAAGACTCACCACATTTTTACACCAGACACAAAAAGTCAGGGTTGATCATCCTAACCCAGTTAGAGAGTAGGCTAGGTTTCAATCTCTGTAAGGATCTGTTTAGCTCCACTTTGTACCTGCATTTTTAATGTACTATACAATATCTAACGTAAGACTCTTAATGCAAAGTTCTCCAGAACTTTCCATTGAGAACCTTTGTGTATCTGCCAGGGCCCTGACCATGGGTGGATGTTGAAGCCTAATCTTTGCCTTATCAGCACTGAGAGCTTTCAAAATCTTCCAGCTTAGTTTCTTAGTTTCCTACCCCAAGACGCTTCACAATTCAGTGACGAGCTTCATGGGAAAACTGGCTGCATGTCTTTCTCACCTCTCAATCACTTTCTTCTCATCACAATCTTTCACTTTCAGTCTTTGGTTTTTCTCTCCAGCTCCACAACACCACTTTATCCTCTTAACCCTATGTCTCTGAGCCCCACAGGACCACCAAGACTGCTCCTGATCTTGTATCTTGAGCAGTTGTGATCCACTGCTGGCCAGAACCTGGATTCCCAGCTCTTGTCTTGTGTCCAGGATCAGAAAAGAAATTCCCTCAGAAGGAAAATGGCTTTAGGATGTCCGTTTACTGCTTTGGGTTTATCCCTCTGAAATTTCTCTTCCTCTCCCTTGTCTATTTTCTTCAGCAGGTCTCTGATGCCTCTAAGTAGTTTTATTTTTTTTTTTAAATAAACTTGGACTTCTTTAGTGTTTTCCCATGGGAGTGTTGGCCTCCAAGCTACTATGTTCTGTTCAAAAGCAAAAGTTTGATATAGCCTCTTCCCCTCGGCTTGGTAATTAATCTTAGCATTCACTTGTCTGTTCTCCCTGTTGTCTCCATTTGTATTTGTCATTGTTGTTTTAGTTGTTAGACATCCTCTCTATTATCTTCCATTGAGATTGAAATACGTGTGTATGTTATTTCTTATTCTTGTTTGTTTACAGTTTAAATATCATCCACTTCTAAATTTGTGGATGCAGAAAATTCACTTCTCATGGATGCAATATATCCCTTTTTCCTCTGAGAAGATGATGGGGGCATCTCTTGCCTCCAGATTCTATGGACTCAGAGTGACACTTCCATCTCTCATTGATGATTGTTCTGTGTTTCAGGCAGAAGGGCAGTTTCCAGGAGGATAAACATACAGTTATGACTTGAATAAACGTCTCTTTATTTTATTTTAAATCAACCCAGTCTCATCTGCTTTTTCTTTTTCTATTCTTTTCTTTTCTTTTTCTTCTTGGTTATGAGAGGAAGGCTGGAAAGAAAACTTTTTTTTTTTTTTTTGAGACTGAGCCTCGCTCTGTCGTCCAGGCTGGAGTGCAGTGGCACAATCTCGGCTCACTGCAAGCTCCGCCTCCCAGGTTCATGCCATTCTCCTGCCTCAGCCTCCGAGTAGCTGGGACTATAGGCGCCCGCCACCGTGCCCGGCTAATTTTTTTTACATTTTTAGTGGAGATGGGGTTTCACCGTGTTAACCAGGATGGTCTCGATCTCTTGACCTTGTGATCCGCCCACCTCAGCCTCCCAAAGTGCTGGGATTACAGGCATGAGCCACCGCGCCTGGCCTAGAAAACTTTTTATCATTACAACAGGAGCCTCAGTAACCAAGTACACAGACCTCCATTAGAGATTTGGGAAAGAAGAGAAGAAAACACATGGATGTATACTTATTAGTTTTTTCTGACATATCACATGTTTATCTCCAGGATTTCCTTGTGTAAGATCATCACAGGGCCTTAGGGGTCTTTGCACACCACATACCCAGGAAACCTGACTTGCATATTAGTAGGAGTTCAAAGAAAGCGTGTTCAGTTGAATTGCTGCTAGAATCATGGGGCGACAAGCAGCCAGTGGAGAAGCTGCCAAGAGGGTCATCGGAACCTTCTACTGGCAGCTGAAGCACAGGCAGCATGGCAGCTAACGTTGAATGAGAAGCAAGTAGGCTTTAAGAAATCAAGTTCTCCATGTAGGTGGGGAATTTTGTTATTTCACTGAACCATCTTAACTTTTCCATATAAATAAGAAATTAAAAAGTTAATGAAAATGACTATTGGGCAGGAGTGGTAATGTCTCCTGTCATGTTCGTGTGGCTCATCCTGCCGCGCTAATGAGCTAGGGTGAGCTGATTTTCCCCTCTTCCTTTGGCTCTCTCTTTAATCAGTGTGACGTATTCTTGGACTGCCTTTGTGCTTTTTGTGTGGACAAGATGTTGTCAAGCCGATTTTGAATATAAAAAGGGGGTAGGACAAGGACAGGAGCATGTCACTGCTTAATTTTGCATTAGTATTTCAGGTTATTCCAGCTTCTTAATTTTATGACTTTATTTACTATTAGAAAGAAAAGCAATCAGAATCAAATTGCCTCGCCTACACCTGCATGGGTCCGGAAGCGATTTATGGCATCACTGCTACCAGGCTGTTCCCTGGGACATGCCCTGCAGTTTGGCAGCCTCCCCCTGGCTGGGCTTCATTTTGCAGCCTGCCTGCACATTGGCCAGGCGCTGCCACGAGGAATCGGCCACACACAGACATGCTTCAGCCCATGGCTGAGTTAGAGGCCGTCTTCCTTGGTGATGACCATTCAAAAGCTACTGTAAGCTTTTCAACGTTGTAAACCCTCATCTATTTCAGATCCTATGCTTACTTCCAATTAATCTGAATAGGAGTTGCACAGTTTCAGTGACATTTATTCTTATTTTATGTTTTCTTGGCTTTATTTCCCCTATAAATTCAGAGTAGAGGTTGAGACATGGCAATTTTTCATCATGATTGCATCTCTCTTTGTCTTCCAAAAACATGGAAGGGTGTGAATAGCTCAAATAATTATCATTTTCCTTCTTCTTTAAAATGGCTATCATGTATTATTTACCTTCTTAAAGACATGGTGAAAGTAAATTTCTTATATGCGTTTTTCAACATGCAACATGTATTTACTAAGTGTCTACTCTAGGCCAAGCATTGTTCTACAAGTAGAAAATACAGTGGTGTATTAGGTAGAATATGTTCCTACTCCCGTGAAGCATTCATTTAATAAAGTCACTCAATACAGAATCTTCCATAAAATAAGTATTTTCTGATACTAGAATATTAGCAAAAAGAAAATAAAACACTGTAAGAGTAAGGGCTAATGTTTTAGAAAGAAGTGAAACCTTTTACCCGAAGCCTTAGGAATTGAAGAATTTTGGAAAGGGCATCACCCAGAGATTATAGCAAATGCATAGTGAGTCAGGAGACAGGGTGTTTAAAGATGATAAGCAAGAGAACCGTGGCTCAAGTATGGTGAAAAAGAAAAGGGAGGGAGTGCATGGAACTCAGGGTGGAGATGTAAGCAAAGGTCATACCATATAGTTTCTTATATTAGTCCATTCTCATACTGCTAATAAAGACATACCCGAGGTTGGGTAATTTATAAAGGAAAGAGGTTTAATGGACTCACAGTCCCACATGGCTCGGGAGGCCTCACAGTCATGATGGAAGGCAAATGAGGAGTAAACTCATGTCTTACATGGCGGCAGGCAAGAGAGTTTGTGCAGGGGAACATTTATAAAACCATCAGATCTCCTGAGACTTATTCACTACCATGAGAACAGTATGAGGGAAACCATCTCCATGATTCAATTATTTCCACGTGCCCCTCTCCCTTGACATGTGGGGATTATTACAATTCAAGGTGAGATTTGGGTGGGGTCACAGCCAAACTATATCAGTCCTTGTGGTACATTGTAGGAAAAATAGACACACACGCATGCATATATATATATATATATATATATATATATATATATATGAATTATTTTTAGCCGGAAAGTGCTTTGATCTAATTCCCTCTTACAAAGATCATTTGCTGTTGGCAAGGATGTGAAGAAGCCAGAACAAGGATTTGTGCACTATTGGTAGGAATGTAAAATGATGCAGCTACTATGGGAAACAAAAAGCAATTTCTCAAAAAAATTAAAATAGAATTACCACATGATCCAGCAATCCACTTCTGGATATATACACGAAAGAATAAAAAGCAATGTCTCAAAGAGATATTTGTACATGTTCATAGCAGCATGAATCACTATAGTCAAAAGGTGGAAGCGGCTAAGTGTCCACCGATGAATTAATGATAAGCAAAATGTTGTATATGCATACAATGAAATATTTAGCCTTACAAGAGAGGACAATTCTGGCATGTGCTGAGACAGGAATGAGGACATTGTGCTAAGTAAAAAACAAAAGAAAACCATCACACAAAGACAAACTGTGTTTCCACTCACACCGTATACCTGGAATAGTAAATTTCATAGAGATAGAGGTAGACAAAGGCTGGCGGAAGAGAAAACGGAGAGCTGTTTAAAGGTTGCATAGTGTCAGTTCAAGATGGTGAAAAAGTAGAGATGGATGGCGGTGATGTTGCACAACAGTGTGAATGTACTTAATGCCACTAAATTGCACACTTAAAAGGCTAAGATAGTGAATTTTATGTTAGGTATATTTTACCAAAATTTAGAACTTTTAAAAAGGAAAAGATCATTTACTGATCTTTAGAGTACAGACTTCAGAAGCACAAGCATAAAATCACGGAGACCTGTAGGAAGCTGTTGCCTACGTCCAGCCCCAGACATGATAGTAGCTTGGACTGTTAGTCACTTGTAGCCTTTACTAGGATGGTTTCTGTGTAGGTGGAAAATGCAGAGAGTTTATACACAGCCCATTGCAGGAATTTCATTGTAAAGGTAAGTAGAGAATTGCAAAGGCATCTTAGCTAGAAAAAGTGTTGGGTAATGTCAGGGGTTTGTGTGTGTGTGTGTGTGTGTGTGCACCCTTAGCACTAAGAATGTTGATGAGAATATCCATTAGAGAGGGAAATACTGATAAAGAAGAGAAGGAAATAGTGATTGAATAAGAGAGGGAGAGGAATAAAAAAGCAAAGCTTTAAGGTACTTTTGAATCAGATCTAGTAAAAATTTGGAAGTGTTGTCTTCAGATAGGGGTAAGAAAAGGTCATTCATGGTAAAATTCATGGTAAAAAGAGGGGCAGTAAAAGCATGGGGAGCAGTGCCTGGTACTCTAAATGTCGGAAAAACGATACGATTCTCATTTAATTATTTGAGCTTCATCAGTGAAATGAGAAGTGAGGTTATTAGTTGGGTGTGAAGAGGGTACAAGTAATTGCTGAAGGTTACAGCAGAGAGTAGAAGTGTGAAATTTTTGTCTTGATGAGTGAGAAAACTAATTGCTTAAGGGCAATGCAGTAGGATAGCATAGTAGGACTTAGAATCCACTTGGGATTTGTGACAAATGTACATATGTCATTTATTGCTCAAAGCATTCCTACAAGACAGGTATCACTTTACTAGATTTATAGGTCTAAACCTGGGGCTGAGAAGGCAGAGTAATCAGGGGCCACACCTCCAGGTGCAGAATCTACTTAGGATCTGCCAATTGCTCAGCACCTGACATTTCTGTCAACCTTACAATGGAAATAGCTTAGCTTCCGCTAACAGAGAGGATCAAAGCAAAGTTTAGGCAACTTCCAAAGTCACAAGAGGCAGAAATAAGTTTCAAATAATTCTGGCTCCAAACCATTGTCTTCTGCCTACCCACACACTCCACGCAGAGCAATGTCCTCCGGCAGGGGTGGAGATAAGCTGAGGGATAGCCAATTCTCTTCATTCTCCCAGGCCACAGAAAATTTATAATTGCATTCTGTGTGTATTTAAAATGATCTAAAATATAAATTTTGGAAAGTTCACAGATTCAGATCCCAGGTACACTTAGGTTTTTACCTCTTTGTTGAGAAATAAAATAACCTGAGGCCTAACGTTAAACAAAGTCAAAACTACTGCTGAGTTTCCATACTTCTACTTCCACGTGATCTGTTGTTGAAGTTGCTGGCAGAAGGCATTTTATCTAAATACATTGAGTTATTTGGAAACGTCCATCTTAATATGCTCAAATATGATGTTTTCCCAGACAAAGGGTAAAGTGCCCAAGTACAGTTAAGGGTCAGGAAAATTTGGAGTAACTGAATTTAGTGCTTTTCAGTCCAGAGTTTAGGGCATAACCTCGAATAAGCTTTGTTGTTCAGTATGGTCTCTTTCACTATTTTACGAGCACCTTCAAATCAATACACCTTGTCACTGGCTGACATATGAAAATGGTTAAAGATTTTATCTCAAAATAAAATATTTCATAATTCTTCCCTGGTGTAGCTTTTTCTATCATTGAATCTAAAATTAAATTGATTTATCGTTTGTAAACATAACACCGAATGCAGAGTGATAGAACTGATTACATTTTTAAAAATTCATCTATATGTCAAAAATACTATAAACAAAGTTAAATAGCAAGCTGTGAAGGAAATTGCAAAGTGCAGATCAAAAAATCCAAAATGTATGATAGAAAACAGAAATACAATAATATAAATATAGACAAAGTATATAAAATATAATTCACAATGAGAAATACAAATGCTCAACAGATATAAAAAAAGTTCTTCAAATAGATAAATGAGATTACATCAAGCTAAAATGCTTCTGCACAGCAAATAAAATAACATACAAATAGAAGAGACAATGTATGGAATGGGAGAAAATAATTTAAAACTATCCATATGACAAGGGATTAATTGCCAGAATATATAAGGAACTCAAACAACTCAATAGCACACACACAAAAAAATGATTTTAATGTGGGCAAGAGACCTGAATGGACATTTTTAAAAAAAACACATACAAGTGACCAACAGGCATATGAAAAAAAGGCTCAACACCTCTAATCATCAGGGAAATGCAAATAAAAATGACAGAGATATTATCTCACATATGTTAAAATGGTTATTATAAAAAGGACAAAAATAATGAATGTTGGAAAGAATACGGAGAAGGGAATGCTCATACACTGTTGATGGAAATGAAAAGTGCAGCCACTATGGTGAGCAGTGTGGAAGTTTCTCAAAAAACTAAAAATAGAGCTACCATATAATACAGCAATCCCACTCCTGGGTATATATCCAAAGAAGAAAAAAGAGGAAATCAATATGTCAAAAAGATATGAATACTCTCCTATTTATTGCAACACTACACAATAGCCAAGACATGAAACCAACCTAAGTGTCCATCAACAAATTAATAAAGGAAATAGAGTGTATATACACAATGGGATATTATTCAGCCATGAAAAACAATGAAATCCTGCCATTTGCAACAACATGGATGGAAATCAAAGTCATTAGGTTAAATGAAATTAGCCAAACACAGAAAGACAATCATGGCATGCTTTCACTCATATGCGGGAGCTCAAAAATGGGTCTCATGGAAGTAGAGAGTAGAAAGATGGTTCCCAGAGGCTGCAAAGTGTAGGGTGGAGGGGGAGATTAAGAAAAGTGTGTTAAGGAGTACAAAATATAGTTAGGTAGACGGAATAAGTTCTAGTATCAATAGTACAGTAGGGTGACTATAGTTAATAATTTATTGTGTATTTCAAAACCTCCAGAATAGAAAAATTGGAATAGTCCCAACAGAAAGAAAAGATAAATGTTTGAGGTAATGAATATCCCAGTCACCCTGATTTGGTCATTACGCATTTTATTCAGATAGATATTCCACCACCTCATGTATGCCCCAAATATGTACAACTAGTATATATCAATTTTTTAAAACTAAAAGATTCTTCAACTTACATGCATAAAAATACAATGACTTATAATCATTAGCCACTGATTAGAAAATAATCATATCAAGCTAATCATAAATTTATCATTATCATTAAATTTGAAAATGCTAAGGGTTTGTGAGTGTGCAGAAACTTGTTATCCACTTGGTGTGGGTAAAAGTTTTATGGAGGACAATTTCAATTTATATATAAAAATTGTAAAATGTCCACACTTTTTAGAAAGCAGTTTCACTTCCAGAAATGGTTATAGTAACCACAGCAATAATTAGCTGAATGAGCAGACATATAATTAGAGAGTGACAACCTTGTAGACTTGCTCACACCAATGGGACCATTGGAAACCTCAGAATAAAACACATGGGCACACTGAATCCTAACAAACATATAACCATTTCTCTGTCTCCCTCAGGGACTCAATGTAGCGTTGCTTATATTGAGCATTTAGTCAACATATATCTGACGGTTATGTACTTTAACTGTAAAAGACCTATACAGGAGCTGATAGAAATGAAAAGACATACAGTAACCAATTCCTCACTCAGTCCTCAAAACTTCTCTGCCAGTTGAGTTAGACAGAGTCCTTAAGTTTTATGAAAAGTATATGGAGATGTAGTTGTTCAACTTACAAATATTTTAAGAGATATGTGTGTGGTGAATGGGATAATACTTGTAAAATTTCTAGAACAGTGCCTGGCACACAGCAGGGGTTCAGAACCTAACAAGTAGTGTAATAAAATTATACCAGTGAGTGTGTTATTATTAGAGTCATGGCATGTTTCCTTTAGAAATGGTTCTTCCTTTCATCTCTTCTCTTATTTTTCTCTATTCCTCCCTTCTTTCTTTCATCCCTCTCTTTCATTTCTTTCTTCTAACATGTTTGAATATCTAAGATGAGCCATGCATTTTACTAGGCACTGAAATAAGTAAAAAACCAATACCATGTTGTCCTTGTTGTTTTTCTCATAGAATTCATAACATAATTGATACAACTAGCTTTGAAAGAAGCAATGTCATACACGACAAGCAAAATCTCTAGCATCTGAAGCTAATTCCACTTGGATAAAATTTTAAGACTTCTTTTTGTAGTGGATTTTGAAGACCAAATGGTAACATATAAGACAGAGAAGGCAGAGACGCCTTCTCTTGCCTGTGACATAATTTTGCATTTGAAAGGATATATGGGTTTTGGAGACCGCAGGGACTGGAGAAATAATAGGAAGAGCTTCAGACGAAGCAGGTGAAAATAAGTCACAGTAAGTGTGGAAACGATACTGAAAAAGATGAAAAGGAGTTTGTGCTTGATCCTGTATAAACAATTTCAAGAAAAACAGTGATCCATTTTGTTTGTGAGACTAGCATGCTGACAATGATAAGGACAAATTGACTACGATAGCACCTGATCTAATACACACTTTCTTTCGAGAACATCTACCATGGACCTAGAGTGCGCCTGTGTTACTCGGTACCAAGAGTGTGCGTGCATTTCCTAAAGCAGAATGAGCAATGTGTTCATTTCTCATGTGAACCTTTCTTTCCTCACGTATCTAACAGCTCAGCGAAGGTCTGCTTCCTTCATTATTTATTCAACAAACATTATATTACTCTAAGTTGAACTAGAAGAAAGAGACACAAAGAATATAAAGGCATGGTTTCTTCTCTCCAAAGTATCACAGGCAGACAGGACAGGAAAGAGCTTAACTGTCTAGCAATGGGGCATGATCAATTCTACCGTAGACATGTACAGTGGAAGAAAAATGGAGGGGACATTGACTATTCTCAGAAGAAACATTTTCCCAGCGTAGGAAACACTCAAGGCAGGTTTCGTTAGATGAAATTGGACTTTACAAGGAGCTGAAGGGGAGAAACACCTTTCAATCTCATCTGTTTTCGTGATGCTCCTTTTCTATTCTTGGTGCTTTGCTTTGACTCAATAGGAAGAGAGGGTTGCCCTCTCCTCCAGAGTCCTGTAACATACTGCCATTTTCAGTATGGCCCGGGGCTTTGAATGTGCCTGAATATCATGTATGCAGTCTCATTGTATCATTAGACAAGCTCTTTGAAGTAAGTAAAATAATCTTAATTTTATAAACAAAGTAAACCCCAGGAAATCTAAGTCAGTGGTCGTTACGACTATATCACATATGCCTCTGTATTGACAATTACCTCCAAGTACCGCCACGTGCTCCCAAGTAAGAGCAGGAGTCCCACTTATTTATGCTGCATCCCCAGTGTAGCGATGTCGAGTGTAGCCTTGGACCTAGCATGTGTCCTAAAATATTTAAGGAATGAACAAATAAATTAATGTGTAAGCCCTAGAACTAGCTCTTGAGACTTAGCTACTTCTACCAGATATGAAGATCTTTTGTTTTATATGCTTTGCCTCCTGAACTAAATTATTTCCCTCTAGAGGGCAGAATATCTACCTTAATCTTTGTAACCCCCCATAGCACCTAACGCAGAGCCCAGTCCAATGTAGGAGACCTTGACAGATTTTTTTTAAAGTAAATTACCCATTTTTGATAGCTTTTGGAATAAACTTCAGTACACCTGCTTAGTTTTGTAAAACCATATCTAATCCCATTAGGTAGGTTTTTGCCTTCCTGCTATTCTGGAAGAAGCCAAAATCATTGCCCCCCCCACCCCACCCTCTTTTTTTCCCCAAGATGTTTTTTTTTTTTTTTGGGCTTTGGGGTTTTAAAATACCTTCACACATCCTAACCTCTGTGGCTAATACGACCCATGCAGAGACCTTCTTTCCTCTAGGGAAATTAATTTAAAACGTGGCTTTTGCTGGAGCAAATTCTTAGATCCCAATAGGTTTCATTCTTATAAGAAATCTTAGCAAATTATAATTAAAGGAAAAAATTAGAGGGTAAAAAAAGGAAAAAAAAACTACCATCTTACACCTTGACTGCAGTTCTAACCTACATTATCATATTGTTGCTTTTTAAGCCAAGTTAAATTGTTGTTGGAAGTAAATTTTGAAAACCACTTTCCATACCATTTAAAACTCCAAATTTCTGCCCCTCATTTTAACTTTGAGACTTTAATATCTCTGATGAGCTTGAAACATAGTTCTCTAAGAAAAGAGATGCCATTTTCCCTGCAGCTGTTAAATTGCTGTGAGTTGGCACCAAACTTGCTGGAGTACACCTCGAGGTCTATGTGTCATGATGAGAGCTTGGAGCCTCCCCACCTGCTGTGTCCATTAATGGTCACTGTCTCCTGAATGAAAAATTTGAGAATGCGGATTTCAAAGTGACTGCCATCTCTATCTTTATTGAAATCTTCCATTATTGTGGGAAGACAGGTAAATAGAGATGCTGGTCAGAAATCAAATTAACCAGTAAAGAACTATCGATGAGCTGGCTGCACTAACATGGAATCTCTGTTACTCCCACTCCCACGAAGCCTGCTGTGTCCAATGGCTAGCGAACAATTCCAAAACCGTGGTGACATCTTCTACTTCTTTTGGGGGCTTCTACCAATTTCATAACATATAATTTATGTTCAATCATTATGGCTGTTATGTATTTTTCAAATCTATCCTTCTCTCATCTGTGCTATGCCAATACTTTCATTCAGGCTCTTCACACATTTCCCTGAAAATTATTAAAAACATCTGATGCTGGGCACAATGGCTCATACCCATAATCTCGACACTTTGGGAGGCCAAGGTGGGAGGATTTCTTGAGGCCAGAAGTTTAAGATCAGCCTAGGCAACATAGTAAAACCCCATTTCTACAAAAAAAAAAACAAAACAAAAACAAAAAAAAATAAACTAGTGTGCATGTTGGTGGGCACCTGTAGTCCCAGCAATGCAGGAGGCTGTGGTGGGCAGACTGCTTGAGCCCAGGTGGCTGAGGCTGTAGTGAACCATAATTGTACCACGGTACTCCAGACTGCATGGCACAAGGCGACCCCATCTTAAAAATAAATGGATAAATAAACAAAGAAGCAAAATCCTCTTAGCTGGTCTTCTTGGGGAATATACAACAGAGAGGGGCAGAGAAAGTCATCGTGTATAGAGCTTAATGCCATGTGATTGTCCTCAACTGAAAGGAGACGTTATTACTTCTAACATCACCATAAGATTCAATATTGTTTCCAATGTTTTACTCACCATCTCTGTGGAATCATCATATCTGCCCACTGCTTTGTGGTTTACAGTGACCTCCCCACCACACTTTCCCCATGGGAAGAAGGTTCTTCCCTGTCGTGTTCGCATGCCATAGGGCATGCTTCAACTAGATAAATGTGCAAAAGTGTCAAGAGCCATGTAGAAGCTGTGATAGCCATCAACTTGTCTGGTCATGCCATTTTCCCTCTGCCAGGGGATGGGCATATCCTAGATAACAACTGCTCCTTCAGCCTGGGTCTTGGAAGGAAAAATAGCTGTTAGAGCAGCAGCTGACCTCAGCCAACATATAACCTTTGTGAAAGGTAAACCTTTGTTATTTCAGCCTCTGAACTTTGGGGATTATTTCTTTTTCTTGTTATATTGCCCAGACTGAACTCAAACTCCTGGAATCAAGTGATACTCCTGCCATAGCTTCCTAAGTAACAGAGACTTTGGGATTATTTTTTACTCTTAACAGTAGAACAAAACCATGATAATACAATGAAACTTTCATTTTTAGGCTATTTAATTCCTTGCAAATCGTGATTTTGTAGTAGCTGGTATCACCTTGGCATAAGCTTTCATTGGCTTTATGAAATAATGTCTTGTCTTACTCAGCATGAACTGCTGTGACAGACACCACAGACCAGATGGCTTCAAGAACATTTACTTCTCCTAGTTCTGGAGGCTAGAAGTCTGGAGTCAGGTTGCCAGCCTTCTTGGGTTCTGGTGAGCCCTCGTCCTGGTTTATAGAAGGCCACCTTCTTGCTGTGTCCTCACTTGGCAGAGAGTTCATCTCTTTTGTGTTTCTTTTTGAGGGCACTAATCTCATTCATGAGGACTGCAACCTCAGGGTCTGATCACCACTCTCAGGCCCCACCTCCTAAGACCATCATGTTAGGGATTAAGGCTTCAACCTATGAATTTTGAGGGGATACTGACATTCAGTCAGTAGCATGTCTCTTTTGCAGAACATCTGAAGATTATTGATTATATGAGATCATACCTGGAAGGCAACATGCTGAACATAAACTCAATAATTTACAAATGTAATCTGTGTCTCTGCCCATGTCTGCTCTTTATTAATTTTCAGTGACTCAGCTGTGTGTATTTAATGTCTTAGCTCATGTCAAAGAACGATGTATTCCAAAAGTCTTTCTCTTAAAAATGATTTGTTAAAAAGGAGAAATATTTCTGATGTTGAGCCTTTTCTTCACTTCTGGCTTCAGACCAGTGAGCTGTCCTCTTTTGGTAGCTCTATTAAAAATTAACCTTCACATAAATGGCAGCCAACCTTCCCTCTGACACTGTAATTGTTCCATAATTCTGGCTCGAAAAAGACTATTTCATCATCTGCAGCAAACATTTGTTAAACCTCCATTAAGCACCAGGTTGAGAAACAATAAAAACGTACAATTCAGAGCCTACTCTGGGGAAGCACATGCTGGAGCCTTGGAGGCAAAGTAGCCTGGGTGCCAAAGGGAGAAGCTCAGGTGAGGCCCCAGGGCCAGGAGAAATTTCACTCCTTTCAAAAATAGGCTCCAGAAGGGCTTCCTGGCAAAGCAAAGAGGGAAGAAACAGCACCAAGAATGGTGGATGGAGGAGACAGGACTGGAACGTGAGAGGAAGGTAAAAAGAAAGTGGGAAAAGAGAAGAAAAAGGACATTTTTTGAGCATCTGCTACATGATGTTAGGATTTACACTTTTTTCCTAATGTAATACTTAAAGCAAGTCTTATGAAGCGGGCATCATCATGCCCATTCTAAAGACAGAGACATTGAGGCTGATCACTTACTCAATGCCTCATGGCTAGTAAGTGTCCAAGCTATGAGTTCCTGTTCTCTTTGCCTTTTAAGCAGTGGCTTTTGCAATGTGCAATTTTTCTGATCCTTGACCTCTTAAACCACATTGCCTACATATCCCTTACAACCTCCTTTGACTGTTGTAAGCCTAAAATGAGAACTGAGTGTGTGTAACCTCTCAGCTGCAGAGTCTCCACACTGGGCACTCCTTTCTGCCCTTGCACATGCTCTTCCCTCTGCGTGAAAATGGCCATGCTGCCCAAGGTAATTTATAGATTCAATGCCATCCCCATCAAGCTACCAATGACTTTCTTCACAGAATTGGGAAAAACTACTTTAAAGTTCATATGGAACCAAAAAAGAGCCCACATTGCCAAGTCAATCCTAAGCCAAAAGAACAAAGCTGGAGGCATCACACTACCTGACTTCAAACTATACTACAAGGCTACAGTAACCAAAACAGCATGGTACTGGTACCAAAACAGAGATATAGACCAATGGAACAGGATAGAGCCCTCAGAAATAATACCACACATCTACAACCATCTGATCTTTGACAAACCTGACAAAAACAAGAAATGGGGAAAGCCTTCCCTATTTAATAAATGGTGCTGGGAAAACTGGCTAGCCATATGTAGAAAGCTGAAACTGGATCCCTTCCTTACACCTTATACAAAAATTAATTCAAGATGGATTAAAGACTTAAATCTTCCCTCTGCTTAGAATGCTCCTGCACCTGTTGGCAGTACATGCCAGTTCATGCAGGCTGCAGACACTCTCAACAATAACATTTGCACGGAAGGGAAAGGACTCTTTGAAAGTTATATGCCGTCTTAGATACATTCCTGGCTGTTATCATAGAATGAGTTAAAGCATATCAGTATTTGTAACTCAGCAATACATGCTTTTGTATACTTTGAATGAGAATTTACCATATCTTTTTAAAAGAGTCCAATATACATTCTGATTTATCATCTGCCATTGCCCGTTTATCTTATCTCCCTCTCTGAAATATCCTTTCAAGATGGAAAGTACAGCTGATTACAGAAGGTGTGTTTATAACTTGGTGACAGAGAAAGGAAAGTCAGGCGAGCACTATTGAATCAGATAGTTGGGGGTTTTATTGTGTTCTCTGAGCTACTTTTAATAAACTTTCTTGATACTCAGTAAAAGGATGTGGTCTCCATCAAAAGCTCTTTTTGGTAACCAAATCAACAAGAGGAGAAAAACACACCTACACAGTCCCAGGTGCAGCCGAACTGTGGAGAACTTTGCGAGGGTGCAGGGTGCCTCTGCTCCCACCAGCTCTGAGGGGCTCCCTGGGACCGGCAGCTCACATCTCACACAAAGTCACAGGTGTGTGGCAGCAGCGAGCTTCTTTCAGCTACAAGTTCAGAGGAAAGAGAGTGCACTGCTCTGTGCTCTCCCAACTTAGAATTGCAGCTGTCTTCCAGCTAACACTTTTCTATGCCCACCTCAATCTCAAAGCACTGGCCAAAGTCCAAGTATACTGAGCAGCCCTGACTTCATCTGCCAAATGCCCACCCATCCTCTTAGCCAGTCAAGCATTCGTAGGGTAGAGGGGTGTAGAGAGGAGGCTGGTTTGGAAAATGAGGCACGATCTTGGGGTGATGGAGGAGAAGCACGTATGACTCTTGCCCAAGGATGGGCAGGACCTCCTTTGCTTGGGGCCATTCCTTGCATTCTCTCATTGAGGTTAAAGAGAAGACACCTGTCCTCCTGCCAGAGTCCCATGGTCAATAAATACAACATGGCTGAGAGACAGGGTGTGGCTCCTGGGAGACTGCTGCTCATTTCTCTTTAGAAAACCCCCCACTGCCGACAACTTTTCTTTCTGCCTCAGAATTCTTCATGCATATTTTAATGCCTATTTAATTCTATACATGTTATAGTCAAGGTACTTTGATAGACTTCATGACGTGTCAAAATATTGTTTGCCTTTGGCTTAAAGTTGTTAGACCTCAATTTCTTTACCATATAAGAATGAGCATTTATCTTTATTTATTTTAAGGATTTATTCAAAGTTATTACATAGATGAAAAGTCAGCCAAGCAGGGAGCATGTCTGTTTGGTTGGCCTCTGCTTCATCAGTTCCCAGCTCAGTACTGTGCAAGAAAATACACAGCTAATACGCTCTCTGGTCTGTAGTAACAGTGATTTAAAAAAAAAAAAAAGTCTATTCTAACGTGAAGTGTCAACTCTAACACATTCATTGGCACACTCTGGGTGCTTTCACATATACAATCTCTTTTAGGCTTCAGAGTCACTCTGAGAAGTAGGTCTTATGATAGTCGTTTGACAATTAGAGAAACTGGGGCTAAGAGAGTTTAAGTGACTCCACAAAAGGCTCAACATTTGTGTTGCAGCCAGAGTTTCAACCCAGACCCTTAAATCTAAGCACGATGCTGTTCCACCAAGCCATAGTTCTCTTCCAATAGTGTGAAATATACTCTAGTCAGCAGGTGTGGTGGCTCACCCCTGTAATCCCAGAACTTTGGGAGGTCGAAGCGAGGGGATCACCTGAGGTCGGGAGTTTGAGATCAGCCCGACCAACGTGGAGAAATCCCGTCCCTACTGAAAATACGAAATTAGCCAGGTGTGGTGGCTACTCAGGAGGCTGAGGCAAGAGAATTACTTGAACCCGGGAGGCAGAGGTTGTGGTGAGCCGAGATCGTGCCATTGCACTCCAGCATGGGCAACAAGAGCAAAACTCCATCTCAAAAAAAGAAAAAAAAAAAAAGAAATACACACTAGTCCACAGGAGGTAAGCACTGCTAGGCTATTCTCTTTACTCTCAGCCAACATGCCTAGTGGAATTCCACTGAGCTGGGGCCTGGCCAATTTGTCCCACAAGTATGAGTGAAGTTGCCATGCTGGGGGCTATACCTGCATTGTTTCATTCTTCTCCAAAATAACTCTTCAAGGTGCCATCACAGCTGGGGCTATCAAAGCTGAACTGCAGGGAAGATCAGCCATGTCCCAGCATCACCCAGCTTTGCCTCCAAAGCTGCTCTCTGAATCACTGTGCACCCCACACAGCCGCTAACATGTCAGTTGGTATTCAGGCACTGTACCAAAGAGCAGCGGCTTCTCAAGCTTTGCAAGGCCCTTGGGAGGCACTCCCAAACCAAATTTACACATATAACAATGTATTGCTCATGGGCCAATAATACCATCACTTCTACAGCACTCATTACATGTTGGCTGTCATTCTGAGTGCTGTAATGCATTGTAGCACATGTGTTCCTTTTCTTTTTTTAATTGAACCATGTTGGTGAGTCTCTAGAATTATCACTTTTTTGTCATCAAAACATGAGCCATATCACAAGTAAACATTACTTTGTTCTGTATTTTACAATCAGCTCTTATATGGCCAGCATATGACCAAATAGATGAATAAGGTGACACCCACGATGATCTCACAGCTTGGAAAGTAGCAGAGTACAGTGGTGAGCAACTGGACACCTCATGTACACTGTACTAAGTGCTCTATAAATGTTCCTTCAATTAGGGGCACCCTGAGATTGAAGGACCCACTGGCCTGGTCTTTTCAAAAGGGATGCATGTAACACCGTTTTGCCATTGATAGGTGCCCTAGGTGGAGAAATTTACCAGTGGGGCTTTCAGGATAAGGCAGACAGGTGTCAAAGATGAGTGAGGAGCTCCGTGAGACTGAGCAGGTCACAGATGTTGACAACTGGCAGGACTCTATGTTCGTAGAGGAGATTTGAGCTAGATCACAAAGGATCCAAATGTCATGCGACAATAGAGCTTTGAATCCAACAAAAACATTTACCCAGTTTCTTTCGAGTGGATAATGTGCTCTCTGGAGGCGAGGGGCAGCCTCCAAATCAATTTGGCAGAGAAGAATCGACGCACAGAGTTTCATCATCACAGTGCAGGGCAGGCAGCAGCAACAAGGTTGGACTAGAAAGGAGTTTTACACATTTCTTGTAGCAGCCAAAAGTAAAACTTCCTTTTTCAATGTCTTAAAACTACATTATTTGTGTCTTTTTTCTTGGTTTATAAAACGTTATAAACATTCTGTAAAAATAGAGAGTAAGGCCAGGCGCAATGGCTCAGGCTTGTAATTCCAGCACTTTGGGAGGCTGAGGTGGGCAGATCATGAAGTCAGGAGTTCGAGACTAGCCTGACTAACATGGTGAAACACCGTCTCTACTAAAAATACAAAAATTAGCCAGGTGTGGTAGCACATGCCTAGAATCTCAGCTACTTAGGAGACTGAGGCAGAAGAATTACTTGAACCTGGGAGACGGAGGTTGCAGTGAGCCAAGATCACACCATTGCACTCCAGCCTGGGTGACAGAGTGAGACTCCCTCTCAAAAAAAAAAAAAAAAAAAAAAAAAAGAGAGAGGTTAAAATAGTGAGTATCTAGGTACCACTCCCAACTTTATCAACTTCCAATCTGTGCCATGTTATGTTTGCTGCAGATGACTTTGGGGGAAGTTATTACACAGCTGGTGTGGCCCCTGTGTACTACACGAAATCCTTCTCTCCTGATTCTCCCATGAAGATAATCATTAGCATGCATTTGGTGTTCTTACTCCTATCCAAGTGTTTAAAATCATTTCTAGTTATCGCAAGAAAATTTTAAACCGTTTTTAGATTTGAAAACTTTTTATAAATGATATCACATTGCATACATATTTTCTTCCACTATCTTTTTTTTCTAAAGCAACATGTTTTTGACATTTTGGTGTTGATTCATACAGTGCTACTTTGTTCATTTTAAATGTTGACTAGTATTGTTCACAATTTTTTATTCATCTGTTGAGGAGCACTGTTTATTTTGGCGGAGGAAGGGGATTGGCAAGGAAAAATGCAACTGTGTGGAACTTGATGTCAAAATCAAGGAACCAGAAGATGCAAAGTATATGTTATAGTGTCTGTGAAACCAAGGCATTGGCTGGGTTTAGTGTCAGCTTCCATGGGTCATCTCTCCAATCGTGTGATCTGTTGCTTAAATTTCTCTTCACAAAGTTGTACCAAGCAGTTGCCTGAAATACAGAGATCAGGAAAATGGTACTTTCACTGAAGAATTTTGCACAGTTGTTAGTAGGGTTTTAAATTCTATGAGGGTATTAGGCTTACATGGTGGCATATCTGTTTGTTTGGTGAGTATTTGTGACTAAGTTTCTGTAGCTCTGTCCTGGTATATCTCTGTTATTTCTGTATAAATTATTTCTCAGGATTATCTTCAACAATAAATGTTCATTGCTGCATCTGAAGAGCAACTGAGGGTGGAAAACACTGATTGTATCAGTGTTGAATACATTATTTTCAACTTTCCTGTAATCTCTGCCCCTGGTGTGCTTTAGGCCGTTTCAGAGAAATCTAACCTAAGCCATTTTTTTTATATTACTTTTAAGTGATAGGGATCTCTTTATTCATTCAGGTAAAACTTCTGCAAAATGCAGGAGAAAGCTCCATTCTTTGGGAACTCCTGCATGTCAGATACAAGGTAGATTTTCCTTCTCTCCTCTCTCCATCTAATGGCTTTGAAATAGACAAGTCATTCCCATTTGCATGTGGGAGAAGACGGGGAAGGAGATTAAATTATTTGTACAATGTCATGTAGGTAGAGCAATGTGAAATAAGTACAGTTTCATCTGAGTTTAAAATTATATTTTTAACTCAAACAAGACAATATATTTTAGTTAAATAACAATGAATTTCTTTTCCCTGAATGTCATTCATCCTAATGTGTTTTATGGTCTGTGGCCCAGCCTGGCACCCTCTCTACACAATGGTGAGGACAGGAGAGGAGTGATTGTTTGCCTGTGAACACCTTTATTCAAACACAGTTTTTCTTGAACTTGACAGGCATATTCCATGCAACAAAGCATTTTCCTTTTGAAAATTATTATTCAGAAAAAAGCAATGGGATGACATAACTCGCAGGCTGTGTGCTTAGAAGGACTACCCTGCTGCAGCCAAACCCTATTGCAAACATAAAAGCCAGCAGCCTGGCACTCTTCTTTGCCCGTTTCCCTCACATCGCAGTCAGCCAGCTTCAGATCTAAGCAAGACTGCCTCGCAGCCGTAGGTCCCAGGGAGAAGTAGTGTTTGCAGTTGGTTGCCACTGAAAGGCAGCGTGATGGTTAGTGAACCAGATGTCTTGACACATAGGAGGCTTCCGGGGCAGATACCCACCCACAGATTCTCAATTAGGAAAATCTACAATTAGCATGACAGCAAGGAGAAGGATCTGGTGTGCAATTAAAACATTTTGGCTAATTCTTATTTTGCTGAGATATCAGTTATTAGCCTTCAAAATTCATATCAAATCCAGTTATTTGCTAAAATATGAAAAACTCTTATAAAGAAGAGATCAGTAGAGTAATGCAATAAACTTGTGCTGGATTTCTCAAAAAAAAAAAAAAAACCTGCTTCAAGGCTAAAAATCATAGATTCTAGGATATGGTTTAGATAACACAGAGCACAATCCTCATGGATCTGAGCAGACTTGAGAAGTGAACTGAAGGTGAAAAAGTCCAATCACAATGAAAAAAGACTCTTCTAACGGCTTCAGCAATTCCAATGTGTCTTGAGCCCCAAAAGATTTTGGAGTTTGCAGCTGCAGACGACAATTCCTTTTCTTTTCGTTCTTTCTTTCCTCTTTTTTTTTTTTCTTCTCAAACTGAATTTCAACAATGAAGCAAGTGATTGCAGTGTGGCAATAGACAAAAACTGTTTTCAGAGGGTTGCCTGCTTGCAGAGGCCTGGGAAATCCATGCTTCCAAGTCACAAACAATAGATCTTTTAACCTCATGCTTTGCCCCAAACTGGGTGATAAACACATTTCCCAAAATTGTCATGGTCCAACATATTGGGAAACCTACAATAAGAAAAGCTTAGCATAGGTTTCTGTGCTCCAATTAAAAAGAAGCATCTTTTAGAAGAGCTTTCACAAGCTGGATAGCAGCTTCCTCCAATCTGGAATTGAAGTATGAGTCTCACTTTCACACGTATCCTCAGGCAACAGCACCATTACCACAACATAAAGACGAATGTATGACTCTACTGTGTGGGACACACTGCGGGGGATGGTCGGGATCTGTATGGATGAGGGAACATTCCCCAGGGAACGAAGAAATTCACTTGGATTATTATTTCTCTACTTACCCAATCCTCCAATTAAGCTGTATTTTGAAGGAAATAAATGATTAATTTCCCTCTGCCCTGAATATCTTGTGTGTTTTAATGCTACTTTAAATATATTCAAAGAGATGGGAATGACCCTTGGTAAACAGACAACGACATTGAACAACCGTTCATCCATTCTGTCAGCCAACTGACTGAAAATGCAAAGTCACAGGATTACTGTCCTAACTTTTGGAGACACAGAAATAAATATGGGGGGATGGGGAGCTTTCCCTTGTTATCAGGGAAGGCATATATTTTAGCATTCTTAACACTGGAGCGAGTTAGATGGTTGAGAAAACTGAACTTAAAATGCCGAATGATGTGGATGATCACTAGGCTGTTCAGAGAAGGCAAGAGTTGAACAGATAGTAGTTGAATAGAAACAAAGAGTAGGAGTTTTCTAGGTGGGCCAGGATAGGAAGGACATTCTAAGCAGGAGGAATTGCATAAAGACACAACAGCATGAGATAACAATAATAACTCGAATTTATTCAGCATTTACTATATGCCTGGGCTAGGTTAAGCACTGTTCAAGCACTATTTCAATTATTTATTGAAATCACTTAATGACACAAGTACTATTATTATGCCTACTTAATATATGATAAACTGAGGCTTTGAGAATTAAATGATGTGTTCTAGTCAAATAGCTAATAAGTAATGGAGGTGGGACTCAAACTCAGGTCTTATTTTTTATTTCTTTTCCTGAAACTGAGCTCCTGATGCCATATTGCTACATGGTACATGACCCGGAGGTGTGGAGTCAGGATGAAAAGACGCTCCATATCGGGCAGGGACCCTCCAGCTGCCATACACAGATAAGTGGAGTGTTTATCGCACTGTGAGCAAGGGAGTGAGATGACCGTAGGGATGTTTTCAAAAGATTGCTTTGTAGCAGTTGCGCAGACAGGATTGCTGAAGAATACCTTGGAGGGAGGGAAAGCTGAGAGAATAGGTGGAATTTTCTATCCTGATAATAAGTAATGAGAGCTAAATAAAGGCAACTCTGTGGAGATGATATGTGGAGGATTGATTTGCAAAATATGTAGCATTAACGAGCTACGTGACTTGGGCAGAGGAGAGAGGACTCAGAGAAATGCCAGCCTCCTGCGTGGTTGGGAGACTTGGTGAATTGAATGACCTATGGCCAAGATTCCGTAAACAGAACAGCTAACAACGACTACCGATGATCTGCTGTCTCTCAGCATCAATCAGCTGTTCCCGGGTCCCGACATCTTGAGGGGAGGTGAGCAAATGCAGAACAACACAGCTAACTTCAAGGCTGCAGGAGCCTCCACACAGGAGAGAGCAAAGCAACACAAACAACCCTCCAACCACACCCGGGTCCTACTTTATGAGGGGATTAGAGGGGGAACACAGGCAATGAGTGCTACAGGAGATCAGGAGAGAAATGCTCACTAGGGCCTAGATTTATGCAGGAGATGGAAGGGCCTTAAGCTTAGAAGATGGGAGGACACCTGAGGCAGTCAGTGTGCTCATGCAGTAAGGATTGGAGTTTACCTTTCCTGTAGAATCTGTCTGCAGCATACAGATCAAATGGTACTTTTCATTTGGATTGCAGAAACCCTTGAAGGAGGCCATATTAAGTGATTTGTTGTTGTGTATTTTCTGCATGTGTTTATGTCTTTAAATTGCTTCTCTAGGCATTCATGTGCATCAAGATTCCATGGGGTACACATTAACATTGAAATTACCAGATTCCACCCCAGGGATTCTGGGTCAGGAGAGTTGGGGTGGAAGCAGGGGGATCTGACCCATTAACAACAGCAGCCACAGTGGTTCTGCTGCAAGTGTGTGAAGACCATACTTCGAGAAACACTGCTGCAGGACAGGTTTTATCAAGATAGTGACACCTGGGAAATTGCATATTAGAAAGTGTGAACAGTCAGCATTGTGCTTTTACTATTTTTAAATTGCAGTGGCCACTAGATACTATAATATGAAATAAAAACAAAAATCCTTTTAGATATTCAGATCCGAGCCTTCAAATCCTCTAGATGCCTCTTTAATTCCCTTAGTCTTCATCTTTCTCCCTTCTCCCTGCCTCACCATCTCTCCTAAACGCTCACATTTTTTCTCTTTACTTTTTTCTTTGCTACTTGTGCAACTCCTGGATCTCCCTCACCTTCTCTGCATCCCTTTCGTAGCCTCTCACCCTCTCACTAACCTGGTTTCACCTTACATTTTCATTCTTTTTTGTTTTTCATTCCATCTTCTTTTATTATTGCAGCATCCATCTTATGTGGTGATTTTTCCAGCATCCATCTTATGTGGTGATTTTTCCATTGATTCGTTTATTGCTTTCTATTGGTATTGGATTGTGTCAAATACTTTTTTGCATCTATTGAGATGACCATATGCATTTTCTCTTAATTCTGTTGACATGGTAAATTGCACTGATTGATTTTTGACTGCTAAATCAACATCGCATTTACTTGCTAAATCTTTGCATTTCCTCAGCCATGATATGGCAATTTATATACCTACATATATACAGACACATGCACACACTGAATTAGCTTACAAGTTTTAAAGTATGTAATATGTGGTATGTGTCCTTGAAGCATATTTGTCTATACTTCTTAGTTTTTGTAAAGCCTTGGTCTAGTTTTGATAGAGGGTAATTCTGGCTTCATAAAATTAGTTGAGAAATGTTTCTTACTCCTCTATTTTCTGAAATAATTTTTGTAGCATAGCAATTATTTCTTTCTTAAATGTTGGATAGAATTCACCAGTGATGCCATCTGGGCCAGGAGTTTTCTTTTTCAGAAGGTTTTTAATTATGAATATGATTTTTTTAATTGACAGAAGTCTATTTTTTTTCTATTTCTTCCTAGGTTAGTTTTTTAAATTAGTGTTCTTTAAGAAATTTTTCCACTTTATATAATTTTAAAAATGTATTGGAATAGAATTGCTCATAATATTTTCCTATTATCCTTTATAATTTCTGTAGTATTTTTCATGATGTCATCTCTTTCATTGCAGATATTACTAATTTACATCTTACATTTAATTTCTTCATCAGTTTAGCTGGGGGGGACTATTCTAGGTATTATGATTAATGAGTTGTGAAAATCTGATTTCTGTGTCACATGAAAGGAGAGAAGGTTAGCACTCCCCTTGACAATGCTAGAAGGGACCCTTGGCCTGATAACATGCATACGGTTAAGACATTGCCACCTACTTCATGGCAATGCCTTAAAGTTAAATATTGTTGGCCAGGTGCGGTGGCTCATGCCTGTAATCCCAGCACTTTAGGAGGCCTAGGCAGAAGGATTACCTGAGGTTGGGAGTTCAAGACCAACCTGGCCAACATAGTTAAATCCCGTTTCTATTAAAAATACAAAAATTAGCTATGTGTGGTGGCGGGCATCTGTAATCCCAGTTACTGGGGAGGCTGAGGCAGGAGAATCGCTTGAACCCGGGAGGCAGAGGTTGCAGTGAGCCGAGATCACGCCACTGCACTCCAGCCTGGGTGACTGAGCAAGACTCTGTCTTAAAAAATATACATATATATATGATTTATAAGATATATATATAAGATTTTTTTTAAAAAAAGAAATTCTGATTTCTGTTGTCTTTTCCCCCTCAATATATCATGTTTGTTCCAGCAAAAAATTTTCTCAGCTGGACTCAAGTTGAAAACTATGTTTTGTTTTGTTTTCTTTAGCTCTGATCCCAGTTGAGATACTCTTTTTCTCAGGCTGAGCTGCTTTGGGTGTTTCAGCCAGAGATGTGGGCAGACACAATGTGGGGAATTTCTAACTGACTCCTTTTCTTCTGTGTCTCTTTTCTCTTCTCTTTTCTTCTTCTCATTTTCCATTTGCATCTGATTTCCCCATGGTCCATGGTAAAAACTGTAATAATAGCAACTCTCCATTATAATTCTCTCCACGGGCTGTGTACTACCCCTCCTAATCTGAGTGCTTCTATGAACTCTCCAATGCCTTCGGGTATCTGTGCTTTTGTGTTACGTTCAGAGTTCGTACTTGTCAGTTACAGGAAAGTTGGTCATGTGTGATGCTACTTGGCCATTACCAAAAACAGATCTACGTCTTTCTCTGCCCTCATTTTTTAAAGAAGATTTTGCTGAAAGGAGAATTTTAGCTTTGTTTTGTTTTGGTTGGGTTGGGGTGGGTTTTGCTTTCATTTGATTCTTTAAAGGTCTTGGTCCATTGTATATTATCTTGCATTGCTTCTGACAAGAAGTCTGCAGTCATTCTTATACATCTGCCCCTCTGTTTATAATGTGCCTTTCTTCTCTTGCTTTTTAAAAATGTTCTGTTTCACAAATTGTTCTATAGAGATATGATTACAATGTGCTTCTGCATGGCCTTCTCTAGGCTTATCCTGTTTGGGTATTCTTAAGTTTCTTGGCTTTGCGAATTGTAATAAAGAGTTTGACTTTACTTTTTGAAGTTTCAGTGCTGACAGCTTTTAATCCCTTGGATTCCATTTTCTCCTTCTGCCTGTCTCTGTAAAATTGATAAGAAAGCCCAGTGCTCCCTTCTTTGGTGAACCTTCACCCCTACTCATTTCTTAACCACAATTAAAACCCCAAGTCAGCTTCTTTCTCTTCCCTCTTCTCCCAAACCATTTCCAGACCAGCTTTGGAAACCTACCTTACTCTTCCCAGGTGCCTTGTTCTGTGAGTAATAAACCTTTTCACAATCTCATAGTATGTGTGAGGCATCATCAGTCTTAACATTTAAACAAAATTTTGAGTTGGGATCCATCCTATATCTTCAGATATCTAAAATACAAGTTTATGATTCTCATCAAATTTTGAAAATTTGTGTCATTACTTCTTAAAATACTTTTTTACTTCTGTACACAAAATAGATGTATATAATATTGTCCCACAGGGCACTGAGCTTATTAAAACTTTTTTTGGTATTTTTTATATCTGTATCTGTGCTTTGATTTCTATAATTTCTATTGCCTGACTTCAAGTTCTTTGATATTTTAATCCATTGTATTTAATCTGGAATTAAGATCACTTAGTAAGTTTTTTATTTTGGATAACTTTTAGCTTTAGAAGTTCCATAAGGTTCTTTTCCAAGGAGGTTCCATAAACATCCTTATGTTCATATTTTCCTTCACATCTTTTAGCATATTTGTACTAACAGTTTTACAGTCTTGGTTAACTAGTTCCATAATTTCTGTAATTACTAGTTTCATTTGCATTGGCTAACTGTTTTTGGACTGGTATGTGCCACAGTTTCCTGCTTCTTTGTAAGCTACTGATATTTGATTGAAGTCTGGACATATGACATTGTTATTCAGTATTTAATGTTACACTTTGTTGTTTTCTTTAAAGACTATCTAAAAACTTTGTTTTAAGAGAGATTTAAGTGATCTGTGGATCACCATGATTATTTTAAGCTTGATTTTAAGTTTTTTGGGGAAGGTCTGGATAAGCCTTTACTCAAGGGTTAATTTAACCCACATATAAAATGTGATCTTTCTGGAGCTCCTAATGAATAATCTGGGTGCTCAATAAGGTCTTTTTTTACTCTGGTTGGTTTACCTTCCATTCCAAGCATGTATGGCTCTGGGAATTGATTAGCTTATAGTTTCTCTTGTTTTATTTTTTTGGCCAATTTTGTAAAATTTTACTTTATGCATGCAAAATTTAGACTTCAGCAACAGCCTCAGTGGGACCCATACATACATATATAGAATCTCTTTGTCTAAAAGCTCTTTTCTCTTTGGTACTCTGTTTTTCAAATTTTATTCACCTGAGCTGTCATAAACTACCATTTCTGCATTCTCAGCTCAACAGTTTTTCCATTCCCTGCCTGAGTTCTTCCTCTCTGCAACAAGATCCATAAAATGCCTCCAGAAGAAAACAAAAAAAAAAAACACACACAGTAATAATAGGGCTCAACTTACTTGTTTTCCTGATCTCAAGGATCACAGTTTTAATTTTTTCCATTGGCTATTATCTGAAAGAACTTTGCCATATATTTGTTCATTTTTCTACTTGTTTCTGGTGGAAGGATAAAACTAACACCAGGAACTCCTTCATTGTTGAAAATGAAAGTTCTTAGATCTTTTATTTTAATGCCTTTAAAAATTGTTTTAGACAAATAGAGATTTAGGTTCAACTTAAATTTTAACCATATTTGACACTTCCAATGAGAATTCAGCTGAGATGGCAGTAAAATAAACAGAAACCTTCACACATGGCTGAGTCCACAGTGCCCTGGCTAGGATAATTCATAGCTTGTTTCTCTATCTGGCCTACAAAAAGGTTTGTTTATTGTTTGTAAAACAATTGTAAGATCTGTTTCATAAATATTAAAATTTATATTTTGCCATGTTATAATTGAAGAGATGGTATTATTATAAGAGAGAAGGAGACAGGATAACATGAAAACAATACACACTTACACACATACTCACAAAATAAACTTCAGTAAAATGGTAACTATTTTAGAGTGATGAGTTTCCACATATCTTTTTCTTTCTTTTCAAATTTTTCTTGAATGGATGTCTTACTTGCATAACAAAATGTCTTTTTAGCAAATGGTGCTGGAACCTCTAGATATTTATGTGGGAGAGAAAGTAACTTCACCCCTACCTGTTACTACATGCAAAAATTAATTTAAATTGGATAATATATTTAAGGGTGGCCACATCTCACTTCTTTTGATGTCAAATTTCAGGTAAGTTCTATTAAATTATTTAAATCTTCACTCAGAAATAGAGTTACTAAAGTATGATAGGATGATAAGCAACAAATAATCAAAAAGAACACAATGTTTTGACCACTAGAGTGGCAAGAAGGTATGCAAGTTGGAAAGGTCTGTCTGAGTGTATTGAAGACTGGGCCTGAAGAAGTCAGAGATGGCTTCTTAGAGTGGATTCTGAATAAGTGAAGGAATTAGCCAGGTGGATAATGGAGGAGAAGAGCATTTTAAACAACAAACACCATGGGCAAGTGTACTGAGACATAGTATTGCCCAGCGATTTCTTTTTTCTGATGTTTAGTGTGGGTTTCTTTGGCCTGTTACCAGGAGCTTACTCTGGCTGAGCACTGTGGTAAGATGCTGTCATATATCCCCTCTTCTAACCACTAAAACCATATTTATTTCTAGGTTATTCCTTCAGCATCTGTCCACCTCAAGTATCCTATAAGGAAGTCTGGGGACTGATGGCAATTCCTAAAATGTCTTTATCACATTTTCTTTAAAAGATGTTACAAGCTTTTTAATATTGCCATATGTTGGTACACAGAACATTCTTAGATTATTATTTTATATTGTGAAGAGGGAATTATATCAGTAATGGCAAGCCTTAGGAAGGTAGTTATGTTTCTGATTTCATTCTGTTATTTGTTTTAATATCCTGTAATAGGACCCCTCCTTGTATGATGAAGAATCAGATTTTCAAAAAAGCAAATGTGGTCTCTCAGATCTTTTTAATGTGATTAATGGGAAAAGAAGTGCTGAAGCAGAAAGCAAGTCTAGCATTTGTTTCTGCCAAAGAAACAGAAGCTGTCCTGCCCCCAGCCATGCCTACCAGACTCAGCCAACGCACAGCCTACTGGAATGCTCCCATTCCATCCAAGTCAGCCCTAGGTCTTACCTGAAGGTCATAATGCCAGGCTCAGATACCTCCCCCATCCATAACCCCAAGTACCTGCTATCAAAATTCCTCCAACAGAGAGATGCTTGAGGTGCATTGCAGGAAAGCCCCAATGAAGTCCTGGCAAGGAGAATTTTCACCTAGGTGCAGGTTCTGGCCTCACCTTGGGGCCAGAACATCAGACCATCTGTCTTGAGTTGTCAACCCCTCCTATCTTCAGAGATCAGAGAAATGGGCTGGTTTCATTCTGATCCCTGTGCCAAGGTGACTCCTGACATACTGAATTGAAAAAAATAAAGTGTAATCTTCACAATGGATAGCCCCCAGTGATGGGGTTTGGTAGATTTTATTTTCTAAATTACTTTCTGTATCTTCTAAATGTTTACAAGCATTATTTACAATTAGAAAAAAAGTTAAATACACTTTAAACAATGACTATAGTACTGATGTTGTTCCCTTTTCATTTATTTCATTATTATTTATTTGTTATTGGATATATTTATCATATTATGTATTATTTTATTTAAAACATTTTAATATTTTCTCCATAATTTTGTTTCAACATTTTAGAAGAAAATTATGTTAACTAGACATTGGGGAATTCATTACTATCCATACAACTTTTAAAAGTCTGTAATCTCCTTGTTAGGAGCAGTTTTACTCATCTGTAATTTTTGTTTGTT
The DNA here is from genome assembly GCF_028878055.3 of Symphalangus syndactylus. NCBI lineage: Eukaryota > Metazoa > Chordata > Mammalia > Primates > Hylobatidae > Symphalangus > Symphalangus syndactylus. The sequence continues at coordinate 104,751,117 of NC_072440.2, read as the reverse complement.
TGTTTATTTTTACATTAAAAGTTGTTTTAAGTAAATATTCTATACTAGAGAAGCTCATTTGCCAACAGATATTTCACAATTATTTTATAACCATGAATGAAGAAATGATATTAAGGGAATCATTTTCTCCCCTGGTTACAGATGGAAGGTAGTGTCGGGCCAACCATGTTGCTGTACTAATTCAGACCAAAAAAACCATGGTTTTAATCACTGTAAACATGTATTTCATTATAATATTCAATTATAAACTAATTTTGGCAGCAATTCTATTCTATGACCAATCCTACACTAAAAGATGAAAAATATAGTATGTTTTCTATCTTCAAGAAATGTATAATTAATTTTATAAGTAATATGATAGGCAGCCCTCCTAAAGCAGTTTATATATAATGATATGTGACCTGAGAGGATTGTGAGGTAAATCTAATTATTTCTGTGTTTGTTTTTATTTTAGCAAATTTGTTACTTTAATCTTTGATGTTATTTGTATTTTTGTTTATAATCAATGAAATTTAGCTTCAAGCATTTTACCTCAATAGGTTTGATTTCTGAAACAAAACCTACCTCATCATATGGTAACTGCCATTCAGTAAGGCTAAATATTTGAACCCTCTTTTCTGTTCTTGATGCTTCCTAATTTTCCTAAACAGATTTCCAAGGATGGGAGATGGAGAGAGAGAGACAGCAACAGACAGAGAGAGAGAGAGAGAGAGAGAGAGACTCAGTTCATTCCTGCTGCTATAGCAAAATACTTTAGATGGCAATTTATAAAGAAAAGAAATGTATTTCTTACAGTTGTAGAGAATGAAAGTCAGTGTCTGGTGAGGGTCTGTTCCTCCTTGACTGTGCTTTCTCTGCGTCCTCACATGGTGGGAGGAACGAAGGAAATGAATGTTGTGATCTTACATGGGGGAAGAGATGGAAGGGCAAAAGGGTCTCCCTGTTCTCTCCAGCCCTTTTATGGGGGGCACTAATCCCACCCACCAAGGTAGAGCCTTCGTGACCTAATCACTTCCCAAAGGCCCCACCTCCTAATACCATCAGTTTGTTTTTTGACTTTTTACATATGAATTCTGGAAGGACACACATTTAAATGATGGCAGAGAGAGTGGGAGAATGAGAGAAAGTGTGGATAATTATGGCATGAGAAACAGGAGAAAGAATGGGAGCAAAGAAGGAAGGAAGGAAGGAAGGAAGGAAGGAAGGAAGGAAGGAAGGAAAGAAGGAAAGGAGAGAGGGAGGGAGGGAGGGAAAGGAAAAAGAAGGGAAAGGCAGGGCTGGGCTGAGCTGGGAAGGGGTGCCATGAGGTAACCAGTGATAAAGAAGTTTCAAGCATTGACTAATTTACAGCATATTTGTTTATTGGTTTTTGTCTCCAGCCTGAACTATAATGAGGCAAACAATAAGTGATTAATCTGTATAGTATCCTAGAAATAAAGGCAGATCTCTTCAATGTTCTCCAATCTATTCAATCTTCTCTATAATTTGCTCTTTCCAAAAATGCCTGATCCTTCAAATCACTTCGCTAATCAACTCTACACGAGACTAAAACTATTTCTAGCACCAAAAGACCATCATCCCGGGCATTAACGAAGACCAGAGAAACCAACTTTCCATCATCCTAATGTGCTAAAGGACAGCAAATGTATGGCCAACAGAATTAACACAAGATATGGGTTGGTATCACTCCCTGAAGATGAACGAGGAAGAGAACACGACGTTGCACATTGGAATGACTGAAACTGACAGTGGTCCTCGCTGATTCTGGTGATTCTGGCCACAACACATGATTGGAATTTTATTTGAAACTCATCTGTGTGTTTTCTTTTTAATGTGGATTACATTTTAAAGAGGAGGAAAGAGGCTAAACATATTTTGCTACTGTTAGGTGTCAGTAGTTTACATTCTGTCCCTGCTTCTTTGGGCAAAATGAACCAACATCTCCTTTTGGAGCAAATGAAAGCTCTGCTCTTAGCTCTCATCACCTAAGTCTAGAAACTGCCACACAGGCACTAAATCACAGAAATAGGTCAAAGGGAGAATTAGTCAAATGCCTTTTTCCCTTGGTTCTCTGTTTTGCCTATTTTTACCAACTATCATATAGGCAAGAAAGAATGTCCTAGAATGAATTACTTCATTCAAAAGTATTCATTGATTAACTTTCTCTACCTGGGTTCTCTCAGACAGCACCATCCATTTATCATCAGGGTCAGCAAAAAAGGACAGAAAAAAACCATTTTGCTTCTGTGCCTGACTCTGTCCTAAACACAGGAGATAAAGACGTGAGTAAAACTGGCAAGACGCTTAATACGGTTTGGCTGTGTCTCCACCCAAATCTCACCTTGAATAGTATCAATCCCCACATGTTAAGGATGGGGCCAGGTGGAGATAATTGAATCATGGGGGACAGTTTCCCGCATATTGTTCTGGTAGTAGTGAGTGAGTCTCACGAGACCTCATGGCTTTATAAATGAGAGTTCCCCTGTGCAAACTCTCTTCCTTGCCACTATGTGAGATACCCCTTTGCTCTTCCTTCACCTTCTGCCATGATCGTAAGGCCTCCCCAGCCGCGTGGAACTGTGAGTCCACTGAACCTCTTTCCTTTATAAATTGCCCAGTCTCGAGTATGTCTTTATGAGCAGCATGAGAACGAACAAATACAACCCTACCCTCTTGAGGCACAGAGCTCAGTGAAGGTTACAGACAATTAGAGTAATTATCCCACAATATTCCAGTATTTCAAATATGTAATTGTGGACTGTTAACTGTTAAGGAAAAAATAAGAAGTGATGAGAGATCTTGGCTGAGAGTGAGAAAAGTCTCCTGTAATGTGCTCTTTCATATATGATCTGACGAGTGGAGAAGCCTTAGTTAAACTGCAAGGGTATAGAACCCTCTAGAAAGAGTCAAGCCTGTGTAATAGCTCTGCAACAAAAAAAGATCCTCTAATCAAATGAAAGACTGCTTTGGTTATAGCAAAGATGAGAAAGTTGCACAAAATGCAGAAGTCATGAGAGGCCAGATGACAGAAGCTGTGTCAACAATTTAGGTTTAGAATCCTAAAAGCAAAGAGGTTTATCCAGAGCAATGAAATAATCAGATTTTATTTTTTTAAAAAGTCACCCTGCTACTGGGTGCAGAATAATGGGAGAAGGAGGAATGGTCTTAAATTTGATCCCAAGGTTGGACCTAGCATCATCTAAAAGTGCTGACTTTATTGCCCTGTCCTTCACCTCAATGCTTGGGCAGACCACCTAGCATCATCCCATTGCTTCCTCACTTGCAAACTCTGGTGCAATGTACAAATAATATATAGCAAATGGCTCTACTATTTTCATGCCACTTTTTGGCAGCCTTGTCCCAAACAACCCAATGTCTGGGTGTACGAAATTGCTGCTTCCATTTGTAGCAGGACAAGCCGCTAGACAAAACTCCTCAGACACCGATTTAAAGAAGGAAGGGGTGGCCGGGCGCGGTGGGTCACGCTTGTAATCCCAGCACTTTGGGAGGCCGAGGCGGGCGGATCACGAGGTCAGGAGATCGAGACCACGGTGAAACCCCGTCTCTACTAAAAAAATACAAAAAAATTAGCCGGACATGGTGGCAGGTGCCTGTAGTCCCAGCTACTCGGAGAGGCTGAGGCAGGAGAATGGCGTGAACCCGGGAGGCGGAGCTTGCAGTGAGCCGAGATTGCGCCACTGCACTCCAGCCTGGGCGACAGAGCAAGACTCCGTCTCAAAAAAAAAAAAAAAAAAAAAAAGAGAAGGAAGGGGTTTATTTGGCCCAAGGTATCAGCAAGACTCCTGTCTCAAGAGCTGAGCTCCCCGAGTGAGCAATTCCTGTCTCTTTTAAGGGCTCACAACTCTAAGGGGGTGCATGTGAGAGGGTCGTGATCCATTGAGCAAGCAGGGGGTGTGTGACTGGGGGCTGCAAGCACCGGTAATTAGATAGAAACAAAACAGGATAGAGATTTTCACAGTGCTTTTCTATACCATGTCTGTAATCTATAGATAACATAACCGATTAGGTCAGGGGTCGATCTTTAACTACCAGGCCCAGGGTGTGGCGCCGGGCTGTCTGCTTGTGGATTTCATTTCTGCCTTTTAGTTTTTACTTTTTCTTTCTTTGGAGGCAGAAATTGGGCATAAGACAATATGAGGGGTGGTCTCCTCCCTTACATTGAGGCCAACCCCACTGAGTCTTATGCTGGGTCCTTGCTTTTCATGTGCCTGAATCTGCCTGGTTGTCCTGGGATCGTCCAATACCTTCATCTTTTCCGAGTTATTTTATTGTGGGTTTATCTGTTGTAATTCAGGCTTTTAGTTTTTTGACCCCATATAAAGTTTTTTTTACAGTTGTTTACTTTTTCTATTTCCACTTATGTTTAGAAGTGATGTGCCTTGTCTTCCAACATTTCCTCTTCTTTTGTTCTTATTTTGCCATGTTCCTTGTAATTTCCTTGTTTATCCTTTGTTATGTATTTTCAGTTTTCCAATTTTTACCATCTGGCTAATTCTAAGGTATGCATTTTGTTTTAAAAATACTATTTCTACGCTGAAGACTTCTAAATATATATCTCCAGCCAAGAATTTTCTTCCGAACTCCAGAATCACAACTTCTCCATTGCTGTTTTCACTGGGACCAGTTTCATGCATTTCAAAATTAACATGAGTGGAACTGAATTTCTGCTCTGGCACCTCACCTTCTCCCCTCTGGTCTTCTGGATCTGAAGAAACATTCTTTCCATGCGTCAGGTTCCTCAGGCCAAGATATCTGGACATCTCTTTCCTTCTCATGCCCACATCCAATCCATCATCAACCTCTGTGAGCTCACCCTCCAAATCTCCCCAGTAGCCACTGCCACAAGCCCAGCTCAAATCATCAGCATCTTTTGCCAACTGCAGCTTCTTAGATCATCTTGTTGAACCTACTGTTGGCCTCTTCCAACTGATTTTCCACGTGGAATCCAGATCAATTTGAAGTGTAAATTAGGATTTTTAAAACAATTTATTTTAAATAATGACTTCATTAAGTTCCAAAATTACCAAGTTGAGAGTATATACCCTTCCTGGAGTGAGAAAATGAGAAACAAGGAGCATGATTGCAAAGGGGAGGAGCAGACACTCAAATGTTGCTTAATTTGCCCACTTCTGGTCACTTTTTTGCAAACTTGCATTTTATAAATACCTTGTGTAGTGCACTGCCTGATAATTCGGACAGCATACTTTTTGGGGTTTATTTCACACCGTTTCAGAGAGCGAACAGTCTGAATGCATGCCACCATATTTCCTGGAATATGGGTCACACATTTAAGCTAAACCTCTTTGCCATATGTTACCTCCGTGTGTCAATTTGTTAGCATGAGCTTCTTCATCATGGTCCTATGGTTTCCTCCAAAGTAAAGGCAGCAATTATCTCTTTTAATTACCATTCATTCATTGTTGATTGAGCACCTACTGGTACAACAAACTGTGCTTTTTGTATGTATAGAAGATACAGAGATAAGTAAAGTTCAGTCACTGCCTTTAAGGAATTTAGAATTCAGTGGGGAAGATGAAACTTGTAAAAGTGCCATATGCCATGGTGTATGCAAAGTTGAACTGAAGTTCACGGGAAGGAATGGCCACTTCTAAAGTTGTCAGAAATGAGAGCTGGAAACTCCATGACATGATATTGATTATAGATTCCAATCTCGCTCTTGGCTTATTTCTATTTTTCTTTAAGTTAATTTACAAATGTTTAGAAAATAGCTCAGCATATGTCCCTGCCCAAAAGTTCACCCATGATATTCCATCTTTTGAAAGTTTTATCTTCTAAAATAGGCCACAATCATAACTGCTTAATCCAAATTGCAATTACTCCTCAATGAAATCCACATTCTTAATTTGTAAAGAAACTCAAGATCCAAGAGTTTGAATTTACTCCTACCTTCCAGAGAGAAGAAGATATTTTTTAAAATATTTCTCTGAAAATAAAAATATTAATGTTTAACAAGAGTTTTTACATCTTCCCTCCTCCATTTTTTAAACAAATTTCAAAGACCTTTGAAAGTCCTGAAGTACATGAATCATAAAGGGGTCAATGCAACTTCTATCTATAAGGTAGAATATTCTACTTTAACCCATGATATGAAACCACAGGACAAAGTATTTATTATTATTGTTTGAATTTTTTCCTTTTATTTTAGGTGGCACATAATAATGGCACATATTGATGAGATACACAGTGATATTTCAATGTGTGTCTACAATTTGTATATGACCCCCCATCTGTAAACCATACACAAAAATCAACTCAAAATAGATTAGAGACTTAAATGTAAGATCTGAAACCATAAAACCATTAGAAGGAAACAGAGGGTAAATGCTTCAGGACTTTGATCTAGGCATGGTATGGCTAAGACTTCAAAAACCCAGATAACAAAAACAAAAATAGACAGATGGGACTACATTAAGCTAAAAAGCTTCTGCACAGCCCAGGAGACAATCAACAGAACGAAGAGACAACCTATAGAATGGGAGAAAACATTTGCATACGATTCATCCAAATTTCTTTTTAAAATATTGTGCAAGTTTAGTGACTCATACATACGAAAGTGTCGTGTAAACTGTGAAGAACCAAATCAACTGTGTGAAAAGTCCATAAGCCAACAGGATGACAATGCACAGAAGCAATTCTTTAAAACCAGTGGAATCAAAGATAAATGGATGAGGAAATAGTGTCCTCAGTGTCATAATCACAAAGACATCATTCATACTGTATTTTCAGCCTTCTTTAGGCTAATATTTTCCTCTTGTAGGATAAGATTTCTTGGACTATTTCATCCGTAGCAGAGTTTAAAAATGGGAAAATGGGAATCACTCTTTGGGGTAGAAGGTAGATGCATAGGAGGATCTCACCTATGGATCTTACCAACTCCAGCATGAACCATTTAGAATAACTTGCCTGTAGAGTCTAAATTTGTTGCTGATAAATGTGGACAAGAGAGCAGTAAGGCCCAGTTAAGACAAAGTTCAAGGTTAAGACACAAATTTAGACACTGCTCCTGAACAGTGGCAACTTCATTCCAGTAATTCATTTTTGTATACTATCTCAAGACTTAAGAGGCTGCACACAATTGGATTTGACCTCTCTGTTTCTGGAATTATTTATAAAATTTGGAAGTTGGACTATGTACCCAGTAACCAGTACAATCATGAGATGCTGATTCTGGGAAATACTGGCCGTTAAGCCATTCTCTCCTTTCCTACCTTGATATCCTTAAATGCAGCATCTATGGATGGAAAACAGTTGTGGATATACAAACAGATGCCCAAACAGGACATTTATATGGTGCAAACCTCAGGTAAGCTAGATCAATTTCTTAGGTAAATTTTTTTTTTTTTTCCAGAGAGATGTCCTTCAATAATTGCCACCAGCTGCATTTCAGTGGCAGAGCATTAGCCATAGTTCAATAACTAAATCCTTGCTAGTGTCCTCCACATCTGCAGGTCTGACTGGTCCTTCTGATGAGCAACTGATCCCATAGCTCTTCCTGTTGTCCCAGAGAGTGACTGCCTATACAATGCCACCCAGAAGTTTCCTAAGTGAAGTTCACAGATGATGGACGTATAACCTGTATTTTAAATCAGACTACAGAAATGTTTATTTAAAACCGTTGAGAAAACTATCAAGACTTTTTTTTCATGATGTATTAACAGACTGCTTTTAACTCTGTTCATAGTCACTTTGGAGAAACATGAGAAATATACGTTAGGTGCTTCTAGGAAGTGATTATGTACTGTCACTAACATTGTGTCAAATAACGATCACAATGATGAAAAATGAGCATCGGTGTGGGATTTTACAGGGGTTTTGCCATTCTTTATTATTATTTCATTCATTTGATTACAAAATCCCTGAGTATATTGACCACACTTGTTTTGTTCACCAACTTATAACCAAGTCCCACATCAAGACCAGAAAATATTTCTTCACAAAATAAGTTAATAGTGGCCTCCTGACCTTGGAAAAGAGATGAAAATTACTTCCATGGTAATTAGGAGGCAACTCTAACTCAGAGGTGCTAAATGACTTTCCCCTAAAGCCTGGTAAATGGGGGAGTTGGGAATGTGTTTGGTAGCGTGGCCAACCCTTGAGACACTTGGGCAGATTCAGCAGGATGTCCATGCAAAGCCCGGCCACAATCTATCCAAATCTGCTCACTTGACTCAATTATTTCTACTTATTCCCATTAGTTGTTTTGTCATCTCAGTCTGGAAGAAGTACCAGTCTTGTCCTGCTTATATAAGACCAGGATAGTTTTAGAATTGCATACCTATAAGACAAACACACCTGCCACATGAGCTGAGGGCACCAGAGGCCCTGGTTCTCCACAAACTGTCCACTGCAGCAGCCTAAGGGGACTCAAATTTCCACATCAATTTACCCTGGAATCACCTTGCACCAAAGCCAGAGCGGATTTCTCATGAACGGAGGTCCAAAAGCTGCTTGTCTGAGGCTCCAATATTTTGCATACACAATATTTGTTTTTATTTACATCAAATGACAACATTTACAGATCGGCAAACTGCATTTACACTTGGATTTCCAGCTTCTATTCAAAGATCAAAATGTTTTTCAAGTTTGGGTTCATTTTCTTTCAGAAGTTAGGTAGCAATCACCCCTCCATTATCCATTCTCCCCACGTTTCCTGCCATGTTCTTTGATACTATTCTAGGGCCCTTTATTCAATTTCATTTAAGGTCTGGACTCTTAACATTGGAATCTGTGGCCTTGTTTCTAGAAATCTCTGATAAAAAGCTGCATTAACTTCCGAGACTTCAATTGCTCTCAGTTAGCATATAAGTAATTCAGCCTGGAAAATAATTTGGACTCAAAAGAGTGAGCTAGCAACTGTTAGTAGGTTTAGGAAATTTATATCTCAATATCCTCTTTTTGAGTCTACCATTATCTACAAAGTTTTAGGTAGTTTCTCCTTCCTTATCAGAAAGGCTGGGGACTGGCAGTCTTTACACAGCCTGGTACCCTACTAGAAGATCAAAGGAAAATGCAGACAAATGTACTCTTCAGAGTTGTTCTTTTCCCCACTTCTTTACATTCCACCTAGCTTCAGAAAACAGTGAGAGTTATATGTTTTGTGTCTGTTAGCTTGGGCTTTCTCAAAATGTGGGCTAGTGACCACCTCTATCAGAGTCACTTGGAATAATCAATTAAAAATTCCATGATCAAAATCTTGGAATTTTGAGCTTCAGAACCTACATCTTTAACAAGGTTTCAGGTTGGGTCTAATGCAAATGAACGTTGAAAAGCGTGGCCATAGAGTATTATCCTTTCAAGTTAGGACAGTCTCATCACACATCAACACCACGGGCCTCTAGACACCATCTACTCCCCTCTGTCCAGCCCAGCTGGTGTAGATCTTGCTCACATAGCTCTGCATTGCCACACCAGCTTCCTGATGAGTTTCAATGGCTCCTCTTAGTCTCACTACTTTATGGAACCCTCACAACCCTGAATCACTTCAGTTCTCCACAGGGATGCTTCCAGAGTGAAAAGCTCATCCCTTTGCTAGCCTGATTAAAACCATTCATCAATGGCTCTCTAATACCCTGTTGACAAGAAGAGTCAAACTCTGTAAAATATTTTAAGAGATTTATTCTGAGCCAAATGTGAATGACCATGGCCCATGACTCAGCCCTCAAGAGGTCCTGAGAATATGTGCCCAAGGTGGTCAGGGTACAGCTTGGTTTTATACATTTTAGAGAGGCATGAGACATCAATCAAATACATTTAAGAAATACATTGATTTCTTTCAGAAAGGTGGGACAACTCAAAGCGGGGGTGGGGGGGTGGGGGGAGGCTTCCAGGCTATGGGTAAATCTAAACATTTTCTGGTTGACAATTGGTTGAGTTTATCTGAAGACCTGGGATCAAAGGAAATGTTGAGGTGAAGATAAAGGATTGTGGAGACCAAGTTTTATTGTGCAGAGGAAGCTCTCAGATAGCAGACTTCAGAGAGAGCAGGTTGTAAAATGTTTCTTATGGGACTTAAAAGGGTGCTTGCCTCTGACCTGATTAGCTCCTAGATTTGGAAAGGAAGGAAGGAAAACAAAAGGGGAAAGGGGATTCTCTGTAGAATGTGGATTTTGTTCCACAAGAGACTTTGCAGGGCAATTCCAAGGTATGGCAAGGAAATATATTTTGGGGTAAAACATTTTGATTTTTTCCCTTGTTATGCTGGAGTCAGGATAGAAAGTAAGTTAGGATATACAGGGATAAATAAAACCCACTGGATGAGAATTTATGGTTTTTAGGGTATGACTCCCCAGATCCCTTAGAAAGGAATTTGGGCAAGATAAAAAAAAACAGAGCTTAGTCCTCAACCCTGAGCATAAAATCCAAACATTTTAACAAAGTTGGCTTCTAGCCCACCTCCCTCCTTCATCTCCTGCTACATAGCAGGAGTCCTACCCTTCCTTTATTGACTGGAAGCAGCTCTGGACCCTCAATTGCAGGCTTTGGGTAGTTCTTTTCATAGAGTGTGAGTCCCTCTGTCCCATTCCCTGACAGGAAAGAAAACCTGAACCAAAACAAAACAAATGAGAAAGACTTTGAAGGAATTAGTGAGTGTTACTTGGCTTGAAGTCCCGTTTTAGGGTATCAGTGCCTGAATCCTCCTCAATTCCCACACACAGGGCATCAGCTGGGTCAGGTCACCTGTCCCGTCCACCTCAACTGCCCTCTCAGAGTTCACGCAGCCTTGAAATCAGGTTTGGCCTGTAAGTATAGTACTGTGCAGCCTGGGGTTCTTTAAATTTTATAGTCTGCTCTTCCTGCAGTGCCTAGCAGAGTTCCTGCAACATTAATGAGAGAGCAGGTAAGTGAATCAAGATCTGCAAACGGGCCAGTGAACAACAGAAGAAGCTGGCAGTGGGGAGCTGAAGAAATAAACGTGGGGGCAGCACAAAGCAGAACACACCTCGGCTCTGGGACCCAGTGATGCTCAGAACAGGAAAGACAGAGTAAGTAGAATCAAGTAGTCCGGTAGCAAGGACTGGGTGGGAGGACAGGTAGGGGCACTCTGGGGGATGCACAGAAGGCAAGTGAATCTCCAT